>NC_091432.1:171125286-171472510 GCF_964237555.1 Oryctolagus cuniculus
ACATATTTTCTTCAAAAGTATCTTTGGTGAGTATTTTCTTCCCTTCTTTCAAAATCTTATACTTGAAAGCCAAATTATCACTTAATAATTCTAGTAAATGTCTCTAATCTTTTTACTCATTTTGCTCATTTTGTTCCATTATCTATCTGATGTTGTAAGTCTAATATTAGCCCAATGACACCTTCCTATATCCTGTGGTCTTCATTCATCTATAAAGTCACTGTTGATATTAACATTGCCACTTCAGTTGTACTAAGAGAATTAATGGTAAAACTAGTCTTCAAACAGTACTTTATACTCTGTGTGTCTGTTGGGTGCAAACTGTTGAAATCTTCACTTAGTATATACTAAGTTATATACTAAGTTGATCTTCTGTATATGAAGATAATTAAAAATCAATCTTAATGAAGAATGGGATGGGAGAGGGAGTAGGAGATGGGATGGTTTGCAGGTGGGAGGGTGGTTATGGGGGGGGGACTGTTATAATCCAAAAGTTGTACTTTCGAAATTTATATTTATTAAATAAAAGTATTCTAAAAAAAAACACTGCCACTTCAACTGCCTGTTCCACACTAGCTCTGAGTGGCCCATGCACAATAATTGATGATGTATTATAAAGCTACTCAGCAACAATTGACCATCTGAAACATAGTAAGACAGATGTATACATATGTGGAAAATTGCTTCAAGTAGAGGTGCCCGGCTTCCTTTGTGAGATCCAGAGCCTCCCTGAGCTACACATGCTGGGATACAGCATTTCACTAGCAGTGTGACTTGACTCTTGTTAAACAATTTCGAAGTATGTTAAAGCAATATTTCTCCCACACCCCCAATTTCACAAAAATGGCTATGCCCAAAATGACAAGTATCTCTGTGATTTTATTGTGCCTAAGGTGAAAAATAACTTGATGGAAATCTGACTTTTTTCTGAACAAACTATGTCCGTGGTACTGCAGTTAAGGTACAGTTCTTTGATGCACTTAAACTTAAGTCAGAATACTGTATTTACATGAACTTGAGAATGTCAGGCAGAACTGAGCAAAAAATGATTCCTTAAATCTAAAAGCTCCAATAAGAATAATTTAAAATAACATTTAAAATAAAGTTAAAATAAAGTATAAGTAGATCTTTCATTTACTAAGTTATGCATAGATTTTTTAGGAAAGCAGAATTTGTGAAATCAGTGAGTTAAGCACTGTGGTTCCATATTCCTTCTGAAAGGCTTACTGAATTTCAAACAGCAGTGTTCAATTGTTTTTAATTACTCGCAACAGAATCATCAGAAGTGATAATTTGCTTTCATGGACAATTTCTGTGATAGAACAATATGTAAATCACAGGTATCTTATTTCATTGAAAGCTATTTTTTCTAGTGAATCCATGGATTATATATTCTCTATGCATATCACCAATAAATATTCTCAAATATTATCATGTTTGGGAATAAGTAGTTGTACAGACATATATATGATGTATATAAAAGTACAGACAGGGAAATGTAAAGATTTTAAATCCCAAAATTAAACAGAATTATAATACTTGTCATGCAACACCACTAATTAAAGGAATATTTTATTTCACCACCCAGGAAAACTCTTGACTCTTTGTGAATAAGATGAGAGGAAAAGCCACAAAAAGGTCCCATGATTAACAGTCCCACCTTCTGCTGCCATCCTACTGACAAATAATTAAAGTAATTCATAGTCACTGGCTGGAATCCATACTGGCTGAATCAAGTGGTCACATTTCAATGCATTTAACATTAACAGCCGAGTCTATTTCCTTTGCAAAATGGCCAAATTTTCTGGACACCAGAGCACATCATAGAGCTTGAAAGGCAAAATAGAGCATTTCAACAAATCAAGCTGAAGTGAATTGCTTGTCTGAGCTAAAGTGTACAGTATGATGATTCCTGAGTAAACAAATGCACTAGGGTCTTAGAACAAATTTTCTTTTTCTATTCTCTCCCTCTTCTTTATCTCCTTCTCCTTGTTAATTATTTTTGCTCTTTTTATTCTATTATCCATTGGAGGCAATAAACACAAATGATACTTTCTTCTATACTCCTCGCCCCATTTTAATTTTGTAAAGTCATTGATGATACATATAGTGTCACATCAACTGAAATTTTCATTCTCCTTTCCAGTTCTCTCCATAAATGGATCCAAAATTCCCATGTACATTGAGAAAATTAAATTCTTAATAGAATTCTTAGGTTTGACTATATTTTCAAAATTACTCAAAGTGAGAAATACACAGTGTAGAGATTTCTTGGTTGAAGGCATTTATATTCTCTTGCTTACAGGCACCAGCATCCCACTAATAATCCTTTCTACATAGCTCCAATTCATGCTTTGCCTTTACACTATATTTTTCGCCTATGTAAATGTTTTCTTACATGTTTTACACTGATAAAGGTATAGTTTAACTTCCTGAAACTTAAAAAGCCCATCTTTGATCAATTTTATGGAATGAAATGTTGTCTGATTTTAGGACTAAAAATAAAGCCAATAAGATGTTTAAATTTTAAAAAGTCTATCCTCATTTAAGTTAGACTTTAAAACAAACCCATATTTATGGTTATATAGCCACTCTGAAAGTACTCGGCATTTCTTTCAATTGAAGAGTTACTAGTCACTATAATGCACCTACATGAAAAAAAAAAAGAAAAATGCTAAATGAAATAAATCATGTATTTTCAATTCAAACAATTCTCTGTGACTGTGTAGTTTAATAAACTTATACTTTATCATGCCAGAAGTTAGAATATCAACTTGACACCAAAGAACACTGCCCACAATTTGGGGTATAATACAACAACTTAGATCAGCACTTTACTTTGTTCATTATTATAAGATACTAAAACAGTGCCACTCAATTTTATAGTCTTAGCTCCCTCTACAATTCATGATTTATTTCATTTGGTATAAATACGCTTTAGTTGAAAGAAAGCAAAATAGATATGGGGTTAAATTAACAATATTGTACATGATGCCTCTTGACAGGAGTGGTATTGTTCTTCTGTTGAAGCACTTAATGTTCTTTATTTTAGGTAAAAAATATATTTTCAAATATTTTCCCAGTAAGAAATCGAAATTGTTTCATGAGATTTCATTTGGTGATATTTAGAAAGATAGAAATGTTTGCCTCATCTTTCTTTCCCCTTTCCCTCCTCTTTGTTTCAGAGTGCCATAAACACAAACCAATAGAAAAATATAGAACAAATCTATGCTTTCCCAATGGGATGAATGATGTCTACATTCATGCTTTTATTCACACATTCACTTTATATGATGAGAAACTGAATTCTTTCCAGTTAGGTGTCACTGGAAATAGTAACCTCTGTTAAATTAATAAATGTAAATATTCTTAGAAAGACTGTAATTCTTCAAAAAATTTGGAAGACAGTTACATTTTTTTCTCCTCTCCACACCACTTCAGATTTATATGAGAAACTTAAATTTCATTTCAGGCTTATGCTTGGATGATTCACAATAATATAAAAATAAAAGAGCAGGATGAATACAATGGTTCAGAACAAAGTGATATATTCATCTCTCAAGACAATATCCATTAGGTTATAAAAGAACTTTAAATAGAAACTGTAATATGGACCATTTGGGTGGTGCCTCTTACCTGGTGTTTGAAAATTAAGGCGCCTCAGTTCTACAGGATCAGTTGGGTGGTGTGAAGGGACCTCCTTGCTGTTTGGGATGCTGCTCTTTCTGGAGTCAGACTCTGCCCTCTTCCTATAGGGATAAAATAAAAAGTATAAAGCAACAAAAAATTGAAAGAGATAAAAGAGCACAGAGTTGTACTCCTTCCCTTGGAGTTTGCATTCATAACAATTATTAACAAGCTAGATTTGTGACCTGTCGGGTTGCTTTTTCTCTCTGGGCTCTATAATGTTTGATCAGGTCTAAAATTTTTGTTTAAGCAGAAGTTCTCCTTCAGCTCTAGAATCAAATAATTCAGTGACTCTGCCTTTAGGCTTTAATGAGTTGTAAACATAAGATATGTTTTGATCCTTGTTCAGCAATTCTTTCTTACCCAGTAGCTCTATTTGTAAGGAAGACAGTACAGCCAATAGTATTGCTTCCACAGAGATTACCTGGCCTCTAGGAGAACAGTTCAATCTGTCCCCTTTTCTAAGATGATATTACTGGTAGCTACAAAGTAGACATGCATTAGACTTTCCCATAAGGCAGGGGGATAAAGATATTTCTAAGTTGCTGTTAACCTAATACTGAGAAGCAGAATTGGTACCACACTAAGCTGACATGCCATTTTCTTCCTCATTGGAAGGGAACAAAATATCGTTGGGTGTTTATGGTGATGTTAAAATGTGATTAATATTTTGATAATTAAAGTTGATCTCACAAAGATCAGAGAAAAAATAATTTCACTTAGTTAGTAGTCCAACTTGTCTGAGGATCACTCAAGGTACCACACAATTCATTTTATACTTGTTTTAAAAGCTATCTACTAGTTCTATTAAATACCCTTGTTTAAGCTGTCATAACACAATTTTAACAAATTTCTAAGCAAGAAATGTCAGATTTGTTCATAAGATTTCTTTACCTATTCTTTTCTCAAACAATTACAGAGTTATAACTGCCTTCTAGGTTGAATTAGACTGAAAATCTGTTTATCAAGTAGAAGCCTTTTCAAACAGTGCTTTTTTTCTAAATACTGTTTCTAGCAATCTCCATGCTGGAGTTTTAATCCTAGCATCTCACCTATTCTCAAAACCAAAGCATTATTATCTGGGGATAGGAGTGCTAAGATGTGTTGAGAAAGAAGTCCTTTCTCTTTCCCATATTACTATGCAACAGCTCATTACTGCTACTGTGGCAATGGGCTCTCCATTCAAGGACAGACAGGTTATTCTGTGGTTAGCCAGAGGCCTCATGTTAAACAGCTGTGCCTTCCACCTCTGCTCATCTGTATAAAATAAAGCTAACCAAGGGATGAAGGAAAGATTGATGCAAAGAGAAACTGCACCTGCTTTGCTTAAGTGCAATACCCTCAGTAAAACATCCTCAGTGGAATGTCTGTTTTTGGGTGAGTCCTATTTAGACCCCTTGCTTTCTCAGTACCTTGTATTAATTTGTCTCAGGATTTCATTTTTCTACCTAAAGGTGTTGGTACAGCCTTAGGATGGAACACACTGCCAAGCCATTTCAATTCCACCAGTTATAGGTGAGCAGTGCATTTTGAGACTTGATGATAGCAGTGGAAGCACCAGTTGTATAGAGTGGAAAATGAATAAGGAAGGAAGAGATAGAGGTTTGTTGAGAAAAATATAAGAGAAACCGGGGCTCAGAAGAACATGTGAAAGAAGGACTTGATGACCAGTTTCAGAGCAGAACCTGTCACTGTACCCATGCTATGGACATTAGCCTAACACCACTGATGAATCCATTCAGCAGCAAAGATAACACAACTGAAAAGGGTTAGTGAAACATCATGATGTATGGCTAGACAGTCACTCTCACAGGAAGCATGCTGCTGGTCTCCTACACACTTGCAGTCCTTCTCAAGCTTTGTTCTTCTAAGTTGGCAAAATGCATTTCTTTACTGATGTGCCAAAACTAATGACTAAATCCTGGATTTTTCTCAATTTCCTGAGTGGCTCTATTGTCATTCTTGCAAGATTATGGAAACCATAATTAAAAATATCTGGGCAATGAAACTCTTTTACTCTGGTGAGTCTTGTGGAACAGCCTCCTCATCTTTGCCCCAGTGGCCAGGCTGAGTGACACTGAGCTGAGAGATAGCGAAGAATATTCTCTAAGAAATTTAGCCAATGTGTGGTACTAGGATAGTTGGAAAATACATTCTGTTGTCAAGATATGAGTCTCATAAACCCAGAGCATGGGATTTAGAATTACTTATAATTTATATTAATGAACTGAATGAGATATTCTGAAATTTAAACACTAACTTCTCCCTCATTCTGTTTTTTTTTTTTAAAGATTTATTTATTTATTTGAAAATCAGAGTTACACACAGAGAGATGGAGAGGCAGAGAGAGAGAGAGGCCTTCCATCCACTGGTTCACTCCCCAACTGGCCGCAACAGCCGGAGCTGCACCAATCGGAAGCTACAAGCCAGGAGCCTCTTCCAGGTCTCCCACATGGGGGCAGGGGCCCAAGAACCTGGGCCATCTTCCACTGCCCTCCCAAAGTGACAGCAGAGAGCTGGATCGGAAGTGGAGCAGCTGGGACTCGAACCCATGCCCATATGGGATGACTTTACCTGCTACCCTACAGCTCTGGCCCCTCTATCTGTTTAAATGAAATGATCTCCAAGGCCTCTCAAAATCCTAGCCAGTTAGGAAAATCAGCTATCTAAATTTGTTTTACTTCTTTTAGATGATCACATCATGGATAATTCTTCTGCCTTTATTATTATCAGATAATTTTTAAACATTTATGTGCTGGAATGTCTCTTTTCTAACACAGAAAGGAAATTTTTTAAGACTTGGAAGATGAATTATTTGGTAATCATTGGTCATAACAGTAAGGAGTTTTAAAACCTGAACTGATGTTTTGAAACACTAGAAGGTATGTAATGGTCCAAATCACACCCAACAAGAATGCAAATAGCAACATTTTCCTGATGCATTTTCAGAGGTCCCTTCATTCTGATTCCCAATTAGAATAACACAAAGAATAGTGACTAAAAAAGACTCTACATTTTGTCAACTTAAACTTTCCCTATTAAGATTATAAAACTCTAGAGTAAGTTTATCTCTTGCAGTGAGAAATGGATGAGAAGAATATGGAAGATCATGACATTTCAGCTCTGGTAGAATTTGTTAACAACATATATAAAACAAGAACAAAATGCTACTCTGTGGTCTGAGGAGAATTTTACTTTTGCTATTGCCAGGCTGTTATATAGGAGGAAAGCAAGAACAAAGAGAGGTTGCGTGGATGATCATATTTATGATGTTGAACAGAGATACTCAGACATAAGAGTACAGGCTTTTGAAAGAAAGTTAGATGAAATCTCTACTATTATTATTGATGAAATCAGTTCAACCCTTCAGGCTCCAATACCTTTAAGAATGTAAACTCAACATTAGCACTGCTTATGGATAAACTACAAACATTCTTCTCAGTTTCTTCACTTGTAAAATAGAAGAGAATTAGAATGAGGCTTAAATGTTAACCCAACTTTCTCCTCTTAATAGCACAGAAAGGCAGTGGTTAAGTTATACAGAGTGGACAGTATTATAATGAAGTTGGATCTCTGAATATATTAAGTGAGTTACAGCATTTTATCTTTGGACTGAAAGAAAAAAAGTCTAATATTTTGCATACATTTTTCTGCTGGGTTAATGACAACTTTCTAGGTCCACAGACACACACAAAGACACCATTATAGAGGTTTTAAGACACCTATCCTGGGTGTGTCTGGTTTGCTGACAAGTGGAAAATGATTTCAGAGAAAATAGTACAACAGCTTTTCTCAAAGCTTAGTGTGCCTCAGAACCACCTGCAGGGTACCAGGAGGAGGTCTGGGGTAGGGCCCAAGAATCTGTATTTCTACCAAGTTCCTAGATGGTGATGGGGCTGCTACTGGGCCAAGGACCACTCAGTGAGAATCACTAGAGGATGACATTGAGAACAAGGCAGATGATTCTTGAGATCCTTTCTTAATTTAATTGTAATTAGCAATTTTTATATATATATATGTGTGTGTGTGTGTGTGTGTATTTATATCTATACTTATATCTGAAAGCATGAAGTTTAGCTTTGACTAATCATTCAATGATTTAACATTTATTTTAGCTATTATCATTATTATTTTTATTGATACTATTCAAGGCTAGGATACACGGATGGTAACTTTGAATTAGGGAGTTTTCACTAAAGCACTGCCATCAATATTTGTAGGGTATGAAAATGCTAGTATTCCTGTGTCTGTGGTCAAACTTAAAAACTGATCATTGCTAAAACAAACAAAACAAAACAAAAAAGGTTTATAGACATTTCTGTTTTGCAGAGACACATTAACACATACAAATGTTCATTTCACTTTAACCACAAACACAACTCAGGGACTGGTTTTACTGCCTTTTAAATCTGCTTTTACTTAATCTGTCTTAGTCACACATGGAGAAGATATTTAATACATATTCCCCAGAATCATTTCAATATCAAAATAATTATGTGTGCATGTTCATCCTTCATTTGCCAGTTTTACGTTTAAAATCCAGCCCCCACCCTCACTCTTCAACATCTCCAAAGCCTATCAGTTTCTTATTTTCTTCTTACTGAGCATTATAGTTTTTTTTTTCTTTTCTCTATTCCTCACCTGTCAGGTTTACTGCTCCATTTTAATGCAGCAATAAAGGAAAAAGAAAGGCTACACGTTAGTTGGCCAGTGGTAACAAGAGCAACCTTGAAAACCAGGATTTAAGAAATAGTGCTCACAAGCAAAGACACATAACTGAACACATACATTAGGAAATGACAGTGTATCAGAATACTCAAAGGCCCCTAATCATGAAATAAATGGAGGACATGAGGTTATATTGTTGAATAAAGAATTGTTTGTATGTGTGTGTTAATGTCACATTCACTTTCATTCATCCACCTATCAAATCTTGTGACAATTAATTATGTCCCAGGAAGAGTTCAATGGTGGAGATATACATTGATTTTTACAAACATGCCATGAAACAGCTACTGATATACTCAATGAGAATATAACAACATTCCATGAAAATCATTCCTTTAAAATAAAAAGTCTTCAGCTAAGAAGTATAATATTCCTTTAATAAAATAGCTACAAATTTTATTCAACTGCATAAAAATTTGTACAATTGAATAAAATCCCACAAAGTTATAAAGTATAATAAATGATTTCTTCAAACACCTCTTGACAAGTAAATTGATCATAAATCTTTTTTCTAATAAAGGATTAAATACATTTCCAGTTTGGGAAAATATAATACTCATCATTATAAATATATGGAGTGTGACTGATCTATACAGCTGGGCCAATCCAGAAAAGCATCTTAATACCAGCCATTGACATAACAGATATCTTCCTCATCAAAGAGGTGCTGCTATCCATGAATATATCTAGCTCATGTTCACTTGCAATAATATGTTGTAAAAAACCATATTATTTTTGCAGAGAGTATAACCTTTTCCTGAAAAGAATTAATGTAACCAATCTTCACTTTTAAGCACATCACAAAGTATTTAGTGAGTCCCTAGTTACAAAAATGAAGGTATTACATATTTCAAAATGCAAATTAAATATGCAGTCATCTTACTGGAGGGTCTGGTATGGCAAGATAACCCCATCCATCTCTTCTCAAAAAAAAAAAAAAAGGACCACATTTAAATTGTACAAACACACATATAAAAAGTGAGTATTGACAATGATACCAAGCACACTGGCTAATTTATTTTATTTTTAATTATAAAGTCATTTGCCTGGTGTTCCAGGTCAAAAAAATGTTCTTAATTTGTTCAGTTTTTTAACAGTGAATTTATCAAGGAATTACTTGTGGGAAAGCATATTCTACTTATCAGTTTAGTGTATTAAAAGGCTTAACAGATAAACAAGTGCATAGCTCATGTGGAATCGACTTCCTCTTCTTTGTAACTAACCTCATCAGACACATGGGTAAATCCCTGGTACAAATATGTGCACAAGCTTTCAAAACTGATAAATTTAAATTATAAGCCAAAGGTTTTATTATAGGCCTTGCCAATCAAGATGAATGTGACACCAAGTGATGAAGTAATCGAATATAGGGAATTGAGTTTAATACTGCTGGATTTTTATAAATTATATCATTCAATGTTATTCTGCCTACAACTCCAGTACACATACAGAAAACAATGAGGAATAAGAAAGGACCTTAGACTTAAAGATAGTCATCAAGAAAAAGGCAAGTTACAGTAATAGGAGAGTTCTTTAAGAAAAGGAAACCCAAGGCAGCTTGAGATGGTGGAGAGAAGAGAGGCACCCAGAATGATGTCATAGGGTGCCTCTCTGCTTACTTCCAAAAATGAATTAGAAGCTGCCAGTCCAAAGGATTGGCAGGGGAGTGAAAGGAACAACATTTCAGGTTTAGGATAGGGCCTATTCAAACAGAAGGCAGAATGTGCGGCTGGGAGTGGCAGCTTGTTTTTTTCCTTGCTTTTTAAATTTTTTTTCTTGTATTTTTATTTTATTTGAAAGGCAGAGAAAGAAGAGAGAGAGAGAGAAGAGAGAGGAAGTGTGTGTGTGTGTGTGTGTGTGTGTGAGAGAGAGAGAGAGAGAGAGAGAGAGAGAGAGAATGAATCTTTAATCTTTCATTTGCTATTTTACTCAGCAAATGCCCCCAAAGAGCAAGGCTGGGTCAGGCTAAATCCAGCAGCCGGGAACTTGTCTGCATCTCCAATGTTTTTGGCATGGACCCAAGCACGTGGGCCATTACCTGCTGTCTCCTGGGGTGGCATAAACAGGAAGCTGGAATCCTAAGTGAGGCCAAGACTAGAACCCAGGCACTTTGATAAAGGGGGCAGGTGTCCCAAACAGCATCTTAACTGACATCCATCCCAGATGTCCATCTTGTGATGCTTTTTCTTCAAAGCATCTCAAAAATACTCCAGACTATCTTTCTTTGATGAAAGTTTGGAAATTTATGTAGAGTTGTTACAAAAAGAAGACTCAAGAGGCAAAGACCATAGCGAGCCAGTGTTGGAGCTGGGAAATCCTGAAAAAGCTGACATTTATATTTTAGTTACATCAATCTTATGACCTCTAATGTGTTACAGTGGGAACAGAAATGATTTATTATCTCCACAGTGTCCATTCATGCTAGGCTGTGACCATTCAAAGATGTTAATTTTGCCTAATGTGTTCCTTCTGCATGTACTACCTCTTAATCCACACTTTCCTTTTTTATTGTATTTATTATATATTTATTATATTATATATTATTATATCTATCTTCAAGTTTTCTTCATAGAATCAGATTAACATTTGTTTTTAAGTGATTATTTTTCAATAACAATTCTTACGCAGTTTAAGAGCTACTAATGGAACATCTTATATATGTAACAGATACACAGGGTAGATGAATACCTGAGAAATTTCACTTGCCTTATGGATCTTTTGTTTTTGTTTTTGTTTTGCAGGGTAAATGGATGAAGGATGGCCTGGATTCATATTTCATACATGCATACATATATGAAGTAATAATATCATATAACATTATAGTACTAGTTATATTACCATATTTTAATGATTTCTGATTACAGAGGAATATTTTCAACACATTTTATTATCTAGTCCACCAATTTACTTTACAAATGAGGAAATCTAGGTCTAGACTGTTGGCATGACCTTCTATCCTGGATAGCCAGCTAATGATAGAACTGGGACTTGAACTCAAGTTTCCTGAATCCTAACACAGTGTTTTTTCTAATTCTTAGTTATCTAAACCTACCACCTTATCTCTGTAATGACATTTTAAGTCATTGTACAAATCCCGTTTAGAGTAAAAAAATTTCAAAAAAGTCACAGTGTAAGATTTTTAACACTAAAAACATACCAAAGATATTTTTAAATTTTTTGATTATTCAGGAGGTATTTTAGGGCCCTTATAAATCGTCTGTGATTTTTTGCTATTAATTATCAATGAATTTTTGGTATGCATACTAGTAGTTAAATGAACACAATGCTATATCAAAGAGTATGCCACTTCCACATTAATTAACCAGAGTAAGTCTTAATGTTTCCTCAAGAGAGCAGGATAAAAACACTTCATTACATGGGCAATTCACTCATCCCTTCAGACCTATTTCTAATGTGTCTGCAAGCAGGTGTATGTAATACAGGGGATTACCAAAGTGATGTGAGTCAACAATATTTTATTCTCATTTTATTCTAAAAGCAATATTTGCATATAGGAGTTACAATACTTCAATATTAATAATAGTAGTAATAATGACAACAGTCATCACCAATGACCTGTGTAAGAAATGAAAGGCACCTAAGAAGAGCGAATGCAGTATTTACTATATAATTAACTTTGCTCAGAATCCACGCTATAAGCGACACTATTCATTGGGTACGGAAGATTTCCTCTTGAACTGCCTCATGATAATCAAGAAGGACATTGTTGGGTCTACTTGAATTTCAAGTCAGGAATGTTCTTTACTGCTGAAGCAAGCATTTCTATTTCAGAAATGCTTCATGGGCCTTCAGATGGTTAGCTAAATATACTTAGCATTCCAGCATGTGCGCATTTTCCAACAATTGCATTAGACGATGCTTACTATGCACACGCTAAAATGCAACTCTCTTTTAAGAGAGTCATAAAACCATTTTTTTTTTTTTGCAGGAGTAGGAAAAAATAACTGAGGTTTTTCAAGCATGTGCAGATGAAGAAATGAAAACCTAATTATCATTTATTTCAAATTATCAGGGATATATTTCTTCCCATTTATATAAATTATTCACACAGATCATAAACATTCTGTTAAGTGGAATGAGTTAAGATCAACCAGGTATACCTGAAAGAAACACAACTTTAAAAAGGAGGCATGGATTTTGATTATTTTGAATAATAACAAAATGTCAGATGTTAGGACCTAAAAAGGCTCCTGTCAACAAGGGCTTGTTTCTTGATCTGACTTACATAGTAAGGTGTGATCACCTGAATGAATGTTTCCCAGAAAACAATTAGAATTCTACTTCTGCTTTTTAAATTATTGCATTCTCTGTAGTAAGTGCAACACACACAGCAAAGGTCACCAGATCCTGCTTTTATTGAAACAGGACTCTGGCTTCTGGCCCTAACCTCGTACAACAGAGAGAGGTGGTAGACTACAAGAGGCTTAAGATATATACCGATAAGGTGTGGATTTAGATGGGAAGATGCAGGCATCAACTATGAAGAGATTTTGGCCTTCAATGGCTTGACTTTTCATCTATTTCATGCCTGGGTAACTGAATGATGGCAGTGAACAGAGAAAAATAATACTGTATATTTCATTCATTCTTTTAACTCTAAAACAAGCTAGGGAATTCAATGGGTTATAGTAATGAACTTCTTTCATTTGTCTTTTATTTTTTCAGCCTTCTCTTCACACTGGAATAAAATAGAATAGGGCCTTAAAAGAGAAAGTGTGTCAAAGGAGAAGTGTTCTGAAGGATGTTTTCAAGTGTCAAGATCAAGATAAGAAAAAAAAAATTAAGAAGCTTGGAGGGGGAAGAGGGAACCATTACAGGAACAAGAGAACAAGGACATTCAGGTAGAAATACTTAAATAAATCCCCAAAGGCAGCTACAAAGGTAGGAAAAATAATCAGTGAAAACAAGATTATCAGATTATACATGTAAGCAAGAATAAAACCCAAGACACTCTCATTTGATTTGAGGGCCAGTGCTGTATAAGAGTGAGGAAAAGGAAGAGGGAGAGAGAAGTGATCTTACAGTAGAGGGCAGAGATCATCCTCATAGTATCACTCCAAGACATGATATACAACAAAGGAAAATGCAAACACAGATTAAAGTTTTATGATAACAAAACTTTGGAAGAAAAGAGAAATTTATTTAAGGGAGAAAATTCAGAATTTGGTCATTGTAAATGTTAAATATAGTATATCATATACTCAAATGTTAATTGTAATAATGCTATACTTTTATAATAATTACAGCTTCAAGTCAGCATATTTAGGGTAAATATTAATAATGTCCACCCCATCCAAATGATGTGGCAGTAACCTAGGAAAATATTCTTGCTTATATGTAATAGAGGCAGAAAAAGAATTGAAAAAGAAAGGAAGATTAGAAAGTATTGAGTAGATATGGATTATCTGCATCCCAATTATAATCAAAGACATTAATCAGATTGGCACTAACTAGTATAAATGCTTAGGTTAAATATAGTTTTAAAAAGGACAATGATATCTTCCCATCTTTTCTTGTGCATAACTGATAATTTCCTACTGGATATATGGTGTAAGGGTTAAAAGAAAAGTGAGAGAATTATTTTACATCTCTCCTTTGATTTCTTCTTTAATCTTTAATTTTTAGCCAATTTTGCTAAATTTTTAGAAAAATGTCCCTGGAGATAAGTATATGCGGAAATTAGACTTATGAAATG
Source organism: Oryctolagus cuniculus (assembly GCF_964237555.1). Taxonomy (NCBI): domain Eukaryota; kingdom Metazoa; phylum Chordata; class Mammalia; order Lagomorpha; family Leporidae; genus Oryctolagus; species Oryctolagus cuniculus. The sequence goes on from NC_091432.1 coordinate 171,139,418, forward strand.
AATACAAATGGGCAAAATTATTTCAAAAAATAGGTTGAAATGCAGCAACTCCTCATCTAAATTAGTGATCAACTTTAAGGTGGTATGAAATTATTTATTTGTGAACATACTAATGTCTTAACTGTCATGAAAAATGCTCATCCTACATGAAGTAGCTCAGAAGATGGAGGATAGGATATATATATATATATATATGCTGGACAACAAAAATCTGGACCATATACTGAATAATATTCTACCACCAAGCTCCATCTTTACATGTGTTCTAACTGGAATGGAAATATTTTCCATAATTATCAGGGCTTCACTGAAATATCTGTGCTAAAATCAACAATGATCAAGGCTTCAAAAATAAGGCAACATCAAAAATTGCAATAAAAATAGCAGACAAACCTACCTTTTATAAAGAAGAATAGCAATGACAATGCAGATGATAAAGACCACTGCAAGGACGGGACCTACAACCCAGATCAAGCCTTCTTCTTCATCTGTGATGGGCTGTGGATCCAAATCCATGGACACAACGGGGTCAGAGTAGGGGCTGGTTGCATACATCTTCTGAGGAAAAGCAGAGTCTGTATTAGTTACAAAATTACGGCTTTCCAGAATTTCTCTAGCATTAGAAGAGGAATGTCCAGGACAGAGTGGTTTTAATAAGTATCTGAAGCAATGTTCGTAAAATAGATGGGTGAAGAGAAGTAAAAAATGAGAAAAGGAAGGTGTTTTGCAATATGAGCTTGCTTTCAGAGTGAAATATTTTAAAACAAACCCATTTTGGTAACATTTCTTAACAGATACTTTCATCAGTTTCTATACAAGCTGTATTAAACAATCTTATAAAGTCTAAAGCTTCAGTGATTACATAGTACAAAACACTGAATGAAGGTGCATTATATCAATGTCTTAGGTGCTATGAGAATTCAAGAAAAGTGAGTTCCAGTGCTGAAAACATTAGTGGCTGGACATTTCCTTATTTGAAAATCTGAAACCTGAAATGCTCCAAAATCTGCCACTTTTCTAATAATTTCATAGCATTTTGGGCTTAGAGGTACCGCATCAGTAAATTCTTTGCAGATAATCCAAAATCCAAAAACCTCTGAAATCTTCTGGTCCTCCCACACAGTTCAGGTAAGGGGAACCCCAGTTAAAGAGGGCAAAAAAGCAAGCACTCACAGAGTATAACAAGTGAGGTAGTATTTAATCAAATGTTAAACTACATCAGGACTCCTTACTTCTGTACATTAGCTAGGAAATGAAGGCCAAACTATAGAGAGACCATGAGGTTAAAGGAGAATTACAATGTTCCCAATATGGAGGCTAGATGAACGGGAATGATGACATGGCCTTCTAAAACAGAATTTTTAGAACTTCAAAGGATTTAGCAGTTCACATTTACATTTATTACAGCTACAGCTGAGAGGTTGGTATGCTTGTTTGAATAGATAATTGATAATAAATATGTTTTTTGAAAATACAGTTAGTTGAGGCCAGTGTTTTAGCATTACAAATGCCAGTACCAGGGACACTGGTTTCCCATATGGGGGCCACTTCAAGTTCCAGCTGTGCCACTTTGGATCTAGCTCCCTGTTAATGGCATGGAAAAGGTAGAGAAAGATGGCCTGAGTGTTTGGGCCGCTGGCACCCTTGTGGAGACACAGATGAAGCTCCTAGCTCCTGGCTTTGTCCTGTCCCAGCCCTAGGTGTTGTGGCCATCTTGGGAGTGAACTAGCTGATGGAAGATCTCTTTCTCTCTCTCCCCCACCCCATCTCCTCCCCTGTCTCTCCCTCCCTCTCTGTGACTCTGATTTTCAAAATAAATAAATATTTTTTTAAAAAAAGGAAATATAGTTACTTGGTAAAGGAGTAGAATGAATATCTGTAAAATTTATTTACATAATATTCTATTTTGTTGTGTCTTGCTTTAGCCTATCTAAGAAAAGCATGCCCTTGACTGCCTCTTAAGGTCCTTTCTCTTCCTTTAACTTTCCAACTCCAATATAGACTAATCCACTCCCACTGACTACCTTGCTTCTTGCACCACTCACTACAATGCCACCACTGGTCCTATTCTCTTATTTGTCAGGTTTCATTGTCTATTCAGTCTTTACCTCTCTTTTTTAAGATTTATTTATTTATTTGATAGGCAAAGTTAGAGAGAGAGAGGGATAGACAGCCTATATGCACACAGTTCTTTAAACTCAGAAATTACTACTAAGTCCCACCTCTTAATTTTCAGTGGTTTCTGGAGATTCTTATATAGATGCATGGTAAAGTGTATATTTTTCCTGTTTGTGGAAACACCTGTCTCCTGATTTCACAACTGCTTTTATCCTTTCAGTCTCCAGGAGAGGAAGCTACTGATTTTACCATGTCAGGGACCCTAAGGTACATCTGTTCTTTAAAGTCTCATGGTAGCACTTTTCTTCAGAGCCTCATTCATGCTCTCCTAGCCATGTCAAGAGTTTCTTCCTTCATCTAGTTTAGGACAGTTACTGTCCTAAACTGCCACTGTAAATAAAGCCTTCCAGAGGGTCTCTGGCAATACCCAGAGAAAACACAGATATCTTAACATGGATCTCAAGGGACTCATTGATTTAATTTTAAACGTCCTTACCACATACAATATATTCCATCACAGAGAACTTCTTGCTACTATTCTCCAAACGCTCTCTTCTCTCTCTTTAACTCCCTCACAAGTTTCGTAACATTTAGTTCCTAAAATTCAACTATTCTCCAAGGCCCTACTTAAACTGACCTATTGAGGCCACCTCTTTGTAATGGGAAATAATTTGTCATTCCAAAAAATATAGGTAAAAATAATAAATGACACAATTTAATTTAGTTCCATATTCCCTTTTAAATGGCTCCAACCAAAATCTATTTTTTTTTTTTTTTTTTTTTTTTTTAGTTTGGGTATATGCTTCCTTTCCCTTAATGAAACTGTAAAGTCCTAGAAGGTAGGGATTTATAAACTTTTACATGCTTAACACAGCTACCACAGAACTTCATACTTAGTAGGTTCTCTGCAAATCTTTACTAAATAAAATGAAATAGTCATCTTGTCAAAAGGCTGAGATCATGACCTAAGTTTACATGCTTACTTTTAATGAACAGTAAATACATTTAATTTTAAACTTCCATCTTTTAAAAACTTAGTTTAGGGCATATATTCTGAATTTAACTCTTCCAAGCTCAGCCATCAAGCAGGAAGAACACATTTCACTAAATGCTTCAATTTTACTCTTTCTCCCCATTTTTTTTTTCATTGGAATGACTAGTGTTTCACATGTTTTATTTCAGTGTAAGAACATGGAAACTTAGTATATATTTCCAACATTCTTGGAAACAGCTAAGAAGGGAAGGAAGGAAGGAAGGAAGGAAGGAAGGAATTTAGACAGGGGCCTGGAGGATTCTATATCCAATAAACATGATTCTTTAAATAAGCATAATAGATTCTCTATATAAATATAAAGGCTTTGATTCATATTTTCCCACCTCCATGTTACAGGTTGCATTCAAACTGACTGGCAGACAGAAGTAAGCAAAACTTTCTGATTTAAAAATCTTTACCAAGAGCCTTAGAAATACTAATCTGGGTCAATGGAGATGGAAATCTAAGCAACCTTCTTTCCCCAAAACACACAGATTTCCAACTCAAATCAGGGATATATAAAAATATAAACAAAGCCATAAAATGATATTAGCCTCATGAAAAGTACTATTTGTTATGTGTAAAAAATAGAAGAGAATAAATTTTAGATCATTCTAAATCAGTTCTCTGAAATTCGTAAAATGAGACAATGGATTTGCAGGAAGTTTGTGTCTTTTTGACGATTGGGATTAGGAAGAGAAATGTTGTATTTCTGAAAATTGCCAGTCTAGCCTTGTGGTGGTTATGCAAAACACAGTGAGCCATGGAAAGCTGAGGCCTAATAAAGGACTGAATCACTGAAAACATCAGACTCTGCATGCAAGTCTCTTCCACCACGTTAATACTGCCCTAAAATATGCATGGATCATAAGATGATTGTTTAAAAGCAATGCTGAGAAACATTATCAAAGGGGAAATTTAGATAACATACTTGAAAAAATATCCTAATTCTATACTTAATGGAACTGTGAGAAGACACCCTAAGGGGAAGGGCTAGACTTTTCATTGATGATGACACATTTAAGCATTATTGGAAACTTCTGAGAGACTTCAGAAACCATAGTCTGAGAATGATATAGTCATTGAGCATGATCAGAAGAGACATTTGTTTTTTTTTCTTTTTTTTCCCCCTGATTTCTCTGATCTACTTCAATGCTCTGAGATTTCTGAAATGTTTCTAGAGCTATTTAAAGAAAAAAAATTTCAAACTTCTAAGTATTTAAGTGTTTTTTTTAGTTTCCAATATCTCATATCTTTGATGTTCTACTTAAAACCTTTAACTAGAAAGAGAAAGTACCTTGATATATTAAAATTATGAGAATGCCATCACTTTGTATTTAAATGACTTTCTGCTCATAAAGGCAAACAAGGCAAAGCGGTTGTCTTTATGTTTTGATTTTCTGCAGGGGAAAACCATCAGTCTTTTGTGGGATGCCCACTGTACACACTTAATACCTGATTGGCAGAACATGGATTTTTTTCTCGATTTCTTATATATAGGAAGTGACTAGCTCAGATGAGTTGCCACCTCTGTCAGATTTAGACCCCGACTAGAAAAATGTAGTTCAAAATATATATTTACACATTATTGTGAACTGACTTCAAAATCCACCACCCTTCCCCAACAATGATTTCTCTCTTTTTAAACATTCAAAGCAACTGAAGTACAAAATATAAGAGCAAGATGAATTCCATCAAAGAAGACAACTCATTACTTAGAGTACCTCAGGAATTCTTTTATTGAATTATTTTCTAACTTTATTGTGTTTTTTTTTTTTTTTTTTTTTTTTTTTTTTTTTTTTTTTTTTTTTTTTTACTGATAAAGTTCCTTCTAAATTGCTATACTTAAGGAAACTGGCTGTGCTTGCCTTTCCCTGGACAGATTTTCCCTTGCATAGGGGCACTGTATTCTCACTGCAAGTAACAGGAGACTAAGTACAATCACCACAAAAGTCAATGTTTTCAAATAGTTGGAAAACAGTTTGCTCAACTGCAGAGCTTGCTAGTTCCCATTGTAATCATCTGGGCTCCGGTCTATCAGATAATATCCAAGATGAATTTTTTTTTTTAGAATAATCATTTTAAAAGGATAGGGGAGCATGACTGTAAGCAGTGATGATGGTGTTTGCTCCACTGAAAGTCTCCAGACCTGGGTCCTATCAATCTGGCACTTCTTGTACTACAAGTTCACTTACATTCCCTATCATCACAGACATGGTCTTATTTCTAATACAGTCTCAAGTACTACACTCAGCAATGCTGGATGTGTTGGCAGCCTGTTATTACACTTTAGTTAATGATAGCTCATGAGAAATAATTATGATGGATATAACTACATATCTACAAATAACCATACACTGTACTAGAGAAAATGTATAAGCATGTCATAGGAAACAGATACCATCATAACGGACTTACAGATTCTGCATGTTCCATCACTGCTAACACAAAGAAGACATATTCTTGACCACTCTGGAGCTGCTTGTTTGTAAATCCACCATAATGCTTGTCATCCCCCAGGGTGAACTCAGTGGGCAGGACATCAAAGTGAGCTGCAATATATGGCTTCAATTCAACTTCTCTCCCGTAACGGATGCTTCTGCGTTTCCTAGATATCTCCTTAAGCAGCTTAAAGGGAAAGTGGGAAACAGAACAAGAGCTATAAACAACAATCTAACTTATGGATGATTTAATGCCAAAGATTAATTCATTACTGGAAACTATTCAAATTTAATTTGCCTGTGTTTCAGTAGCAAATCAGCATCACTAAATCTCAAATCTCCCCATCTAACTTTTGCCTTTCTTTTAAGAGGAGATACTGGACTCAGGCTACAAAGCCAGACTCTGGGTGCAAACACAGGACTTGTAGCTCATATAATTTCCTATACTAATGAAATTCTTCCAAAGGCCAATAGCACATCATAACTGGTCTAGGGAAACAGTCAGCTGATTCATAAAAGACTTGCTTTGCAGAAGATTTATTAAAGAAGTACTAATCCAGGATGAAGCCATCTAAGCCTTCAAATATAACTGAATTTTAGGAGAGGTCAGTACCATTTTAGCTTGTTTTTATTAAATAGATAATCAAACAAAGCATATTCTCTGAAATCAGCAGATGAAGATTCCTATAAACAATTATTTATTTATTAAATAGATGTCCCTCACTTAATTTCTCAATTAACATGTCTCCTTTATTAAGCAAATGGGGTTTGATTTCTCACATCTTACCATGTAGTCAATTTTTTAGCTCTGCGGAATCTAAATATATTGCTGGGTGTTTGATGTAGGCTAGACAGATTTAAAAAATTAATCTGAACTACATAAACATACACACATATTTACAGATCCTTCTTGTACTTCTTTTAAAAAAACTTATTTGAAAAAGTTACTGTTTGTGAAACTGGAACCATTTTGTCTGAGATGTGCCATCTGAAGCCTTGGGGGCCATCTTAGGCCTGGGTCAGTCACTACCCCATAAAATAAGTTTTGGTTTCTCCAATAAAAGTTTCAGTTTCCTAAGTCCAGTTTGGTGTACCAGAAATCAAGAGATCCAATGGCACAACCATATGTGTTGCCTTCACCCCACCCAACAGAATTTACTACCACTTCCTTATCTCTGTAAGGCTATATTAAAACTGTTTTTGTGTTCTGTGGTGGGCTTTCAGTTAAACAGAGAGACAGAGAGAGAGAGATCGATCTTCCATCTGCTGGCTAACTCCCGAGATGGCCACAATGGCTAGGGCTGAGACAAGGCAAAGCCAGAACCCAAGCCTTTTATCTGGCTCTCCCACATGAGTGGCAAGGGCCCAACACTTGGGTCATCCAGGTCACTTACAGGGAGCTGGACTGAAGTGGAGCAGTGGAGACTGGGATCGGCACCCATATGGGATGTCACTGTTGCAGGCAACACTGATTTTATGTTAGGAGATAACTACTGATGATATGTTATGACCTTTCATTTCAAAATGATGTGAAAGTACTTTGGTCTTCTCCCATCAAATATTAGTATTTTTAGGATTCAACAGGGAGAAAGTCTATATGAGTCTGGAATGGCTTTTGAGGGAAACAACATGTTTTTAATGATCTCTAAAATTTTTTAAAATTGTATTTGTTTTAATGCATGTGTTGGTTTGGATATTCAGTCCCAGTAGGTTAAGCTGGCACTTCGGACACCCACATTGCATACTAAACTGGTAACTCCAGTGTGTCTACTCCACTTATGATTCAGCTTCTGCCTAATGCATATTGGGAGACAAAAGATGATCATCAACTAGTTGAATGGGATCTGAATGAAATTCATCTAGACTTTGGCCTGGTCCAGCTCTGGCAATCGTGGGCATTTGAGGACTGAACCTTAATGGAAGAGATCTCAATCTCTCAATATCTCTCTCTCTCTCTCTCTCCATCACTCTGCCTTTCAAGTAGATGAAACTAAATCAACATTTAAAAAAAAAAAGTCTGTGTAGATAAGACTATGTATCAGAGGAGAAATGGAAAAAAGAATAAACTCTGTATCTTGATAACAATAAGTACTTAAGGACACATCGCCACAAAAGTATTAACTACTCATTTTTTTAAGTAGAAATGATATGAGGGGTCTTCAAAAAGTTCATGGAAAATGCATATTATGAAAAAGTACACACAAATTTCAAGTTTGTTTTGTACTCAGATGAACTTATCTTTTAATTCCATTCTTCCATAAACTATTTGAAGCGTCCTCATACAGTAAACACCAAAATACTGACATCTATTGAGTAGACAGAGGTCCTAGCTTAACTAAGGCCAAGGTTCTGTGATAATAATAGCTGCAGGCTGTCTATATGATAAACACTGAATCCTTCTCTTAGGGTTCCTCTGTTGCACTACAGCCTCTTCTGGACTGAAAGTCATGAAGATATTCAGTTGGTTCAAAATGGTGCCTTAAAAATGTAAAGAAAACACCTTTGGGTACATAGATAATTCCTGCCTATATTATTCTTTTTTTTTTTTTTTTTTTTTTTTTTTTTTTTGACAGGCAGAGTGGACAGTGAGAGAGAGAGACAGAGAGAAAGGTCTTCCTTTTGCCGTTGGTTCACCCTCCAATGGCCGCCGCGGCCGGCGCGCTGCGGCCGGCGCACCGCACCGATCCGATGGCAGGAGCCAGGAGCCAGGTGCTTTTCCTGGTCTCCCATGGGGTGCAGGGCCCAAGCACCTGGGCCATCCTCCACTGCACTCCCGGGCCACAGCAGAGGGCCGGCCTGGAAGAGGGGCAACCGGGACAGAATCCGGCGCCCCGACCGGGACTAGAACCCGGTGTGCCGGCGCCGCTAGGCGGAGGATTAGCCTAGTGAGCCGCGGCGCCGGCCTATATTATTCTTGAATAGTGTTTAATGTATAATGTTCTAAAATTTTCAGTGAAATTTGAGTTTATGAATATAATTAAAATTACATCAAATATAAACCATTTTATGAAATCCACAGTATATAAGATATTGCTTGAGTATAAAATTTGGACAAAGTAATGATAAAATCAGGCAGGCTGACCAATTATGCACTGATTGGTCGATTAAAAAAGAAGTCTAGAAGATCAGCACTATCTTTCAACTCTGTTGTTATATTTAGATCTACTTACAATAATGATAGCAATGATGGTAATAGTAACCACTGACTAGGCAGTCACTAGTTGCCAAACACTGTTCTAGAGGGCCTTAAAATGGATTAGTTCTTTTACTCCTCATAATAACCCTGTGTAAGCGAGGTAAGTCAATATTATCTTTATTTTATAAATAAGGAAAGTGAGACACAATAGAAAATCACAATGCATGATTAGACTCCAATATTGTAATAAAATGAAATTGCATGTAAGAGATTTTTCAAGCATATTTTTATTTTCTCAATGCTTATACAATATCAAGGAATCATAAATGCTGTGTTTAAACTTTCATAATCTAAATTCTTTTTAACTCAGTATTTGGACATATAATTGTTGTGCATCTGCTTTCATTAACACAGATGAATGTTATTTCCTTTTCCTGGATTCTTTTAACATGCTAATTTTTAAAAAATCTGATGCCAAACATTTAATGCAATATCACACTTGAAAAGTCATTTAAAAGGTTGATATTCAGTAAATGATGGTAGCCCATTACTTTGAGAGGTGCCCTGCAGATGAGCTGAACAGCTTTTTGAAGTTGAGTAATCAAAAACATTTACCATCAGCTGTTTATGTGACTATGTCCCCTCTTCTGCTTCACTGATCAAACCCTACCTTGATTTTATTCATATTTCAGATGTAGGCAACTGTCATAATTCATCCATATCACTGTCATTCCCATGAGTACCTTTTGCTAGGATTTCTTTAGAAAATTTAGAGGTAGTACTTCAAAATAAAATAGTTGAGTTTTTTGGATGCCCCTGGGATCCATTGCAGTCACTCATTCAGGTCAAACCCGGAACATCAACCTGCCCCTTTAGGTTGCTCTAATCTCTGTAGGACACTTCCTGAGTTATGCTGTAAATGGTTTAGCTGAGCTCACCATGACACCAAAATTAGTCAGTATATTAAAGTTACAATCACAAATGACCACACTATTTTACAACAAACATTTCAAGCACAATGCAATGAAAAGCATATGATACATGACAGGACTGTCTCTGAATTAACTATCATTTTGGGAGTCATTCTGCCTAAAATTCATTTTGACTATCAATGTCCACTCTTCCCTGTTTGACCTTGACAATCGGCATTTCAGTCTATGCATTTATCACGCAGACAGCATCCTGAGACAAAGGATAAATGAGCTCAGAAGATAATTTTGAGAGTAACTCTGTTTAGAAAGCCTCTTTCAATTTTTTATGGGCCTAGATGTGAGGCATACATGTGGAAATCCCCTTAGGCCAACAGTCTATTTGATGATATAGTTTCAACAATTTGAATTATAGGCTTTTCTGAAAATTTACTTGGTCAAATACACTTAGGAGAGGAACACTACTTTGTCAAATCTAGCTACTGAGCTATAGATAAAATTAATACAATGCTTTTATTATCCATGGTAGGAAAAGATTAAGGAAAAAACCTGTCTGTAGGGATCAGAGACTGGATGAGTAAGCATAAAGTGAGGCCATAGCCTACTTGCATTTGTTCCCCTCCACAATAGTTGCAAGATATATTGAAAGTAATTCCAGAAGATATATCAAGGACTTTAGTTCTTTATCAGAAATAATTTTCATTTTCCAGTCAATGCATATCTTATTTCTTCCACCATTAATTCTACAATGTGGTCTCAATTATATCAGTAAGAAAAGTGGGAAACAACCCATCCTGACCCAAAAATTCTGAATTAATAAAATGTTCTTTATCAAACTATTATACAGATTAATGCACCACAACTTTTGGGATGATTAAAATGACCCTTTGTTATGGGAATCAGCAGCACAGACCTGTAGAATTTAATTGCAAGGAAGTTCAATGTCACATAGCCCTATACTTTAATCCATTAGCATTTCTGTGCATTTTGGAGGTTAAAACCTGGCTGTAAAAGAGAATCACTTCCTATTACTTACCACTGAATGGCTTTACTTCTAATGAAAGCTCCTTCTTTAAAAGTATTTGATATCATTTTGGATTGAATCTTATTGCTTTGAAAAGAACTTAATAGGTGGATTCATAATTTTAAAAGTTGCCTTTGCATTTTAAATCCAATTTTAACTAAAATGGGTTGGTGACAATTCTGTAATTCAGCTGAGAATGAATTAAAATAGTAAAGGCCATCATAGGATTAAATGATTAGTCAGTTGCAAGTAAAATTACATCTTGCTTCAAAATTCTTAAGACATCAGCTGATCATTTTACATCTTCAGATTAAGGATTACTACTCCTTCAACACTACAGAATAGTGCTTTTGTTGCTTTATTAACAACATAAAAAAAGCTGAAAATGATAACATATGTAAATCACTTGACAACGTTATTGGATTTAAGTCTCATTTTTCACCTCTCCAATGATCATCTAATTGTTACACAGAGGCACAAAAGGATACTTCTACCCTTGAACCTATCTCCCCTTCTGAATCTGATCAAATCTAACTCAGATAAATGAAGCAGGTGATGATGAGTCTCACTCGAGATGACCAATGTCTGCCAAAGGAAGCTAACAGCCTCGTTTGTCAGATCAGTCTCCTCTGTGCAGTCATCTATGAAATAAACATCACCTTCCTGTAATGCACTTAGGGAAGGTATTCTTTCTTGCTCCAGTTACACTATTCTCATGTAGAGAAAATACCAAAAAATTAACAGGTTGCGTTGTGAGATGGGGCCTGTATTGTAAATAAACCCAATAAATTAATCTCACAGATCCCCAAATGGGTGCCTTGTTATCTATCTTATGAATTATTTCAAAACAGCATCATGTTATGAACACTATGAGAAACAATGACTTGATCAGCCCATGACTTGACTGTCGAGGAACAACTTAATACTTTATCCCGTTTTGTATTTTTTTTTTTGTTCTACTTATTACTATTGGTTGAACTCTTTAACACACAATTATTCTTAGGTGTTTAAAATGTAACTGAAAAGTGATCCCTGTTAAATATAAGAGCGGGAATAAGAGAGGGAGGAGATGTACAGTTTGGCACATGCTCAATCGGACTTGCCTGGGGACTCCAATTCAATCCCATCAAGGGGGCATTTACCAATGCCATCTCACTAATCAAAGTGATCAGTTTCAGTTCATAATTGATCATAATGATAGGATTAAGAGTCAAATGGATCACATAAACAAGACTAGTGTCTACTAATACTAACTGATAGAATTAAAAAGAAGAGAACAATCCAACATGGGAAGCGGACACACAGCAGACCCATAGAAAGGCAGATGTCCTAAATAGCACTCTGGCCTCAGAATCAGTCCTTAAGGCATTCAGATCCGGCTAAAAAGCCCATGAGAGTATTTCAGGCATGGAAACCCAAGATACTGTGGCAAAAACAAACAAACAAACAAACAAAAAACAACCAACCAACCTAAATGAAAGATCTCTGTGAGTGAGATCCCAGTGAAAAGAATGGGCCATCAAAGAAGGAGGTACCTTTCTCTGAAGGGAGGAGAGAACTTCCACTTTGACTATAAGATTGGAGTTGGCGAACTCAAAAGGCTTCCATAGCCTTGACAACTCATGGCAAGAGCCTTGGGTGATTACTGAGGCCATAAACAAGAGTGTCAATTGTTAAATTAACAACAGGAGTCACTGTGCACTTTCTCCCCATGTAGGATCTGTCCTTAATGTGTTGTACTGTGTGAATCACTGGTATAACTAGTAATCAAACAGTACTTTACACTTTGTGTTTCTGTGTGAGTGCAAACTGTTGTAATCTTTACTTAATATATACTAAATTGATCTACTGTATATAAAGATAATTGAAAATGAATCGATGTGAATGGGATGGGAGAGGGAGCGGGAGATGGGAGGGTTGCGGGTAGGAGGGAAGTTATGGGGGGAGAAAGCCACTGTAATCCATAAACTGTACTTTGGAAATTTATATTTATTAAATAAAAGTTAAAAAAATAACAATAAAGTCTATCCTGTCATTTCTAATATGAATCTCAGCCATTAACTTGCTGTGGCTATCCAGGGATCTGGCTTAACATTTCTGGACCATAGTTTCCTTACCTAAATAGGAATATGTAATAATTAAGTCTCATTCCTCATATTATATATGAACCTGCATGATAAACCACAAATGCTTTTTTGCAAGAGGTAGTAATTAAAATGCACCTATAGTTGCAAGACTTTGCAAATGAAAATTATGCTACTTAGTATTTGTTTATTTCTTTTTTCTATATTTCTTGCTGTGTTCACAATTTTGTGATTTGTTTGGTTTCATTCTGCAGTTAAAAGCATTTTTTTATTCTGAAACCTAAAGAATATGCAATAAGGCAAACATTTCCTAACAAACAGAATTCTGGAACTCCTCATGTAGGATCTCTGTCATTAATGTGCTGTGCATTGAGATTTAATGCTATAACGAGTACTCAAATAATATATTTCACTTTGTGTTTCTATGGGGGTGCAAACTGTTGAAATCTTTACTTAATGCATACTAAACTGATCCTCTGTAAAAAAAAAAAAAAAAAAAAAAGAAAAAAGAAAAGAATAGAAACTATCAACTCCCAACTTGACTCTCACTGGGATTAAACATGACAATAGGTCTGATCTGATTTCATCATCATTAAAAAAAATCATCTATTATTTTTCACTTTATGTTTCTGTGTGGGAGCAAACTGTTGAAATCCTTACTTAATGTATACTAAGCTGATCTTCTGTATATTAAGATAATCGAAAATGAATCTTGATGTGAATGGAAGGGGAGAGGGAGTGGGAAAGGGGAGGGTTGTGGGTGGGAGGGACGGTATGGGGGGGAAGCCATAGTAATCCATTATTCGTACTTTGGAAACGTATATTCATTAAATAAAAGTTAAAAAAAAAAAAAAAAAAAACAAACAGAATTCTTTGAGGATCTGGGCAAGACCACGTAGTAGGTCAAATGAACTCAGCTGCAAAGCACAATTTAGCATTCATGAAACTCTTAGCAACCATCAAACTAAAATTAATAAAGGTCCTTGGAATTCATATCAATAGTGATTAAGTCTCTGCTGACAATTCATTTCACCTCCCACACCTTGGCAACATGTTTTACAAGGGGTAAGGGGCAAAATATTAAGGCCAACAAAGATTAGACAGTTTGGAAGCTTTGCTGCACTTAATGCCTTTTAATTAAAGCAAGAGCAGCTTTGTTGGGGTCCCTATAGGTTAGTGCACCCAACAGAATTGAACCTTCCAGTCAGCCAGCTGTACAGAAGCCGGCTCGAGGATAAGATTCTGAAAGGCCTCCATAGGGAGGAGGAGATATTTAATACATTTAATAGCTAATGAAAGACACAGACAACAAAGACATAGTTACCTCATCTAATTCCATTTCATCGGGACTCTCCCATGGCTTGATAAATTTCCCACGAGATTTCTTCAAAGGCACAATTATTATGTAATAACCTCTGCACAGGAATGGATAGACAGGAATAAGGTTAGCTCAGAGAGGGAAGAAAATGAATATACCCTTAAATCTTCCACAGACCAGTGATTCAGACTGAAGGCAAATTACAAATATGGGATGACTTGTCCATTTCTTACCTCAGTGACAAATAACCACCTGTTTGTTCAATTTTAAAGACATCATGGGCAGACATTTATGTGTAACTTCAATGATCTTATAGGGTAATATCACCATGGTTGACTGCTCTTTATTAGTTATCATAAACAGAGCAGACCCAGTTTGTTAGGCCCCTGGTGTTGGGCACATACAAGGCTGGTATATTGAAATCTGCCACCATAAGCTGCTGAACCAGTATTATTTAAGACATGAATTATAAGAAGATAACATATTTATTTACTTGAAAGTCATTTCTGGCTTACTCCTCAAATGTCTGTAACAGCCAAGGTTGAGCCAGGCTAAATCTAGGAGCTCAGAACTCAATCTGAGCCTCCTGTATGAATGGCACAGACTCAACTACTTCACCTATCACCTGCTGCCTCCCAGGGTGCACACTGGCAGGAAGCTGGAATAGAAGCAGATCCAGGATTGGAACCTTGGCACTCCCATTGGAATGGGAGCATCTCAAGTAGTATCTTAACTGCTGTCCAAATGCCTGCCCCAAAAAAATATTTTTAAATGGGATACAGAATAAAAATTATTCTTAGCTCACATAAAGACCTATTATTACTTTATTTATGGAAAACTAAAATACTATACATTTTTTAAAAAGTATCAAAATAACTCATAATCTCACCAGAATTATATAAAGAATCAAAAGCTCCTCTCTCTTTCCACGCATCAGATTATAAACCTTAAGATATGTGGTGTTGAAATGTGGGAAAGATCCCCACCTACAGTCCTTCAAAATACACCTCAATATACCTACTTAGAGGAAGTGACAAAAGTAATCGAGTCCTCACAGTGACAAAAGTAAACTAAAAGGTACAGAGAAAGTGACCTGTCAAAAAATGTTTGGGCTATTTGTAAGGTTGTACTGTGACTTCAGTACAATGTATACTCTGCTCTTGTATTCAGACTCTGATGATATCAATCTTTGAGAGTAACCATGCAAAAACTCCAAGCACTACAATGACTACTGGATCAATCATTTCCTACTTCTTAGATATTATATTAAACACATAATCTTGTTTTGCCCTCCTACAGGGTACTCTTTTAAGAACAGCCTAGATATAGGCTCTAAGGTTACAGATAAAAAGATATATCTGAAGAGATTAAATAACTGCCCAAGTTAAAATAGATAAAACAGACGGAGTTCAAACCCTGGCAACAGTCAGTCTCTCTCTCCATATATATATATATATATATATAGATATAGATATAGATATATAGATATAGATATATATACATATATATGTGTATGTATATATACATATATATGAAATTATCTATATATTAGATTTTTAAGAATTCCATAAATTTTGTATTTTATCGTGAAAATGAGAACACACATATATACACAAATCCAAACACACCCACACACCTTTAAAAGAGAATGTTACAATCAGGACAGAGGGAAGAGGGAAGGCTGCTGCCCATTTTGGATCACACTGTATCGGAGAACAGCCCAATCACAAAGGGCTATCTGCTCATCTCAAAGGAAAATCTGCAATAGTCTTAGCAAATCCTCAGTGATCAACACCTCTGTTACCACACACAAAGCCTACAGCTGAGCTGTCCAGTACAGTAGCCACTAGTGTCTTATGACTACTGAGACCTTGAAATGTAGCTAGCTTGAACTGAGATATGCTGTCAGTATGAAACACAGTTGAGTTTTGAAGACTTAGAATGAAAAAAGGAATGTGAAATATGTTAGTGAAATTTTTTAAATGGTGATCACATGTTGAAATAATATTCTGTATATGTTAGGTTAAATAAAATACGCTACTAAAAGCAAATTCACCTTTTTTTTTTTTTAACTATTTGGAAGGATAAAATTTCACATGTGGCTCTCATTACATCTGTTGGACAGAGAAGCTCCAGGGTGTTATGGTGAAGAATGTGGTACCTGGAGATACACCTGGCCTAGAATTTGGGTTCTGCCACTAATGTGTTGCGTGATCTTGGGCTACTCATCTAGCATCTCTCAGGTCTCAATTACATATTCTGAAAAATGAAAGTAATCAGTTTCAGGCTGTTATTGTAGAAGAAATCAACAAAACAAATCCTCAGGTGATTAGCACACAGTTTGTGTGAGATGCCAACTGCTCTGGGTTACCACTGAGCATTACAGCCGGAAAGGCATCTGAACTATCACATTCAGTAGGAGCCAATGAATTCCATGATACAAGCTGAAGAACTTGTTGCACTTTTTCTACCCCTAATCAAGAATTCAAGTGAAGCTAGACAATTTTGGCAGAATCCTTTGTCCACGGTACTCTGAACAAGTAATCAACAGGCACGCATGGTTTCAACATCAGCCATGTATTGAATTTACTGCATATAGTCATGATGATCGAGGAGGGTGAGGAAAAGGAAGAGCTGGAGTGTGTGCGAGAGGCCAATATCTTTTTATTTGACGATTCAGAGTAAGCCTCCTCTTCTTCCTGTCCTCCCACCACCTGAATGATTTGCCAAACAAGTCCATCATGTTAAATGAGCATGGAGAAAAACGACAGAGGCTGCAACTGAGCGTGCAAAATCACACTGCAGATGTACTTGATAAACACACTTGTCAGGGACCCTCTTGCTTTTCACTACTCAATGCACAAAGTCAAGAGAGCTTCTCTTCAACTAACGTAATGATACTGCACATTATCAGATAACTCCCATTGTCATGTTTCAGAATCTTGTAAATCAAAGTTAAACTGATAAACTCTGTTAATTTTTCTTCTACTATTATGCTTTGAATTGCCATTCCTGTACATGAACATAAAGAATGCTTTCTTTCTTCTGCAGCACTCCCCAGCCACTAATTTTACTCATGGCTGGGAGAAGAATTGGACTGCGTCCCCCATAGCAATCAATTAACAGGGTGGCCAGATATATATAACCTTTTCTCTCCACTGGTCCCTGAAGTATTCATCTATGGCAGTCAAAGTAGAACTTGCTTCAGTGCAGTTCTCACATATTGAAAGAAATGAGGCATTGGCAATTTGGAATGCCATATTCTAGAACGTTTCACTAGCTCCTAACCCTCACAATGCACCTGTACTCTCTGCAACTATTCCTTTGTAAATACCCATGACCTTACGTTACTTGCAACCTGGCTTTCCCCTTAGCAAACTGCTTCCCTTGCATTCTTCTCATGTGGTTTTTCATTCATCACTCCTTCCCTGCCCATGAACGTCAGAGTCAAGGTGCGGGTTTCTTCACTAGCTTCCTGCAGACATCTTTTCTCACTTATCTTGTTTAAAACAAAAAGTAAAACAAAACAACAAACAAAAAAAAAAATACTAGGGGCTGACGTTGTGGTGTAGAGGGTGCAATGCTGGCATCCTACATGGGATGCTCCATTTCTGATCCAGTTCCCTGCTACTCGCCTATGACAGCAGTGGAAGGTGGTCCAAGTACTTGGGCCCCTACACCCACGTGTGAGACCTGGAAGAAGCTCCTGGCTCCTGGTTTTGGCCTGGCCCAGCTCTGGCCATTTGGGGAGTGGGCCAGTTGATGGAAGGCCTCTCTCTTTTTGTCTAACTTTGCCTTTCAAATAAATAAAATAAATATTTAAAATAATAATAAAAAACACCCTTTCTGAAGGTCATTCTATTAAGTGATAACATGCTCTTCTCTGATTTCTTTCATCTACTGATCTTTCCAGAATCTTCCTTCTCTTACAGAAGATTTATTATGGATTCAAAGTTCTCCTGTCTTTCCCTACTCTGCCAACATTCTGAGCGACCTCAACATTCATAAGGCTGACCTACAAGCCAGTCAATGCTCTCAGGCCTTTCAACCTTTCTTTCTCAAAGCCTACTCATCCCTTTATTACCTGAAATCTCTGGTTGCCATCCTCTATGCCTGAACCCAAGGAGCTGAAGACAGATTTAGAAATAAAACTCATCGCAGAATAATGTCATAGATTTATAGAGATTTATTTTATTTATTTGAAAAGCAGAGTTACAGAAAGTGAGGGAGAGTCAAAGATCCTCCATCCACTGTTCACTCCTCAAATGGCTGCAACAGCCAGGGCTGGGCCAGGTTGAAGGCAGGAGCCTGGAACTCCATCCAGGCATCCCACAAGGGAGGCAAGGGGCCCAAGGACTTGGGCCATCCTCTAGTGCTTTCCCATATGAGATGTTGATGCTACAGGCCATAGGTTAATCTGCTGTATCACAATGTCCACCCTTCTCTTACTTTCTTAAGTAATCAAACATATACTAAACTCCTTTTATTTCCATATACCTCAACTTCTCAGTCTCTCTGGGGACTTACCCATTACTTTGCATACATATATAAATAGTGCCTTCCATTTAAAAAAACAAATGACCACACAAGTGGTCATTTGGCCTAGCAGTTGATACACCAGTTTAAAAGTGTGTGTCCTATACAGACTGCACGGGTTTAAGTCCCGGCTCTGCTCCTCATTGCAGCTTATTTTAATGCCTACACTGGGAGCACCAGGTGATGATAGCTCAAGTACTTGAGTCCCTGGTACCCATGTGGGAGACACAGCTTGAGGTCCTACTTCCTGAGCTCAGCATAGCCCAGCTTTGGCTGCTGTAGGCATCTGGAGTACGAACCAGCAAATAGGAGATTCTTCAGTCTATCTCTCAAATGAAATAGTAATAAATTAAAAAAAAAAAAACAGTTTCTTACTTTCTTCCTCTGTACTATGGGAATTCTGCACAGTACCCTGTGTCCTTGATGCCCTCCATTTCTGCCCTTTCCACTCACACTTCCTAACTGACAATACTCTAGGCCCTGCCTCTTCACTACACTGCCACTGCCAGGCTCCCAGCAACCTCAGTGATGTTACCTACAGGAGATTTTTTTGATCCCTTCTTTCTTACCATGTTCATGATATGCTACACGAAACATTCTCTGTGATACAACTCTTTTCTAATTGTCTTTCTTACTATACTAACTTTACTCTCTTAGCATAATGTACTATGTTACTCAGCTATTAAATGGTGAGGTTCCTCAATGTTCTGGCCAAGTACTTCTATGCACGTCCTACTTTTATCCTAGGAGATCTCATTCCAGCTCAGGCATCAGTCATTATCCATGTGCTAATGATTTGTAGATTCATCTCTTTAGCAAGATCTCTCATTTGAATTCCACAGGTTTATACAATTCCTACTTTAAGTCTCCATTTCTGTGCCACCAAAGGACTTCAATTTCACTGTGGTTAAAACGAAACAAATATGACTTTCAAAATAAATGCTCCTTCAATATTATAGCACATCCAATTTAGTGTACCTGCTGGAACCTATCCATAGTGTTAGCATTGATAATCTGCTTTTATTCTGTCCCTCCCTTATACCCCCAATGTAAGGCCAAATCCTTCTGCTTCTAAACACTCTCTCTCCTGAATTCTCTTCTATCCATCTCTACTGCCACCACTCTGGCCCCAATCCATTGTCTCATGCCTAGATTATCACGTTACCCTACTTTCTACCTTGGCTTTAGCTTAATCTAGTCCAGTCTTTTGACATTTTAATTTTGTAATGCAAAACTGATCATGCCATTACAACTTTCAAAAATTACTTAGAGGGATTCTTATTTCTCTTAGGATAAACATCAAAAGGTTTTACAAAACCTAATGGACTCCATCTCTCCATACCTGTGACTTATAGCTTGATGGGTTTTCATTGTACTGATGTACTCTGGTTCATTCTGTTATCAAACCCTTGATTATTCTACTCTACCAGCCTAGAACCTTGTGTAACTCCCATCAAGTTAATACTTCTCTTTCATCATCTATAAGTCCATTTATTATTTTCTTTTTTTATTTTTATTTATTTTTTATATTTTTTAGAGAGAGAGTTAGTTTAGTGAGAGAGAGACAGAGAGAAAGTTCTTCCTTCTGTTGGTTCACTCCCCTAATGGCCGCTACGGCCAGCACTGTGCCAATCCGAAGCCACGAGCCGGGTGCCTCCTCCCGGACTCCCATGTGGGTGCAAGGACCCAAGCACTTGGGCCATCCTCCTCTGCCCTTCCGGGCCACAGCAGAGAGCTGGACTGGAAGAGGAGCAACCGGGACTAGTACCCGGCACCCCAACCGGGACTAGAACCTGGGGTGCCGGCGCTGCAGGCAGAGGATTAGCCAAGTGAGCCACGGCACCAGCCCATTTATTGTTTTCTAAGTGAAACCTTCACTGACAAGATTAATTACTTCTATTAGATGGCTTCAAAAGACCATTTTTAGCCTTTAATTTTCTTAGACCATTTCAGATATGTTTACATATATAGAAAATATTACTATCACACAAGTACCATGTCCTTGATATTTGCTTAATTTTGCCATTTTATTAATAATTTTTCCAGTGGAAGGTTATCTGACTGGTAAGTCAGGGGCCATGTTTCTCCTCTAAATTAGGGAGTCAGCTATATTTGGGGGTCCTTTGTCTCCAAAGATTTTCCAACTTTTGGTTTCATCAAGCTTTATCTCCTTTCTTCAAACCAGCAATGGCATTCACCAATAATTTACAGAAAATAAAACTCCTTACTGCAAAAGTTCTTTCATTTGCCAGCTACTGATGACCCTCACTTTAATCTCATGTGACATGTATGAAGGTAAGATGATTCAGATAAAAGGAGTGAAATGGAGAACTAAAAATGTGCCCTACAAATTCATACCAACCACATCGTATGAATTTAAAGAACTTGCTTGAAATGAAAACGAAAATTAAATTGCCTTTGAACATATGTAATCTTTATATATGAGTAAAATTAAACTCTACACTCTGCTTTGATTGTCTGACTCAAGCTCAGAGTTTAGGCTCAAAACATCTTATTAAACATAGAAATCAGCTATTATACTAATAGAAAAATAAATAGCTTCAGAATCAGTATACCTGGAAAGCCCATGGCTATTTATAAAGTAAGCATGTTTTCCCAGTGTATTAGATTTGATTAGGTAAGTTAAACCTAACCTTCAGAATTTTAATTATATTAAGTAAAGTTTTACTAATTTCATTTAATATGTTATCATCAAGGGGCCCAGCTCCATAATTATATGAGAAGGTGAGCTCTGGTCTTTGTAGCAGTCCCGCTTCCAATTCAGCCAGGATGTTTTTTATCAGCAGGCCGGTAGTACTCTCAAATTCTTTATTTGGGAAGTCAAAACCTGCCTCATAGTTTAGTGCTGAATGGCATTCCTTGCATAATTTTTTCATTTTATTTGTATGGTCATCTGTGTGTATACTGTTTGAGTCAAATTAATTTACTCAAGGAAAACCACACCAGATTGTATACTCTTTCCAGTTTCTATGCTTAGATTAAGGCTTATGAATCATTTCAGATGTGTGTTGTCAGGCAAGTTACTTAATTGTTTTAAGCCTCCTTTCCCTCATTTGTAAAACAGCAAAATGACAATGCTGATTTGTGGGAAGCATCTGCATTCAACTGGCTTCTAAATTCTTACTGCCTTATAACATTTGACACATATGTCTGTGGTCTGTCCACACAGCGTGCTAATCACATCGGGTGCTGAGTTTTGTCTGGGGCAATTCTGTTCAAGTTTACTTTGTGGGCAGTTCTTAATTGGTTAGTAATTGTTCTAGAAAAAAAATATCCTGGTTTGTCCAATAATCTATGGTCACAGGGGCAGGGTGTGGTTCAGAATGCGGGCTCTGAAGACATGCCTAGATCCAAATCATTCATCTCTGGTTCTGAGATTCTGCATTGGGGCATTGTTCTTGTGAGGATGGCATCAGTTAATGTGTATAACATTCTTTGAATAAGGCCTTATAAGCCCTCTGTGTTAATAATAATTATCAGCACCAACTTTATGAGCTTGGCCAGGCCTCGGAGTATCTGTCTGGGCCTCACGTTACTCTTCCATAAACGGGAAGAATACCTACATCACAGTGTTATGGCAAGGCCTAAGTAAATCCAGCTAACATCTTCTGTAAACTGTAAAACGTTATACAAACTGCATGTATTACTGCATCAGTTGACAAACGTGGTGCTCATGAAATGTCTACCAGTCGTACACAGATTTTATGAAGCAACAAGTCAAGCTTGCACAGAAATCTTCTTTTCTAAAAGAAGAAAAAGCACAGACTCTAAAAGTCAAATTAGTGAGACTAAAGAAGTTTTCCATTTCATAAGGCTCTGATTCTTCATTTCCATTTTTTATAAACATAAAATGGTTATTGTGGAATTAATTTACATCGGATGCCGTCTGGTAGCTTATTCCTTTAGTACAATCTGTGTGATTCTTTTCTTTTTTTAACTACCTAGAGTAAAAGTCTGTTCTCTAAAGTCACAGAAGTTCCCTCTGTCATCACTACTTGCTTCTAAAGAACGATGGCTTTGCTAGACTTTCTGATTTGGCACTCTGCCCCTTACATCTATTCAAACAGACGGTTGAAGCATTACAGAACTCCTGGTACCATAACTGTGGGACCCTCAAGGCTGGGTCCGGAGGAATTTAGCCTTTCCTTTGGGGAGATTCTCTGCTTCCTCACACAAAAATACAAGGATACCAAGTGTGGAAGAATATGCAGGCAAAACAGCTATGTCTCCAATATATTTATAAGAAACATTTTTTTAAGGTGGTAAGGGGCTAGCCAATAAATTTAACTGAAAATGAGAAAAAAAAAAAAGGTTTCTGTTAGTAAACAAAGTGGCCTTCAATCACCAAAATTGCATTTTGCTGGAAAACAGGAAGCACTTTTTTTTTTTTTTTCAGATTGCTTTCATCTAAGTATAGTTAATATTCCGCCCACAGTTTTGGAATGAGTTGTTTCCTCTCTTCATTTTCCCCATAGAATACTGAACAAAAAGCTACCATCTTTTCTAATCGCTAGTTTGTTATTACTGAGAATGGTGTATCATTCTTTAGAGTTTCTTGTTAATATTTGATCTGGCCACACTAGAAGGCAGGAAGGGTAACTTTATCCTATTACTCCTTTAAGAAGTCCAGTAAATGAACATTATCCAAAACTTTCACTAACAGATTTGCCTTTCATTTCCTATGGTTGTGACACTGTTCCCATTCAAGCACTTCCCTACTTTAGCCTTTTGCTCATTCCCCCCCCCCCCCCCAGAGTGGCTAGAATATGTTTCTAGGAATCATTCATTTTTAGGAAACATTCATTTTTAGGAAACACATTTTTCCATAATTTCTGCTTCATAATGGTGTTTTCTCTTTGTTAAAAAAGTTTCATCCCTTTTTCCTGAATCCCATTTGAAATATAAGAGAAGGAAATACATAAACGAAAGAGAAAAATTGAAGAAGTTAAAGAACAACTCTAAAATATAGAATGCATTCTGCAACATTCTCAACTCATTTAGAAACCGGAAAATGAGACTCAAGTTTGCCACTAGTGGATTAAAAATGCCAATTCCCAATGAAAGATTATACATTTTACCAACACAATTAGTTGAAAAATCTCTAAAGATCATTTGCATATAACTAAACGTAAGTTTGGAAAAATGAATTAACAGTAAATGCTGTAGACTATATGATACTACATGATATGATATAGATGCTCTATGTAGAGTATGATACTATTTTCATCTTTGAACAGCTCTGTCCCTAAAGACTTACATCTTATATATAGAATATGTATATATGTATATGTTATTGTCTAGATCTTTTCCCTGTCCCTTCATTGCTTGGAACTTTTTCACCTTTCGTTAATCTTCTGCATTCGTCAAGACTCAGATATCAGATCAAGACTCAGATATCAGCTCTTTCTGAATGCCTCCCCTGACAACCAATTTGGGTTAAAACTCGAATTTTGTATTTCTGCAGTACCTGGCACTACTCACCCCATTATGATAGTCACATTATCTATTTCCTGTATCTGTTTACTGTAAGGCAGGGCTTTATCTCAGTCACCTATTCGCAGACATAGTACTCTTGATACAGTGTGCACAGACCATGCGTTTGTTGAGTGCAAGCTGACGGTCTTAATGGAGAGGAAAGAGGTGGATGAATGACTAGTGTGAGTCTTCTCTTGCTGCTGCACCAACACACTTATTCCAAGAGTCTCCAAAGAATTCTTAGAAAATGGAGCTAAAAGATATGTTTACTTTGGTGTAAAATATGATAACTTTAATTTCATCTTTCCATGAGCATCTGCCTAAATAGTTGTCTTCCCATCCCCACTCCTGTGGACCAGCTAACTTCTTGTCATTCTTTTAAGCCTCCACTTAGATGTCACTTTCTCCAAGACCTTTACCCTGTATTACTAAATGGAAACCATATATTTTACAAAATACTCCCCAGGGTCTACCACAGTACTTGTAACTTGTAATGTAACAAGTCTTGGTGAAAACATACTCTTGTTTTCTTTTGATTATCCAATCAATCAACTATGTGTACTGGGAGAAACTACTTAACTGACTGGAGTTCATTTTTCATTTCAGGTCCATTGGCTTCTACACTGTGCTCTATCCAGACCAGGAAACCTGTATTTTGTAATGCTTGTGATTTTATTCCAATGTTATTTTGAACTCTTAACATGTTGATACTTTTCCTATTTTTCATTACACATATATAACAATAGAATCATACACTATTTTATTAATCTAATTTTCCAAGGTTTCTTCTAACTTTATAGCACTTTGTAAGACTTCTGCATAGGTATAATAGATGTATCAAATGTTAAGAGTAAATTATTCCATGTACTATGCAATAGAATACTTTCTAATAAGGACCATGATCTATTTGTCTATCTCCTCTAAGTAATACTGTTCCTGGAACACATAAAAACCCAGTGTCAAATGAATAATACTGTGTCTTACAATGAACATCAGAACAGAGTACAACAGAGCTTGGATAGCAGAACTATAAGCCTAGATTCAGCACTGTGTTATTATAGCCACTACAAACACTGAGATGTAACTCTTTGTTTACCTGCATCTTTCCCTTCAGCCCTATGTCACCAACTAACTTACTTTATATTCTCATTTGCAGGAACTTCAGGCAGTTGCACAGTAATCATGCCATCCAGATTGGTCTTCCCAATGAAGGCAGGCTTGGTCCGTAGCACATCTGGTGCAGTCTTTGCTGTTACCCGGTGCTGCAGCCCGCCGGCACTGTTTCCACGATTTGTAAGCACAAATGAATACGACTTCTCAGGCTTCAGGTTGACAATCAACTTCTGTGTGGCTCGGCCATCCACTTCTTCTACCATTTTCCCATCATCATAAAGAATCTAAGAAGATATAACCAATCAAAGCTTGGTATTCAAAGAGCCAAAATATACCTTCTAAAATAATATGTACTTGCTAAAGGAAAAATAAAGTCAGTTCTAATTTTGGGTGATTCTTGAGCTCAAAAGTGTCCACGATTCCAGACATTGCATCAGTTTTCCTGTCAGCCCTTAACTGTGTCATGATTTAACGTCTCTAACAAAAATAATCAACAAGGAAATGTACAATACATTTCAATATCTGCCTTGTCAGCTGTATGTGATCTTAATGGAATCTGTACAGAAATATTCTGGCTTTTCAATGTATTATCCACATCAGTTCCTTTCTGAAAATCTAAATTCCTACTCCTAAATGTATTTTTACCTTCAAATTCGGTTTCCCACTCCTTATTTCATAAAGATGTTCTTCTTGCTAATATCTCACAATATGTCTCAATGGCAAAGTAGAGTTTAGAAATGCCAAGAATTCAGACAAATAACCAAATTCAAACTACCATGTAAATTCCACTTTCTGGTGGAAAGACAAAAGCACTTACTTAGATGTAAAAAAGTTTAAGTTCCAGTCAATAGGTAATCTATACGAAAGGTGAGGCCTGTGTTTGAGCTTCTGCTCTTTTAGGTGGGAAGGTCATGCTCTCAAGCAGCAAGCACAATCTCTTACATAAAAGTCACAAATGAGAAGAGCAAGTACGTAATCAAAGCAGTCTGCGCAATCCGCAGCCTACCAAGACGCATCCCCACCCCCCTCCTCCCTCCCCCCTTCCCCCCAGTTTTACTCAGGATATCTTGCAAATTAGAAAACAACTTACTTTGAAAGGCATGGCGGAATTATAATTCTCTGGGATCTCCCAAGACAGCAACACTGAAGTCTTCATTACTGCTTTGACATGAAAATTTTTTGCAAACACTGCTGGAAAAGGAAAGACAGTGTATTTAAACTATTCCTAAAAATACACAGGACCTGTCCTTTTCCAGGATGGACCACAGGGCTTACACTAGATGCTGCCTACTTTGATCAAAAAGAGCAATGTGATTCGCCTACCTGTTTAGAGCATTCATTTTAATACCCCATCCTCATAAAGAGCTCTCTTTTCTCTCCCATTCAGTCAACTCCACTGTGCTCTCCTTACCTGAGGACACTGGGGTGCTGTCAGCCAGACTTGCGTGGCATTCTATAACTCAAATCTAAGGCATCCAAAACGTATGAAGTTTTACATACATTACCTTTGTGTTTTTGCTGAACCTATTAATGTGAATGGGCCGATCAGTTATTTATAGCTTCAAAATACTCAATTCCAAAGATCGACATTCCTTTAAAGGAGGAAGGCCGTAAGCAGACAAATCCTACCTTGATCCACAGGCAGTGTCCTGAACTGGACACTGGGACTATATGGCCCGGGCCCTTTGCTCGTGTGAGCACGTACTTTTACATCATATGTGGTATCTGGTTTTAAGCCAGTGAGTGTCATAGTGGTGTCAGCTGGAACAATAAGCTGCTCCATTGGAAGAAGGGGGATGTTGATGTCCCTATAGAGAAGGGTGTACTTGGTGATGATGCCATTTCTCTCTGCCAGGACAGGTGGCTGCCAGGATAGCTGCACAGAGGTTGAAGTGGTGCCTTCTGAGTGGAGGTTTTGAGGGAATCCAGTTGGTACTTCTTCTGGAACAGAGATTTCCTTTACCATCTCCTCCCCGAAGCCCACTTTGTTCCTGGCTGAGAGCCTGAACACATAAGATGCTCCTTTGTGGATGTCTGTGGCTGTAAAATGATCTTCTTTTTCAGAGAACTCAAGAGTAGTGAGCAGCTCCATATCTTTGCGGCCAAATTTTAGACGGTAGCCTTGAAGGGGTCCAAATGTGTCCACGGGAGGGTGCCACTGAATGAGGGCAGTATTCATCTGTGTGTGGTTAATCACAAGCCGGGGTTTCCCTGGAACTGGAACACACAGGAGGGACTGGTAAGACAAACCAGTAGAGATTCACATTTCAGTCATTTCCAAGTGGGAAGCACTACTCCACTGGTGTTCTCATTTCATTATTTCCAAGTGCACCCTCAAAACAAACAACTGGGGCTGGAGTTCTGCCACCAGTGTTGTCAGCATCCCACGTGGGTACCAGTTCACGTCTCGGCTGTTCCACTTCTAAATCCAGTTCCCTGCCAATGGCCTGGGAAAAGCAGTGGAACATGGTCCAAGTCCTTGGGGCCCTGTTCCCATGTGGGAGACCGTGATGAAGTTCCTGGCATTAGCCTGACCATTTTGGCCATATGGGAAGTGAACCAGCAGATGGAAACTCTCTCTCTCTCCCTCTCTCCCTCCTTCCCTCCATCTGTAATTTTGACTTTCAAATAAACTTTTAAACAAATAAATAAACCGATAAAAACAAGCAACAATGCTTGACCTATATACTTTCAAGGAAATATACTCCTTCTCTTACTTTATTAAGGCATGTGCAGACACTAAAATTCGATAGCAGAAAATATGAATTATTGAAACAATTTAAAGGAAAATATTTCCCTATTTTAAACTTGTACACTCAAAGGTTGATGCCACAAAGAAATTAATCAGAATAAAGATTAGCCAATTAGCTATAGCCAATATGAATAATAAGTATAAGGATCATTTGTTTATTATGTGCAGTATATCAGATGTGGTACTAAGTGTATTGTATGTAGTATCTCATTTGACTTATATTCCTCATTCCTCAGTATGTGCTTTGATTAGCTTTTAAAATCTCAATTTTCTATAATAAACAAATGAATCTCAGAGGGGCATATAAACATTCAAGGTCAAGTGACTAGTAAGGTGAGACAACTGCCAGGCAGTCCCAACTCTGGTCAATACATTGCTTAACATTTAACTCTGTCCTTAAGTTGCTTATAAATTAAATTTTTAAAACTACAAAATAATGTTGCTTTGAGTTAGCATGGATCTAATTTATACTACTGTTTTATTTTTATTATCCACATCAGTCATTCTTGTTACATTCTTCATCTGTAAAATGGGTATTATATTAAGACATGTCACATTGTTGTAACTATTAAATGAAGAAATATATGTAAAAGTCTCTGAAAAATGTTTTATATTACATTAATATTAACCATAATTATTAATAATCAGAATCAGCTTTTTGTGGTCAGGAGATAATTTCCCATGAACATGGATTACTTATAATTTGCTCATTCAATTAATGATTACAGATACATTTTTTTAATGGACAGAAGTTATCTGGAATCTACAGAGAAAGGCAATGATAAAAGCACAGAGTCAGTGTCTTCTTTGGGAATGATTCAAAGGCAGGGAGAGTAGCATCAGAATCAAAACCAAACCAAAGAGGACAAAAGGTCATAGCAAGGAAAGGAAGCTTACAGAAATGGGAGACAGGCCACGAACAACAGCATCATGGGAATGTAGGTAAAGGAAAAAATACCCGGAAATAGAATGAGGCAATACATAAAATATTAACCTCAGATCCATTTGATCAATTTCTTCATTTCCTATTTCAGAAAGTTGGGATGCATATGGAGATGCGCTCTCCCTGAGAGCACATTCATGTAGACAGTTACAGCCTTAATTAATTTGGTAACAGTTTTGTTTCACATGCTGAGTAAACTCGTAGTAAGTTTACATAACTCAGTTAATCTACAATGTATGAAAAACAGAGGTCCCTGAAGTTCATATGGCAATAATATACATGTGTGATTGTTTCCCAGGGAAAAAAATGCATCAGAATCTTAACAACCAACTAACAGACTCTCAGAAAACAATCCATTAATACATAACTAGGAGACTGCTTGAATTATTCATTTGTTTTTACTATGATATTTACAATAATTTTAATTTTAAAACAGCACTTGAAGGTAGACATTGGCAGACATCCTCATTGCCCCTTTATGTGTGTACAGCATTTACATGGTGAGCCCATTAAAATGCCAGAGATGGTGCCAAGGATTAAAGTACTTGAATCTCTGCTGAGAAAAACCCATGGTGTGACAGGGCTTTCAGTAAAGAATATATCTGGAAGTAAATGTAACTCAGTTCAAACTGCTGGCTGGAAATATAACTACGAAATTTCAGGTTCTCTAGGAACAATACATCTTTTTAAATATAGGTATTAAAATTGCCCCAAATTCTCATTCAATGGATTTGTGCAACAGTATATACATTGAGTGTCTTGTTTCTCTGTGATGCATGGAAAGTTAGGATAAATAAAAATACTTTTAAATTTTTTGGTATAAATCATAAATACAGATTGTATTCTAATAATAATTGCTAGCTCTGAGTATGTTTTTCTATCTGGTGTTATACTTTATAATATTGTTATGGTACAAATTTGGAGAGACACAATGGACTGGTAAATTCTGAGGTAAAAATCCCAGTAAGTTTATGAAAATGTAATGTATTCTTCTGTGGGAGTCAAAGCTTGTTTTGGAATAAGGTCTTTTGTTTCTGATGCTGACTTGCCCTTTCTCATTGGAGGATTTAAGGCTTGTGGGCTTTGAGGGCTTGAAAGCATGATATCAAGTTACACTCTGGAAGTAAGAACGTCAGCACTGACCTACTGACTCTTACTGCTGTGCCAGAATATCTCAGTCTGCCCACCAAAGTCATCCCTTCTGTGGGCAGAGATTAGCTAGGCTCACAAACTGGTAGACAACCGATCTGGAAGCACCCAGAAGCACAAGTAAAGAATTCAATAAAGACGTGAATGCTCAGTTAGCTAGACAAAGAACTCCCAATATTAAACTCTCAAGGGATGCTGGCCACATGAAGGAATGCCTAAAAATCTCCACAAACGTGAGAATGATGAAAATGATAGATGCACTACTTTAAATATGTTATGGGTAGATGGTGGTATCTCCTCCAGGGGACAAAATATAGGATTAAAAAAAGAGAAAAGGAACACTAAGAGTTCTGCATCACTGCATATACCATTAAAAAGAGTTCTCCAAGGGCCTGCTTTGTGGTCTAGTAGGCTAAGCTTCCACCTGTGGCACCGGCATCCCATATGGGTGCCAGTTCATGTCCCGGCTCCCCTCTTCCGATCCGGTTCACTGCTGGGAAAGCAGTGGAAGATGGCCCAACTGCTAGGGCCCCTGCACCAGCATGGGAGACCTAAAGGAGGCTCCTAGCTCCTGGCTTTGGATCAGTCCAGCTCCAGCCATTGAGGCCATATAGGGAATGAAGCAGCAGATGGAAGACCTGCCTCTCTCTCAAAGAAGCAAATAAAGGCCGGCGCCGCGGCTCACTAGGCTAATCCTCCGCCTAGCGGCGCCGGCACACCGGGTTCTAGTCCCGGTCGGGGCACCGGATTCTGTCCCGGTTGCCCCTCTTCCAGGCCAGCCCTCTGCTGTGGCCCAGGAGTGCAGTGGAGGATGGCCCAAGTCCTTGGGCCCTGCACCCCATGGGAGACCAGGAAAAGCACCTGGCTCCTGGCTCCTGCCATCGGATCGGTGCGGTGCGCCGGCCGCAGCGCGCCGGCCGCGGCGGCCATTGGAGGGTGAACCAACGGCAAAGGAAGACCTTTCTCTCTGTCTCTCTCTCTCACTGTCCACTCTGCCTGTCAAAAAAAAAAAAAAAAAAAAAAAAAAGAAGCAAATAAAAAATCTTAAAAAAAAAAAAGAGCTTTTCAAAATTCTACATATTGATAACAGATCCCCTTTGATTTCTTGTTTCCAGAAATTCTATGTATAAACATTTACCAGTTATTTATTTTGTGCAGTATTTGTTCACTGGCACATGGATTGAGTAGAAAAGTAAAGATGGACACAGAAGGGTCCTTGTCCTCTAACACATGAATAGTCTAGCTGGAAAAATGAAGTGTTGCAGCATATGATGTTATACATGGAGAGTGTGTGTGTGTATGTGTGTGTGTATGGTTATTGTACGGTCTACTTTTGAAGGCTGTATCAGCAGTATGGTCAACATTTCGACTTATTCCAGCACTGCAGCTTGAGGAAAGAGTATTAAATAATTACTCCAAAGAGCTTGGAGGTTATTTTTGGCTGTATGTTAGTTAGCATATTGGAAGAAACAAGAGAGTCCAGCCGCAAAGGAAATAAACTAACCCTAATTTATATCATGACTTATACATTCTTCTCTCCTTTGCACTTTGAATTCTTCTTATTTCCTTATAGTCTTATTCCCTCTTGAACATCCCAGAGGACTTCAGAAATGGCCCATATTTGCAGCTTCCCTTTATTACTTCTAGTCAGTAGTAATCATGAGAGACTGACCAAGGCACTCGTTCCCAATGGCCCTAAATGTAACCTTACTTTAACCTAGTACCAAAACGGCAACAATCATAATTAACTGGTTAAAACCCACTATTGCCAAATTATCTAGGCCACAGACATCATTTGATCAGCCTTAAACTAGCAAGGTAGTACTGAAAGTCATGCAAACATATACAGAAAATCTCAAGTCAATGAATTCTCTGGATGCCTTAAACCTCAAGATCTTAGGAGGTACACCAATGGTCAAAATTCAAAGTATTAACAAATAAAGTGGAAACATCAAAGAAGCATTAAAACATAAGAGCCAACATTTTACTCCAAACCATCGTTCACATTACATATCTACAAAACAGATTATCTTAAATTACGACAAATACTTTATTTCAATGATATTATTGTTTACATGTTCTAGAAGCAATGCTGAATGAAAAAATATATTCCATAATTAGGAATTTTACTACTGAAATAAAATTTCATGAGAATTCCTGAATTCACCATGGGAACTATAACCAAATACTTCTGTGTAACTGTGGTTACTGGAAGTCCACATCTGTGAGAAAAACTCAGAAATTCTCTACATTAATATAAATGCATAAGAATTTTTTGGTAATAGTATACAAAAAAGAAAACTAACATGTTCACTAATTGCATAGGTATACACCATGACTAAGGAATGGTGTTTGGTAGATTAGCAGCAGAGGAAAACTAAAATTTTCCTCTTACTGGAATTTCAACTGGATTCTCCCACTTTTATCCCAGGCTTACTGGGTGGACTTCTAGAAAGTAAATTTTCAGGCATCTAAGATGTAACCATTTACTATCTCAGTAGTCAAGACTCTACTGATTAAGAAACATGTGAAACTGAATGAAAATTCCCAAGTATTCTTTTGGAGAGTAAATCCCACAATTCTTTAAAACAAAACAAAACAAAACAAAACAAAACAAAACAAAAAAACAACAACAAAACTTGTATAAAGCCTGTATGATGACTTAACAGTGATGAGCTGGACTTAGTGACATTAAAACAGACAAAACTTACACCTTTTTCTAGGATCTGGTAACTCTTGGTCACAAATGTTCTACTTTGCCTTCTTATTACATAGCCTTCCTCTTATAGACAATAGGAGTTTGATGTTTTGTGTAGGCTATTCTGGGCTTATCAAGACATCATTGTAGGGGCCCGTATGGCAAAGAACGCTAAGCTGCTGCCTCCAAAGCTCACATCGTATACCTGAGCATGGCTTCAGTCATGGCTGCTCTACTTCTGATACCGCTTACGATAATGTGCCTGGGAAGATGGTGGAACATGGTCCAATTAGACAGACCCCTTGCCACCCACATTGGAGACCTGGATGGGAGTCCTGGCTCCTGGCTTCAGCCGGGCCCAGCCCCAACTGATGTGGCCACTTGGGGAGTGAACCAGCAGATGGAAGATTTCTTTCTTTCTGTCTCTCCCTCTCTGTCACTCTGCCTTTCAAAGAAATAAAGTAAAAAAATTTTTAAGACATCATTATAAAGGTGAGTGAAAAGGGGGTATGTGTGGTACAGTGGCTTAAGTTGCCTCTTGGGATGTCTGCATCTCATACAACAGTGTCTGGTTTCAGTCCCTGCTACTCCCAATCTAGCTTTCTTTAATGCATACTGAGAAGGACCATACGATGGCTCAAGTGACTGGGCCTCTGCCTTCTATATGAGAGGCTGAATGGAGTTGCAGCTTCACTTTCAATTCCAGCTTCCTGCTAATGTACAAGGCCCAAGTACTTGGGTCCTTGCCACCCATGTGGAAGACAGATTGATTTCTAAGCTCCTGGAGACCAGCCCAGGTGGTTGTGAACTAGCAGTGGAAGACATGTCTCTCTGTCTCTCTGCCTTTCAAGTACAATGAAACTAAGTAAATAAAGAACTACTAAAACTAACAAAGCTCTCAACATTGCTAGGGTTCCTTTTTAGAAACTTCATTTGTGTTGATAATAGAATATGTATAACTGGATGTATTTTTTAGAAGATTTATGATTTCAAAGGGGGAGAGAAAGATTTTCTATGTGCTTTTTCACTCCCCTGAATGGCCACAATAGGCAGAGCTGTGGCAGGCTAAAACCACAAGGTAGGAGCTTCTTCTGTGTCTCCCACGCTCTTGGGCAGGAGCCCAAGTTCTTGGACCACCTTCTGCTGCTTTCCCAAAGCGTTAGGAGAGAGCTGTAATTGAAGTGGAGCAGAACTCCAGCCAGCGCTCACACTGGATGTCCGCATCTCAGCCCACTACACCACAATGCTGGCCCCTGCACATAGTTTAAAAAAACAAACAAACAAACCCACAGGGACACGTATTGTGGAGTAGTGGGTTGGACTTTGTCATGGCTTTATTCTGGCTCAGCCCTGACTTTTGTGGGTTTTTGAGGGGTGAGCCAGTATATGGAAGGTCTCTGTTTCTCTTTGTATCTCTGCCTTTCAAACAAAGAGAAGTCAGTAAATAAAGGCTAAGGAAAAAGTGTGTGAGCAAAGAAGATCTATTTTCTTCAGTTTGGGATTCAGTCTTTCAGGCTTAGCCTTGGCTACGCTCCAGCAGTGGCTACTTCCATAGGCAGATACTCACCAGGGCATCAGGCCCCTCACTGAATAGGTATCTCCTATTCGGCCACTGAATTAGCTTGATACAATGTTGTTTTTTTTTTTTTTTTAAAGAAAACAACCTCCAAAGATTCTGCCTTAAAGGAGTTTTGCCATCTGTATTCCTGCTGCTTGAGGCAGTTCCAGGTGGCAGGATGTGAGCGAGGCAAATCTTATGACATTTAGACAAATTTGGCAGTGAGCATGGCACCCAGGAGGGCGCTCAGCATCACAGCTGTTCTTTGCTTTATGCCTTTGCGTGGAGGTGTGTTCCTGAAAAGTTGTGTGAGAGGTGATTCGGGGAAAGTAAATCAAAGCATCGTTCCAGTGTTCTACAGGAGCTTGCTAAATACAGGGCTTGGAGGAGGGTCCTTTTGTCATTTCTCTTCATTGACTGGTTTTATACCAGGTCTTCCTTGATGCTGGTTTTTCCTACCATGTCTTACTGAAGAGCAATGGCAGAAGCTTTGGTCCTCAGAACTCAGCAATTTCATAATGTTTAGGCTCACTGTGTTTCTTCATTCTCTTTGCCATTTGCATTTGCTTCTTTGCAATACTCACAGCAGAGGACACAGGGGAGGAAGTGACCGAAACCCCAAACCAGGTGAGCCATGATCTTAGGTCAAAATGGTAGCTCTGAAAGGGTTGGGTGTTGGGGGACGCTGAAGCTGTGTGTGACCTTTCCTGCCCACAGGCTTTCCCTCCACAACTTCACGGGGCTTGCTGCTCCACATCACTCCATTCTCCCCTTCCACATCCTCCCTCTAAGACACCTTCATAGCTCCTAGGGTCTTCCTTATCATTTTCTAACATTTCATTATATAGCCCTTTGTTCAGTTGCTAATGATATAGCTTTCATCAGAAATGAATTTCATAAGGGCAAAGTACGTTTCTGCTTTGATCATTGCTGCATTCTCAGTACTAGGGAAGGTGTGTGACACCTAGTAAATACACAAAAATATTTGCTGAATGACCAATGGAAAAATTTGAACAAAGGGATTACATGGATTTTGGTTTTGGCCCTGAACTAAAAAATACAAGTTAACTCAAAGTCTACTTATTTCTTCTTATTTTATCACAATGAAATAATGATGAAAGCCACCCACACTATTTGGAAAGTCTGTGTTAGCATTCAAGGCACATAAAAGCGCGGACATAATTACCTGCCCCCGTGGTGGACACCAGTTTAGGCTTGCTGCGTGCACCATCTCCTTTGGTGGTGTAGGCTGTGACTGTGAGGGAGTAGGAAGTTTCAGGTTGTAGCCCAGAAATGATCATATCCTGTAATGACACATAGAATAACATTGTTCGACAACATATTACCACCAATGCCCTCAGGGGAACAAGGTCATGCATCTTCTCTCTGTGCATGCTTACAAGTCCCCAGCAGCCATGCTAAGCACTGGGTGTCTCATGCCTGCAGCCCATGCTGCGGAGATCTGTTTTCAAGCTGACACTAAAGTGGGGTCTTCAGGCATCCTAAGAAGCAGTTGTTAAGGACAGTAGTTAAAAACACAAAATCTGGAGCCTTGCCTCCTTAATTCTTGATGTTAAGTCGACCTGTCCTTACTCACAGCTTGGTAATCCAGGGCAAGCCAGTTTAGTTCCCTGTGCCACAATTTCCACTGTAAAATTTTAATTATAATAGGACCCTACAGGGTTATTGGATGATGTAGAGAATTATGCAAGGTAAACTCCTGGAGCTATGCCTGGCTCACAGTGAGCACATCACAAACCAGTTGCGTTTGATGCCAGCAGCACTCTGTACCCTCTGTAGCGTGGCCCACCGAGTGGTGAAAGGACTGAGAGCAATGCAGTCTGTTTTATCACCATGTTAGTATTTTGCCCAATAGTTCATCTGTTAGACTTAAGTATCCTGAAGAACAGGTTTTTCTTAGGACTCTAGGAATTTTCACTGGTTAATTGTATGGAATTATTCCTCACAGAGAACTTGCTGGCTATTTAGTCAGCCAGCCATAAAACTAGACTACAAGTGTACTGAGATCTACCAAATCACTAATTTGTTCTCACATAATTCTAACTACTGAGAGAATGTGAAAAATCACAAAGTATTTCTTAAGCTATGATAGTCAAAGACCAGATGATCTTTGAACTGTTCTTCCACATTGCAGGTTACATGATTCTTTACATTGTACTCAATGTAGTTACTGGTAGTAACTTGCTCTGGTACATGTTTAAATCTACACATATATACATACACACATGTGTGCATGCATACATGTGCGCATTCACACACAGAAATATAAAAATCCTTTTAGATTTTTGGCACAGCTATGGCACTGTCTTCCAAATCTAAAGTCACTGTGTTAAGTAGATTGGTTGGATTGTACAGAATAGAGTAGGGCTTTTTTTAGTTAAGGCTGTAAGAGGAAACAGAGAACTCAGTTGTTGAAACTGATCCCAAATATGATAGCTTTTGACAATGTGTTTTCTCAAAAGAGCAAGAATATTATCATTGTAGAAATACAAGAATTTTAGATACAATTTTGAAATGATGTTGGGAACTATTTGGCTAGATCAACAGTAAGAGACATTTTATTTTACAGAGCTTGGAATGGTTTCACTAACATTGTAAAGGATATAAAAACCAAGGAAACCACCCAAGAACAATATTTTAAATTACAAAATAAAGGCTAAGTATTCCAAAAATTATGATTGGTGAAGGCAACACTACTGTTTCCAAGGTCCTTCTCAGATGGCACTGGACTCCTCTTATAGAACAGGCAAGAGTAACAGAGAAAAGAAGGTTTTGTTCTATCACCAAATGTTGTGGCAAGAAATGCATGTACTCTGAGCCTTCTATGAATTTCTCTTTCATAAAATCGTGGTTCACTCCATGCATCCTTCTTCTTGCTCAGGTTGGTACAGGCTAACAAAAGTACCACCATTTGAAATTGGCAGTTACTTGCAGTTGTATAATCTCAGCTGGCTTCACCTCTATCTGCCATGATTGTATCAACTCTTGGGTTGCATTTTCACTCCTAAAGCTGTGGAAGCACCTCAGTTGTCACAGAAATACGGAGTCAAAAGATAAGTTTGTTTTGGTACAAAATTTTTTGAAACTCATGCAGTCTTTTCAAAATATATATTTTCCAGGAACTTTAATAAAGCTCTCTCATACGCATGTATTTTGAAAATTTCTTCACCAAAATAAACATCTTTTAATTCCACATTCCATAAACTATTTGGAATACACTTTTCTGATGTCACAGTTCCTCATTCTCCTTCACTTCTGCTGTCCCATCTTCAATGCACTTCCCATCCTGTTTGTTAAAAGCTGCAAGGCCTTGGGTTCTGTCATAGTTGCTGGGTCTCTCTATTCCTAGAAAACCTCCATTGTTAAACCTTAAATGATTATTACTGCCATTATCCCAAGTTCATCTCCCATCCTGACTTCTTATCCAGGCCCAGTTTAAATATCTGTTTTCCCAGTACTATCCATCATTACCTCAGTTCAACCTACTAAAATTCACATCACTCCCAGAAGCAGAATCTCCTGTCTTCTGTGTTTAAATGAATGGTAACACACATACACCTTCAGTAATTATGAGCTCTTTGAATTCTTGCCCTTCCTCAAGTTTTTAGCAACTTTTTGTCAATTCTCCCCTTAAAATATTGATCACTTCTATCCTGTTTTTGTCTGTGCTGCCTCAATTCTGGTTGAACTTTTATTTCATGACTTAGTAAAATGCTCAATTTTACTTGTTATCTATTAGGTATTTTTAAAAAAGATTTACTTATTTATTTGAAAGGCAGAGTTACACAGAGGCAGAAGCAGAGAGGTACCTCATCTGTGGGTTCACTCCCCAGATAGCTGCAAGGGCCAGAGTTGCAACCATCTGAGGCGAGGAACCAGGAGCCTCCTCCAGGTCTCCCACATGGATGCAGGGGCCCAAGAGCTTGGGCCGTCTTCTACTGCTTTGCCAGGCCATAGCAGAGAGCTGGATCGGAAATATAGCAGCTGGGACTGGAACTGGCACCCATGGTACCCATATGGGATGGCAGCTCCGCAGGCGGCACAATGCCGGCCCCTATGAGCTATCTTTATACTGCTGAATCTATCCACTAAGTCACTGAAGACACTGACCCATTTAGTAGGTCATGAAATCAATTTAGTCAGTCATGAGCAGTATTTAAACAAAAACAACAAAAGCAAACAGAATAGACTTTTATACAAAATGCTAGAGTTGATCCTGTATTTAAACGTCAAGTGTGGTTTTATTAAACTTTCATTTTACCTGAACACATGTGTGTGCTGAATCATGACAAACAATGTATTTCTTACTGTGTGTCAACACTCTTACAATGTCAGTTCCATGAGAATTGACTCCCTGTATATTTTAAGAGGCTTCTCAAAAAGGGCCCTGTGCGTTGGCAATAGTTATTCATCAAATCAAATAACACCTTCCTTCTAAACTCTATATTATTTATCTTGTTAATATTTTTCTATATTCTTCCACTATTAAGAGTTCAAGACTAATCAGGTTAACACTTCATATTTTTTCAACATTATATAGTAATTTACTTAGCAGCTGTATTTATTCTTCACTACCGTGAAACCTTCCTTTATGTTGAATTTACTAACTCAATGTCACTGACTGCTATTGCTGAATTCATCTTTAAAATATTTTTTCCTTTCAGGCCTAGTGGTTAAGGTGCCTGTTAAGACAGCCATGTCCCACCTCAGAGGGCTAGGGTTCAGCACTTGGCTCCTGACTCCAGCTTCATGACAAAGCAGACCCTACAAGGCAGTAGGTGAGAGTTCAAGTGGTCAGGTTCCTGCCACCCACATGAGAGACCTGGGTGAGTGCTTGA
Source organism: Oryctolagus cuniculus (assembly GCF_964237555.1). NCBI lineage: Eukaryota > Metazoa > Chordata > Mammalia > Lagomorpha > Leporidae > Oryctolagus > Oryctolagus cuniculus. The sequence goes on from NC_091432.1 coordinate 171,178,605, forward strand.
CTTCTGACTTTAGCACTAGCCATAGAACCATAGTAGGCATTTGGAGAGTGAATCAGCAAAAAGAAAGCTCTCTCTGTGTCTCTGTGTGTCCTTGTTCTCTCTCTCTCTCTCTCTCTCTGTATCTATGTACCTATGTATCTATATATATACATTTACACACACATGAGGTACATGTTATTATATATGTATATATATAATACATACATGCACATACATACAATTCTTTTTCATTTATTCACTCTCTAGTCACTCCAAAATTCTTTAAAAAGCTTCAGGACCTGTTCTGCTATCCTGAACCACTGTTTATGAATTCCACAGCACTGACACTGTAATTCATTTACTAATGCATTATACATTATTTTAAACAATTTGTTTTCTACATTTCATGGAACTTTTCAGAACTTTGCATTGTTCTTTGCCATCTGGACTGAGTAAACTCCTAGAAAGCAGGTGTTAATATCACGTATCTCCTATAGTTTCTTAATATATAACAGGCTTTCAATAAGTAACATAAACCCCTCACTCACACATATTAAAAACAGACCTCCTTCAGTGAGACATCTTTTACTTCTTGGAATGATCCAGTAAATTTCACCCATATTTGTATGGGCACTTCACAGGATGTCCAGTTTTAGATAATCAGTGCCAGATATATGTTTTACTATATATTAAACACATAATGCTAGAGTAGGATTTTGTAGCAGTCTACATCATATAATTTGATATCTCCAATCTGTGATGCCTCCACTTACAGCATGCCTCCTCTGACTGTGTCATGAGACCAAATTAGTAGCAGCCATCAAAACAAGTATCATGACCCCATTACATTTCTTATGTTATCAGTGGCACCATGCTGATTTCACATAACAAAAACAAACATAAAAAGTGCACCACATAGTAAAGATAATTTGTTAGTTCATGCATCCAAGCAAAATGTTATGATAAACTACAGATAAATGAAAGGGAATCAGAAAAAAACCAAGCATACATAGTCTGTTTTCTGACAAGGCAATCAAACATTACTCACATGTTCAGTAGTATCATCAAATTCCCACTGAATGAGGTTAATGAGGTTGGGGGAGGAGGGACAAAATAAAAAAGAAATGAGGAGAAATTTGTAGCCTATAAAGGCAATGTTGTCTTCCTTACATTAAAATACTGAACCACAAAAGCAATTTATGTATTAAGTACAATAAATTTCCAAAGAACAGAAATATGTTATGCTGCCACCCTCCCTCCCAATTGGGAGGTCAAATTAAATATACTCTATTAGTGTTACCACTAAAAACAGCTAATTTTAAAGAAAATGCTTGGTTCACGGAAGTAATCAATAGTGACTTGTAAAACACTAGATATTTCTAATCATACCCTACTTCATGACATTCATTTTGACTCTTTCCTAGGTTACATAATTAATTCTAGTCTACTATTTAGATTAATATCATTCATTATATTGAAATTTTATATCCTCAATAAAGACCTATGAGATGTAATGAAATTTCAATGAATAATCATGAGGATAAATGAGAAGGGCAAGAAAAAAAAAAAGGAAAATTAGCCATTAATAAAGAAAAGGCAAAGTACACAGAGGAAAACAATAACTACACTAGCAAAGGTAGAATTCACATTCAGTGCATTTGGTATTATGTAACATCATTAACCAGAATATTTCACAATGAAAATTCAGATAAAATTATACTTCTATAAATTTATTTCTATAAAGTAAAAATAGGTAAGGACTGGTTGTCATACTGCTTTCTTTTTTATAATTACAGAATTATAAATAAAATATACCAGATAGAGTTTATTAATATTATTGTATGAGAAATTCCTACTTTCTATGCAGTACAAAATAAATATAAGAGGCCATACTGTGAATCTCCTACAATTTCAGAGGTGGCCTTCAAATACAAACCATGCAACTGGATTTGGGTTAGGTAAGGGAGCCACGTAGTCATATGCCTTTAGTAAGAATGTTTCTAAACTACAGCAAACGTAAGCACTTTTGTGAGTTGACTTCAGCAGGAACACTGAGAGTAAATGCTTCCCTTAAAAGCACAGGGATGTGGAATGCCTTTGTATTTTAGGGAGACAAGAATATAAACCTAGTGGAGCAATTTTCAGCGTGGTTCATAATTTTGTTCAGTTTCATTTGAAAATGAAGGCATTTTCATTTGAAATAAATTTCAGAATTTCTCCAAAGTTTTCCCTACCCAGCTACCAATTTTCTGGATTAGCAAAGCACTCCAACATGGATAATATCCCACCACTATGATAAACCATTATCATTCAATACAGCAAAAGTAAGCTAAACCATACATGAGTTATGTCTAATTCCCAGTACTTCATGGATAGACTGGAATTTTCCTCTTCATTTCAAGGTGGAATAGAAAGATGGCATTATCTTTGAATCACCTGTAGCTTGTAAAAATGGCAATTTTTCAATATTCTATTTTAAGAAACTGATTACAAAACCAAGTTGTTACATCAGGGTTGTGAATCTTTGACTTAAGATCAGTAGAATTGGTGCTGGCACTGTGGCTAGTAGGTTAAGTCGCCACCTGTAATGGGGGCATCCCATATAGGCACCAGTTGGAGTCCTAGCAGCTGCATGTTTGATTCAGCTCCCTGCTGATGCACCTAGAAAAGTGGTGGGGGATGGTCCAGGTGCTTAGGCTCCTGTGCCCACATGGGAGAACCTGAAGAGGCTCCTGGCCTCCCCCTAGTCCAGTTCTAGCCATTGGTGGCCATTTGGGGTAGTGAACAAGTAGATGGAATCTATTTCTCTCTGTCTCTTTCTCTTTCTCTCTCTCTCTCTCTCTCTCCCCCACCCCGTCACCCTCTCTCTGTAACTCTGCTTTGCAAGTAAATAAAAAAAAATTTAAAAAAGTCAATAGAATTTCTAACATACTCAAGTATTCATTTTTACTAATACTCAAGTACTCTTTTTAAAAAAAAGAAACTAACAACATAAGAGATCAAGATGATTCTCTGAAAAACTCAAAGTTTTTTTTATTAAATATTTATTTATTTGAAAGAGTAACACAGAGAGAGAAGGAGAGGCAGAGAGAGGGGGTCTTCCATCTGCTGGTTCACTCTCCAACTGGCCGCTATGGCTAGAGCTATGCCATTCCGAAGCCAGGAGCCAGGAGCTTCTTCCAGGTCTCCCACATGGGTGCAGGAGCCCAAGGACTTGAGCCATCTTCTACTGCTTTCCCAGGCCACAGCAGAGAGCTGGATCAGAAGAGGAGCAGCCAGGACTTGAACTGGCGCCCATGTGGGATGCCAGAACTGCAGGTGGCAGCTTCACCCACTATGCCACAGCACCAGCCCCTCAAAGTATTATCATCATGATCATTATCTTAATTTCTTGGGCCATAAAACACTTACTTTCACCAAAAGCAAGGCATCAAAAATTTCATCAAAAAATGGAATCAAAAGATAAGTTTATTTGAGGTCATAAAATTTTTAAATCCATGTATAGCTTTTTTATGATACACACACACACGAACTTTTCGACAACCTGTAATATGAAAAATCTGATGAAGAAATACTGAACAAAATACAGCTGAACACTCCTCCCTGAATTAAAATGTCTAGACTTCAATGGAAAAAGTCATATATTTAGAAATTAGATCAACTCATTTCAGATACTTTTGGCAAACAGAGTTCATAAGCCAATGATTGACTAGTTTTCCCCTTTCATTTGATTATGTCAATCAATCTTTTGAAGTGAGAAAGGAAAACTCAATATAATTGTAGGGAGCTGCATCTCTGTATCTTTTTTTTAACTATTTATTTATTTATTTATTTATTTTGACAGGCAGAGTGGACAGTGAGAGAGAGAGACAGAGAGAAAGGTCTTCCTTTGCCATTGGTTCACCCTCCAATGGCCGCCGCGGCCAGCGCGTTGCTGCCGGCGCACCGCGCTGATCCGATGGCAGGAGCCAGGTACTTATCTTGGTCTCCCATGGGGTGCAGGGCCCAAGCACTTGGGACATCCTCCACTGCACTCCCGGGCCACAGCAGAGAGCTGGACTGGAAGAGGGGCAACCGGGACAGAATCCGGCACCCTGACTGGGACTAGAACCCGGTTTGCCAGCGCCACAAGGCGGAGGATTAGCCTTGTGAGCTGCGGCGCCGGCCTACATCTCTGTATCTTAAGAAAAGAGTTACATGTTTTTCACCAGGCTTTGTTATGTTACAATTCATATCCTTACCTTATATCAACTCTTACTAAAAAGGTAAATATACAACAATGTGTTTTTAAAAATGAGAATTGTGTATAAACTTTTAAAAAATATCCAAAAACTAAGAATCAGGCTCATTTAAAGGTACAGACTAAGATAAGCAATATAAACACAACAGCACATCATTTCCCAGTCTTACCTGTGCATCAGCCAGCATGACGTCCTTCAGCATGGGCTGGCCCTTGGGCTCTCCATTTTCCATCCTCACATAGTGCACCTGGTATCCTCTGATCTGGCCATGCTGCTTGTTGGGCACAGGTGAGCGCCATGAGACTTTAACAGATGTTGAGTTGACAGCCTCTACCTCGACTTTGCGAGGAGGACCACTAGGAACTGGAACAACATCATTGGATAAAAGAAAATTATAGGCACTTGTCCCACCCAGTCAGAGAATTTTCTTTACTTAGTTTTTTTTTTTTTTTTTTTGAAAAAATGGGTAGACCCACTATGTTTCCTTTGAAGAATACAAACATTTTCAACCAATGAAAATGCTGAACCAATCTGCTCTACATTCAAGAAAAGATCAAAAAACATGATCGATGCAAAAAAAAAAAAATGGAAGAAAAAAAGAGTATCAGAGAAATAGAAAAACATGTAAAAAATGTACAAAAGCCAAGGAAGATGCTTTGAGGTTCAAAGCATTAAAGCACAAAGAGGTAAAGCACTGAAATAATAACAAAAACTGATTGTTGATTGCTGTGTGTTTTATAAAGGTTTCTTTTTACATAGCAGAATAAAAAGATTCTTGATTATATGGATTATCTTCTCTTTTTTCCTCATATCAAAGGTATTCCATACAACAGATGCCAAAAACTGAACGCTGAGCATCAGTGTCTCTGAAATATGCAAGACAAAAAGGCAACAAGAAGATAAGAAGGCAGTTTTGAAAAGTTAACTTCAAAAATGTATAAGAAGTGATTACAAAAAGCCAAGAAAAACACAGAAGACTTTAGATGGAGGTACAAACAAGGGCTGGATTGCAAGACCATAGGAGCAAACTGTTCTTTTAAATGAAGCAAAATATTGCATTGAGATGTGAAAAAAAAAATGCCTGGGCTGTAACAAAGACAGATCTTTGGCAAAAAACAATGCTGGGTAAAAAGATGAGCAGAGAAAAATTGGTTACTGTTAGCCTATCAAAGGACAGCAGACCAAGATTGTGTCAGAAGGGTGCAAACTGACGGAGCGGAGGCAACATACCATCTTCATCGGTTCGAATCAACACGGACAAGCTCTCGGGACCAGGGCCGACATCTGTGTGGGCCGTCACAGTGATCCGGTATTCAGTCCATTTTTCCAGCTGTTCCAAAAGGTATTTGGTAGTGTCCGAAGGAATTCCCAAAATCTCGTGAGGTTTGTCGTCTTCCCCATCCACTGCGGTATACTTGATGGAGTATTCCGTGATAATGCCATTCTGTTTTTCCGCTGGTGGAGGTTGCCAACTTACCAAAATACTAGTGGAACTTGGGCTGGTGCAACTAATGTCTTGAGGAGGAGCTGACGGCTCTTATTTTGGTAGTGAGTTAAAGGAGGATTTGAGTGAAAGGACAGGAGTGGTTGGAAAAAAAAATGATAAAACAAAAGAAAAGGCAAAATAAATAAACGAACAATAAGGACAACTAAATGAAAATAAGGTTTTGAAACTTAAATTTTTAAAGACAAAATTTATGTACCTTGGCTTAGTAATATGAATTAACCAAAAAATGAATAAATGACCAAAAAATGTTAAATAATGGGTGGGGGGAACATGTGAAAATGAAACCTTGAGATAATAGAGCCTCAAATAAAATTACCTACCTGCAATTTAAATTCTTCTCCTAAACCAATCCCTCAGTATTCCCCACCACATCTAGTCTGACTATGCAGCTTCCAAGAAGTTGCAAATAGTTGTGTTTTTTAACTTGGCAGCCTTACAACGCTTCACAGATGTCATTCCAACCCTTTGCTTCTACATTCTACAATGAGGACAACTCATATACAGTATTCATGTGTGAACTTTTTTTTTTAAGAATGAAAAGTTACAACTGTTAGATGCCTTGCCACCAGATCAAAATGAAAAAAAGAAAAAAGAAAAACCCAACAAACACAAAAGGTTTTAGTCTAGCTGAAAAAATTGAGTCTGCCTAAGCAATTTTAATGAAAAGTGTTAACCTAACATTGATCCTAGCCCATACACAGTGAGCATGCAGAATCAATAAAGGATGAAAATGCATAGTCCAAGATTTACCTACCCGAGGGTAATGTCAGGCTTGTTGATTCTGACTGTAACTTGTACTTACCCTATGCCAGCTTTCAGCTTTTTATTATAACTCTTCTTGAGACACCATTGCTAGTGAAGAATTAGGTCCCACCAGCAAATTTTAGTAAAATTAATAATGATCATCTATCTCTTACAAAATGTTAATAACACAGCCATTAAAAATAACTGTTTAGAAAGAAAACCCAAGAACCATCTGGAAAAGATATTACTTATGTGCAAAATTTCATTCATTTTGTACATAATTAGACAAAGTAGGGTTTACATAAGCATTAGATGATAAACTTTCTTATTGCCCATTCTAAAATAAACTGGTTACCTTCTGAGCAATTATTTCCCATCAAATTAACCAAATGTGATTATTTAGAAAAAAACAACAAAAGCAACACAGCTATAATCATAAATTGTTCATATAGATATTATATGTTCCTAAAAAAGAACAATTGGAATAAGCTACAAATACACACACACACACACAATTAAGATAATGTATATGGTAGAATGAATGAAGCCATTCTAATTTTTCTATTTGAGTCTGTAGTTTGGGGGGGTTCCCTTGGATTTAGGGATTCTTAATTTTATGGAGTGCCACTTGTTTAGAGTACACTAATCTTTCTTAATTTACACGCCTAGGGTTTACCACTGGGTTCACCATTCATTCCATTCAAAATGAAAAGCTGACAAAATATTCTCTTAGGACAGCATTGTAAATTCAGAATACGGTTTGCAATAATCACTAGAGTATTTTTTTATTGATTCTGACTAGAGTTTCTTACATCTCAAATTATAAAAATATTTTATATACATTATCAATATGCCTAATAAATTGAATTGTACGTGTAACAGCAAGGGCCCATTTGCCATTCTTTTGAAAACTCTGATTTAGTGTTCATTAGACTGCTACTTTCAGATCTCCTATTCTCTAAGAATACATGCGATACCATTTGAAACTTTCATTTTAACAAAATCAAGTATAGAAAAGCTTTTGATGTGGTTGTAGATATTCTATTTCATATGTATGTATTTATGTAAAAAAGTGAAATTTGCAAACTATATATAGAAATTAAATGCTGTATTTTGAGAAATTATCTTCTACACTACTATTTAAGCCTACACTGAATTCAAAGCAGACATTCAGACATGTATTACTTTACATGTTTCAGTTTTTAAATGACAGAAAATTTTATGGTATAAGTTATAATCATTCATGGATTAATAGAATTCTAATACTTTTCACATGAAAAATTAGCTTTTGATTTAGGAGGAATAATATGAATTTTATCATCAAAAACCCTAAAAGATTTCAAGTTTCTATATTAAATGAAATGAGAGAAGTGCTTATGTGAAACAAATTCATATTTTAAAAGTACATTTCATATTTGCTAATAATTCAAACTATGGGGTTAACGTAGCAGCCTCTCAACAAAAGTCACTAAGTTCATATTATATATTTCTATTTTGTATAACATAATGCCAAAAAGCATACAGAATCTACTACACAAAAAAACTGTGTCAAGAAAACTCTTCAAGTCAATGTAAACTACTGTTTGTAGACTAATTATAGATACTTCTAATAAAGAACAATTAATAGTTTAAAAGGCCATCAAGCTTCCCATCAAAAACAATCTCTATGTAACACTTTATGCCAAAAAAAAAAAAAAAGCTGCCTTGGGCATAATGAACCCCACTGTGATGAACAGAACTATGCTTAAGGGTAACAGTTCAGAAACAAGTATTAAACCTGAGGAAACAAAACACAATTTAGGATTGTGTATGTGCTGGTGACTATTCCATTATTCCTACATTTTTCCAAATACAGTTTTTCTGTGAATGTTCCAAATTTCCACATGTACTGCTTACAGAGTTAATAGAAAACCAGACATAAAAGGTGGGCTTCTCTCTGGGGAAAAACATGTGTGATAACGACTTGTTTGTTAGCAAACTTAAAACCCATGCATTTACAAAAAAGATAAAAGTTTTATTTTTTGCTGTCTCATTACTTAGCTAAGCCCTCCTCTGATTATTTCTAGTTCTTATCCTGAATTTTGCTTTATATTCTTGTAATTCATCAAATGGGGCACGATCTAACACTCTTCACTTATTTTTCATCCATGAATGTCTATTAACTTCTCTGAAAGTCTTTCAATTGAGACTCCATTTGGGCTCTGATATTCGAACTAAGTTTGAAACCAATATAGATCATGGTTGTACTCTAATTCTGAATCTGGATTCTAACAAACATAGAAACTTCTATTATATGAGCAGGCTTGTTTGTGGCAGGGATAAAAACCAGCTACATCCCCTAGTTTAAAAAAAAAAAAAAAAAAAAAAAAGAGAGCAGAAAGTCAGCAAGCAAAGAGAGACACCTACTTGACTGCATGGTCCTAGCTGATATCTCAGCTGTAGAAGCACCCAGGCCTTGAGGGGAGCGAGCAGACAGACGGAAGTAGTACAAGCTGTTTGGTTTCAGGCCTTGCAACCTATAAGATGTTCCTGGCTCAATGGTAATTCGTTGCTGTGAGTAATGAGAGAAGGTGGTCATCTTCATTAGAATTCATGCAAGCATTGATTTTAATCACACTGTCTGGAACATTAGATTTGTGTCATTAGGATTATAATGTCATCAAAATACTTCAAAAAAGAATCCACAGTGAGTATTAAGGACTCTGCTAAGGGAATTATATAATGAAATTATCAGAGTTTAAAAGGCAATTTTCTACAAGAGATAAGGTAACTGGGATAAGGGAAGCTACGGAGCTTTCCAATTTTGACAAAGTTATCCAAATGCTTCAGATAAGAGGGAGAGAGGCCAGCACCCAGGCAAAACATGGGAATTTTGCTGTGACATAGGTCACAGCAGGAGTTGACTCCTGTTCCTGATAGTGAAATATGCCCAAATATGCAATATCAGTTAGGGAGATGTGTAGTTCATCTACCATGACCATTTGAAATCTATATAGGGAAAATACGACCAGAAGTATCAACAATAACTATAGGTATAGAGTGTTCAGGAAGTTGTTATGCCAGCTAATTTCAGATGGAATAAAATCCTAATGGGACCACTGATGAAAGCTGGGTAATTTATAGAAAGCATATCATTAGTAAAGGTTGATTTACAAGTATTTGAAAACTTTCTGTGTTTCTTTGTGAAATAGAATCCACAGCTACAAAAAAATCCTCTATTTTCTAACACTGCAAAGGCCTTTCAAATTAGATTTCTTTAATTGAACACTGTGACTCTTACTTTGCAAAGCTATAATGTGCCTTTTCATTTTTACCAAAATATAGCGTTCTGATGGTAATCAGTCTTGAATCAAATGCTAGCCTGTAGTAAACATTAAAATATAAGGAAATATGTAATTAACAATGGTATAAATAATCTTAAGAATTTTTAACATGAATAGTATTTACTATTCACACAAAAATTCAGTCAAGGGGAATTCAAATATAAAACTACAGAAAACATCCCTACAGTGCTTTGCCTTGCAAATACAAAAGCATTCAGAAATTGTAGATACACCAAATAAGGGGCCGGCACCGTGGCTCAATAGGCTAATCCTCTGCCTTGTGGCGCCGGCACACCAGGTTCTAGTCCCGGTCGGGGCGCCGGATTCTGTCCCGGTTGCCCCTCTTCCAGGCCAGCTCTCTGCTGTGGCCAGGGAGTGCAGTGGAGGATGGCCCAAGTCCTTGGGCCCTGCACCCCATGGGAGACCAGGAGAAACACCTGGCTCCTGCCATCAGCTCAGTGCGGTGTGCTGGCTGCAGCACACCGGCCGCGGTGGTCATTGGAGGGTGAACCAACAGCAAAAGGAAGACCTTTCTCTCTGTCTCTCTCTCTCACTGTCCACTCTGCCTGTCAAAAAAAAAAAAAAAAAAAAAGATACACCAAATAAGAAAAACAAAACAGGGCTCCCTATATAAACAGTGTAAAGCACAGTAGGTGTGCCAACCTCTGAGCATCCATACTCATCTCAAAGAACTGCCATTCTTTTTCCCTCTTGGCATTTATTTCTTTTAGTTTGGTGGTTGTGACAATTTACAATAATTTAAAGTCAACTTATCTCTTAGGGAAAACACCAAAAGCTCAAGCCGTAGCATGAAAACTATTAAGCCACAGCTGCTTTTCAATCACGTAGTTTCTAAGTGCTAAATATACATTGGTTTTTTTTTATCTAAATCTAAAAACATTCCATTTAAACTTGATCTTCAATGATTCTGCTCAATTTAAACAGATGTTATAAAACAATAGTTTATAAGAAAGAACATATCAATTTTTAGAGCATGCAGAATGTGGGACTTTTCAGAAAAGATATACCTTACTAGAACTTAAGGACTGCTGTGCATTGTAAAGATTGTTTTTAGATAAAGAATGCCAAAATGTTTGATAAAATGACTTCTGTGGATAGAATTTTCAAATAGTCTCTTGTTCTAATATTCTTTATTGGATATCACAATAATAAAGGAAACCTATTCACTACTATTAGATGGTTCCATTTTGAAAATATTTGACGCTACTTAATACCAATTCCTACAATCTATTCAAAATGTACACAAGAGACAGTAGAAACTAACAGGAACACAGGCTCTGGAGTCTGCCAAACTCATTTCAATAACAGCTGTCCCAGTAAGTACTATGAGATCTTGGGCAAATTATTTAGCCTTTTTAGTGCATCCATTTTATTATATGTGAAATGGATTAAAAAGAGAAGCTAAATTATATTACTCTTACAAGAGTAAACGTATGAGAAGCCCTTACAATGCCTCTTGTTATTCACTGTACAGATTGTTCTTTCTGTTGTCAGCAACTGCCAGTAATTTTCATGCCTTGTAGAATCTATAGTTACTTTCCTGGGATACTCAGCCTTATATATATATAGTCACAATCCTATCAAGTTATTTTTAGCATGTAAATAAACATTTGCTACAGGGCATCTTTCTCTGAAACCAATCTGGACTAACTCATCTAGCCAAGGACCTTTATCAGCATATAAAGCTGATTTAGTCATGTGCTTCGTCAGTGACTTAAATGTATCAATGAAGAAAAGTGACAAAAGAGGTCTCCCGGGGTATCTGTTCTTCTACAGCCTAACACTTCAAAAACATAAAGCTCAGAAATCTGAACAGAAAGAAGGGGGTCAATCTAAAAAACAGAACTGTTTCTGCTGCTCCAGTAGGAGAAATAATTGTTTTCCTCCAAAGGTTTCCGATTCGGAGAAACTCTGGCTTTTTGGTTCGATTTCCTCTTTTTATGAATTAATCTTTTCTACCAAAGTGCTCTATAGGATATCTGACAAAGAACTTGGGTAAGCACACAAGAGCAAAGTAGCATCTCAATGCACTGAATGATTATGAAGGTGAGAAATACAGTCTTACCTCCTCTCCCTGCTCCCCATCTTTGTACACCAGTTCATAGTTGGCGATGGTGTCTGAACGAGGAGGTGTCCACGACAGCAAAATACTTGTTTCAGACTCAGGTTCTGCTTTGAAATTTAATGGCTGCCCTGGTACTAAAAACCAAGAGGCAAAGAATTGAACTCATCATCACCATGGATAAGCCACAAATACATGTTGACAAGTACTAGTTTAATGAAAAAAATCAGTAAAGAACCAAGTCCCTTACTTTGCCCATTTCTCCTCCTCCAGGGGGCAAGAACAATGTCAGAAATACTGTCCCTGTCCTTGAATAGTCTAATATCTACATAATATATACTAGAAATATTCACAGAAAGTACCAGTGCCCAAATTCAATTGTAAGGATAATAAAATTAGTTACTTCATAACACTGTTGTTAGTAGTAAATGCGATGACCTATATGCAGTTGGAATATTGCCTAAACTCTAACAAGTGCTAAATACATAAAACTGTTGTTATTTACAACTAAGAACTTACTCTCTAACACTAGATGCAATATTCAAAATTATTTATAAAATCCCTTCTAGACTAAATTAAGGAAATACACAGGCAAAGCCAATCATGCACCTTTCTTTTCTTACAAACTCTCATTTTGTAAAGGAGATGAAACAATTGGAAAAAAATCTCTACTACCTACAAATAATTATTTCTAATGCCTAAGTTACTTTAAATTACTTAAAGCACTAGATATACTGTCCCTAGTAGCATAGAGCTAAACTACAATACAAATAAACAAGCTTATAGAATAGTCTTATTATCACCAACAGGGTAACTTAACAACAGTCATCTGTACATCGCATGGTAATCAGATAAGCCATGAAATAGACAAGTTCAAAGAGCTATCAAATGTAAAGAATGGAAAGTCTCTGTAGTTTAAAACACCTTATTCAGATGTTGTACCCGAGTAAGTGTTACTAATCCAAACGTCCTGGTCCACAATTAACTCTAGTAGCTGTCCTCCTTCCAGTCACACAAGGCTGATGTGTGTGCAAGTGCCACTGGCACATCTGATCTTACACTGTTTTAGGCTGATGTCTAGTATGATTGGCTGTGTCCACACTTCGCTGGTGTTAAACATTTGATCATTACCCTTGATAGTATGGAACATCCATATTTGCACATGCCACATGAATATGCCACATTTATTTAATAAAACAGCAGCAACAATAATAATTCACACTGAAGGACAGAACGTACAAAGGGTGTTTTTGGAAACTTGTGCATAAGCAGTCTAAAACGCATACAAAAATGCAATTTGCAGCTGATTTAAAATAATGATTGAGGGGTCAACACTGTGGCATAGTGGGTAAAGCTGTCACCTGCAATGCTGGCATCCCATATGGGTGCCTGTTCAGGTCCCACTGCTCCTCCTCTGATCTGACTTATTATTTAATAAATAAATAAATAAATACATCTTTAAAAAATGAAATAAAATAATGATGGAAGCATTACTTTCACAGGAAAAGAGGACTCTGAACATAAAATGTATGGTTTTCTTTTATAGTCATTATTCTGTAGCAGGACTAAAAGAATAACCTTTGTTTAAAGAGAGATTAAAAGTCTAAACGTAAGAAATAATTGTAAGATCTCTAATGGTCATTTCATTCCTCTGCTTGGTTTTTCACGTTCGTGTGTGTGTGTGTGTGTGTAGGGGGTGGAGGGCAGGGCAGGAGGAGGGCACTCTCAAGTTTGGACTGATGCATAAGGCAACAAATAATCAATGCTTCATGTTTCTAGGTGCCTTCACTGTCATTATATTCTCTCCTCTCATAACAGACCTTAAGATTCTAATTAATTTAATGCCTCCAGGAATTTTTTTTCTAACAAGATATTTTTTCCCCAGTACCTGCCCAGTGGGTGACCTAACACAATCATTTAAATGGATAGGCAAAGACAAAAGAATATAAAAGATCAAGGAGCAAAAGGATGAGAAAATAGAGGAGAATAAAAACAAACATCACAAAGCAAATGAAAAATGCATTACTTCTGAAAGGGAAATAAGCACTGGCAGGCATAAATCCGGAACTCAAGAATGATCAGACAGATGAGAAAATTATGATTGGATTCTAAGATTCACATGATGAAAGGGTTTCTTAGCCTAAAAGCACACACAGGCATCTGTATGAAGTTACTTATTTTTCTCTAGTATGATTCATTTCTTTCTTTTCCCCAATTTACACAAGTCTGGGAAAGAAGAGATTCTGTGTTAACTCCTGACTCAAAACAAATCACAATGCTCTATAATAGGGTCAAAAGTTAGAAACATTAGGTCAGATATTTAGCATACAAGTTATGATATCACTTAAGACACCCTCACATCAGATTGGAATGCCTGAGTCCTGAGCTCCAGTCCCTGCTCGGCTTCTGATTTCTGTAATGGGCACACTAGGACGTAACAGGTGTTGGCTCAAGTACTTGGCCCCCTGCCATCCAAGTGGGAGACCCAGATAGAGTTCCAGGCTCCTGATTTGAGCCTGGTACAGCCTGAGTCATTGGAGCCATTTGGGGAGTAGCCAACATTTGGAAAATACAATCTCTCTCTCTCTCTTTCTCTCTCTCTCTCTCTCTCTCCACATACACACACACACACACACACACACCCCTTTCAAACAAATAAGACAAATAATTAAAAATGGAATCAGAACCAGAAGCAACATTCAAGGATAACTCTCAGGATAACTACACTTGCTATATATTTCCTCCTAATGCTATTTGTAAATTGACATTGATTGAAGACATCTCAGATACCTAATTATTTCTTAAATGGTTTTCTCTTTGCTTTTAATTTGCCATGGGCAAATTCTTGGTTAGCCTCCATGTTTCATTTTTTGTTTAGTGGCACAAGTTTTGTCTGATTTTCTAACCATGTTTCCATTAAAAGCTTCCTCCTTCTATTAATGAATTAAATAAGCAAGTTAAAGTCTCAGAGGGCATGTTGTCTTTTTCATGCCCAAATTAAGTGTTGGTTAGACAACTTGATGGCAAATCTTCTCATCTAATACACAGAAGGTTCTCTCTTTTACTTGTTTCAGTCTCTTTCTGAGGTCCAGTCCCAATGGAAGAGTGTCTGCCCACTCTGAAAAAGGATGACAGGTCATGTGTAGTGCCAAGAGATCGCTGCCTTGTTGAATGAGTCTGGTCTTGACTCAGCTTCTGACTTTTTCAATAAAAGTTCATCATGAGTCTCCAAGATAAAATCCTTCATGTTTAAGGATTGAAAATAATTGAATTAAAAAATCACTGTGTGAGACAAAATAGGTGTATAGTATAAATTCAGCACATAAACTAGTGTCTTAAATTTTCATTATATCATGCTCTAGGTTTATAAATGTCTTAAAGATGCAACTATTTAGACTTTCTTGGGAATTGAGGGTCTACTCAAACATATCACTTTCTCCTATTTTGTCATATTTGAAACAATGACCATGAAAGTGAGGATTCCAGGGCCAGCAGAACAGGGGGCAGAGAGGGGAGACTGAAATGATTGGATACATGTTTAAATTCCCAAACATATTAGTCCTAATTATTATAAAATATGTTTATAGGTAGACTTTAAGGGACTCCAGATTGTCATATTTGTTTTCTAGGTCCCATTTGGAGACCAAGGGGAGTACTTTAATGATCTAGCAACAGAATTTTTATGCCAAGCATTGTGCCTATACAGGCTCTATTTTTACATTCATATTAAAGTTTTTCTCCATATTTATTTATATAGACAGATTATATATAAATGTTTACATATACATATTTGCAAATATGATGCTCTCACAGTCTTTACACATCACCCTTTCTTATTGGCATTTTAAAAAAATCTTCACTTACTAGGTCTTTGTCTATGTGCCGTTTATTTTATTTGACAACTTTTCTGTGCTGTAAATGTTTCCATCAACAAGCTGAACCTCACTCTTCTGAGAAAATCTGATTTTAGGGGAACTCATGTGAAAAAAAAAGGAAAGTACAAAGAACCTTAAGTACAATTATTCTACATTAAAAAAGAGTTAAATTTAGTATCAGACATGGAAAGCAAAATTTAAGGGAAAGTACAAATTTTTTCATTAAAATTACATGTAAAAGTCCTTTTTATCAAGTAGAGTTTTTCTTCTAGATGACTATTGATGTCTCTAAAAATTAAAAACCGGTACCAATTCCCTTAAATAAAAGATTATAGTCCCAAGTATTTGAGCATTACTACAATGATATTTAACAACTGAAGATGATTCAGAGACAGAGGATGAAGAAAGATTAAGAGATGAAGGAATGGCCTTCACATCTGCAATGCTGATATACCAGAAGAAGAGATAAATCTGTGAGTAAGCTTTTGGGATTATCTCTAAACAGACAAAGGCTGACATATACAACACTGCAAAAAAAGCAGTTTCAATATGCCATATCATAAATGTTAAACATTATTTCAGACATTATAGGTATTTGTGGAATGAACCAGAAGACCAGAAGAAAGATCTCTGTTTCTGTCTCTCTTTCTCTCCACACCCCCCGTCTCTCTGTTACAAAGCCTAAGTAGAAAATAATAAACATTAAAATGAATGAATAAACTATTGCAATACATCTAATACTTTAACATGTTACATATCTAAAATATGTGTAATATATTGATAAATGATAATATTAACAATAAACAACACTCAGAATTACGGTTGCAATAAAACCAAACATATTCAAAACAGAGTCTGATAAATGCCACAAATCCTTGAAAAAATAAGTTCTTAGACATGTAGACCAATGGAACAGAACAGAAATGCCACAAATCAAACCATGCATTTACAACCAACTGATTTTTGACAAAGAAGCTAAAATGAATTCTTGCAGCAAAGACAATCTCTTCAACAAATGGAGCTTGGAAAATGGGATCTCTATGTAAAGTATGAAACTAGACCCCCTACCTTACACTTTATACAAAACTCCACACAAAATGGATTAAAGACCTAAATTTATGACCTGATACCATCAAATTAGTAGAGAACATTGGGGAAACAAAGCCAAAATTGATAAACGGGATTTCATCAAGCTGAGAAACTTCTGCACTGCAAAAGAAACAATCAGCAAAGGAAAGAGGCAATTGACAGAATGGGAGAAAATATTTGCAAACTACACAACTGATAAAGGATTAACGTCCAGAATATATACAGAGCTCAAGAAACAACAAAACAAACAATCCAGTTTAGAAATGGGCAATGAACCTGAACAGGCATTTTTTAAGAGAGGAAATTCAAATGACCAACAGACACTTGAAAATATGCTCAGGATCACAGGCCATCAGGGAAATGCAAATCAAAATCAAGATGAAGTTCCACCTCACTCCAGTTAGAATGGCTCTCATACAGAAATCAACAAACAACAAATGCTGAAGAGGATGTGGGGAAGAAGGTACCCTAATCCACTGCTGGTGGGAATGTAAACTGATGCAGTCATTGTGGAAGACAGTATGGAGATAACTCAGAAATCTGAATACAGACCTACCATATGATCCAGCCATCCCACTCCTGGGAATTTACCCAAACCAAAATAAATCAGCATCTGAAAGAGTAATCTGTACCTCCATATTCACTGCAGCATAATTCACAATAGCTAAGATACGGAATCAACCCAGATGTCCATCAACTGTTGTCTGGATAAAGAAATTATGGTATATATACACTATGGAGTTCTACTCAGCTGTAAAAAAAAATTAAATTCTGTCTTCTGCAACAAAAGGGGTGCACCTGGAGACCATTATACTTAGTGAAATAAGCCAGGCCTCAAAAGACAGATACTATATATTTTCCTTGATCCAAGGTAACTAAGAGAGTACCGAACATGTAATGTATTGGAGTGAAATAGACATCTTGAGATTCGATGATTGCTTATAGCCCTAGTTTCTTCTGTTTGGGAATAGTATTTTTTCTCTTAATACCCTGCTGAACTCTTCTATTTGGTATAGGGTTAACTTTATAATCATTAAACTGAACATAAATCTTTGTAAAAATTAAGAGTGGGAATGGGAGAGGGAGGAGGAGGAAGGGTTGGAGCGTTGGTGGGAGGAAAGGTAGGGAGGGAAGTAGCACTAGGTCCCTAAAGCTGTATATATGAAATACATGAAACTTATATAATTTAAATTTTTAAAAAATAGGAAAAATAAGTTCTTAAAGGACAATCACCTGCACAAGTTGTACTTTCAACTGTCAGAAAATATAAATAAGACATTATAGTTTATTAAAGTTACATTTACATCCAGTGTTCCTTTGCTCCTTGTTAAAACTCTTTGGAGAAGGCAGCTAAATTGGATCCATAATTTCGACAACTGGAAAGCATTCATTCTTTATTTTATATTGGCCTGTTGGCATATGCTAATAGCATGACTGATAAAGTTCTAGGAACCTAAAGCACAATGTGTTTATATGTCATAGTTTGTATTTCAACACTTTTGCAATTCCCAGAATCTGCGGTAATGTTAACTTCTACAAAATATATAAAGCTGATACTACTCATTAGTATTTACTTGGTAAATACATACTTCAAAGGCCTATACTGTACTCATATAAATCAGCAGACTTTCTTCAAGAACATAGTAAAAACACAGAATTAGAGGTTATATATGCTTTCGAAAGAAAATTTGGGAACAAAAGACATATTAGGATTTAAGATCCAGAATGCCTTCAATTAGCATGAATGTCAACAAACATTCATTGTGATGCATTAGTTTAAAAATATACATTGTTACATTTCTTCATCAGAGTTTTAATTGTACTTCTGTAAAATATAGTTAACTTATATTCTTATTTTAATTATCTAAATAAGAAAATGACAATATGTCCCTTTCCTTTCTAAATGTGTTTTCTAATAAGGGAATATTTTTGTAGCATAATATAAATATGAGGGTACTTTAAAAAGTTCATGGAAAATTGAGTTAAAAGATGTTAATGCACATATCCCCCCATCTTCAACTATACTAGTTACATGTGACTATAATGACAGAAGTTACAGTTATTATGGAAGAATACATAATACATAAAACATACATATATAATACATAAAACATTTGGAAGAAATGCTCTATAATAACTGTATATATAACTGTAATCTATATTTATGTATGACTAAAAAGGAATCATGTCAACTAAACTTATGTTTTTTATGTTTTAAACTATTTAAAAGTTACTGAATGTAGTCAACTGTACCAATATTAACAATCAAGGGGAAATACTCTTTTCATTAACTATAAAATAGAGCATATTTTGACTTTCTGTGTTGCCAGAAATATACATATTTACATCAAAACCCTATTTATATCGGTCTGTATCAATTTACTGATTTATATCATCTTAAATAATATCTAAAGTGATGATTTTCCTCTTAAACTCACTTGGTTTATAAACACTCAAACAAAAATAGGAATGTGTCAGGGAACAAACACATAAAATGAAAGCAGCATTTCAGACTCAAAGACATCAAAACATACATTTTTGTGTATATGTAACTAAGAGCTACTTTAATACATAGGTTTTATTGATAAATATATTTTCATAGGTCTAGAAGAGGTTAAACTGCATTAAAGTCATATCATTAAATTTCAGAAATGATCTCTAATGGAATATTTCATAATGGTTTAAGAGTCTGTCCAGCAATGATCCTAAGAATTAGCTACTCAGCAATAAGAAAAAGGAGCAGCTCAGCATTAATTACATCAGAACTAACTTCATTGTATTTGGCAGGTGTCCACTAAAATCAAATAGCCTTTGTTAATTAAGCCTATAGAACAGATCAAATCATTGTGTAATTTTGGAGGGTTTTCTTAGCCTATTGATTTTGGCAGGCACAAGTCATCGTGTCATTATATATCTTCTCATCAATGGACATTAAAATTGCAACTATTATGAAAGCTTCTTAGAAATATTTTAAAGATAAAAAGTCAAAGAGATTGGGAACAACCACTCAAATTTATGATCCATTTATCTAGCTTTGTAAAGTTCTATTCTGAAAAGAAATCATATCTCTGAAAAAAAGTCCCTGGGTCACATTAATTCAATTCCCCCTCATAATATTACCATCACTGAGTTTTAGTTCAGAATTACATTATGTTAATTGGTAATACAAAAAATCACAATATGGCCTGTTTACTTAAACACCACTTCTACATTTTTCAATAAACTGTGATTGAAGGCACTGGTGTGTATCATTATTTTTCTAAAATCCAGGCAAATTTATTACTTCTCATATTAATGAAATATATCTACATATATGTATATATTTTCATGTATTCACATACAGCCACTTCTCAACATTCAGACTGCTAACAATCATTGCTTCATTCCTTGAATCCTGCATGAGAACTTTACCATGAAATGAATGAGCACATTTCTATTTGTTTTATAAACTGTTTACAAAATATTTTATGTTCTATAAAGTGCTTGATTTTATTATTATAAAAGGAAGAAAAATAAGGAAGATATCTTAGAAAAGCCCATTTTTTCTTTTTTATATATCTTTTGACAGGCAGAGTGGACAGTGAGAGAGAGAGACAGAGAGAAAAGTCTTCCTTTGCCGTTAGTTCATCCTCCAATGGCCACTGCGGCCAGTGCGCTGTGGCCAGCGCACTGCGCTGATCTGATGGCAGGAGCCAGGTACTTCTCCTGGTCTCCCATGGGGTACAGGGCCCAAGCACTTGGGCCATCCTCCATTGCACTCCCTGGCCACAGCAGAGAGCTGGCCTGGAAGAGGGGCAACTGGGATAGAATCCGGCGCCCCGACCGGGACTAGAACCTGGTGTGCCCGCGCCGCAAGGCGGAGGATTAGCCTAGTGAGCCGTGGCGCCGGCCAGAAAAGCCCATGTTTTAAAGTACTGCAAACACACTATAACAGTGGGCCCTGAGAATTTAACCAAATTATGAACCAAATTATAATTATGGCCTAACAAAATCTGCAGCCAGGAAGTGTTAACATCATCACACAAACCAAACACCTAATTTTACTCTCCTTATTGTACCATATTGCCTCTTCCAGAGTTCATATGTACATTCATTTACATTGCTTATAAATATTGGGCATCAGCTATGCCCAAATTATTGTCTCAGTAAGAGCAATGATCTACAGCGCAGTGCGCCGGCCGCAGCACGCCGGCCGCAGCGGCCATTGGAAGGTGAACCAATGGCAAAGGAAGACCTTTCTCTCTGTCTCTCTCTCTCTCTCACTGTCCACTCTGCCTGTCAAAAAAAAAAAAAAAAAAAAAAAAAAAAAGAGAGAGAAATGATCTAAGTGATCCTAGTTCCTCCCTTCAAAAGCTCCAACATTCTGTACTTCACCAGTAAGTATTGTAAAATCAACGATTCTTTTGATTCGAGGATTCATGTGTAATGGGTGAATTTTAGGAAATACGCTCTTAGCTAAAATTTCTCATCATCAGAAAATAAAGATATGAAATATTATATAATTCTATGTTTAAACTGAGAGTTGTAAAGCTCAGGGTCAAATTTGGTGATTGAGTATAAAAGCCCTCTATAAAAAATATTACTCTTGGTGCCAGCGCTGTGGCACAGCAGGTTAATGCCCTAGCCTGAAGCACCAGAATCCCATACGGGCACCAGTTCGGGACACGGCTGCTCCACTTCTGATCTAGCTCTCTGCTATGGCCTGGGAAAGCAGTGGAAGATGGCCTAAGTCCCTGGGCTCCTGCACCCACGTGGGAGACCGGGAAGAAACTCCTGGCTTCAGATTGGTGCAGTTCTGGCCATTGCGGCCAATTGGGGAGTGAACCATCAGATGGAAGACCTCTCTCTCTCTCTCTCTCTGCTTCTCCTCTCTCTCTAACTCTGACTTCCAAATGAATAAATAAATCTTTTAAAAAAATTACTCTTTCAATTTCTTTCAGATGAATTTTTTTTCTTATCTATATATTTTAATGTAGTTTTGCTATGGGAAGTTCTAAAAGCTGTCCTAAATACATAATTCTTAAATAAAATATAAACAAATGACACAGTGTATTTTTCTCTCCTGCTAAAAGCACTAAAACTATCACATTACAAATTATTATTTTGAAAGGTAATCCTAATTATGAATATCCAATGCCTTCAATTTAAATTCTAGTTTTCCATTTATTAACCTTATGGCCCAAGACAAGTTCCTGAATCTTTTTCTTTTCTCTTTGATCCTAAACTTACTTAGTAACAAATGGAAAAATTCCATGTTTAACTAACTACTCGAAATGTGAGAATTAATGCATGCAAAGTTCATAGCACAGTGCCTGGCATATATTAGTTGCTATAATGTTGTATTATATTTACTAAGTTATAACATGTTTCTATCCATTATCTAATCTAAACCAGTTATGAGTTTTAACTCCATCCCACAAAAAAATCATCATAGCACTCAGTTCACGAGAATGTGACCTAAACTGGATATAGTGTCATGGTAAATGAAATTTGTTAAGACTGGGTCATTAGGGTAGGCCCTAATCCACTATGACTGGTGTTCTTACAAAAAGGAAAATTTGGATACAGTCAAGCTTATAGAGGGAATGCCAGGCAAAGATGAAGGAGGAGATCAAATGATGCTTCTACACTAGCTAGCACACAGGGCTTTCACTTCCAAGAGAAGGTCTCACATGAAAAAAGGGCTCCTCTGGTCCCCTGCAGACAGATGACAGATGGGACAACCAGGGATGCTCTAAGAAAATCATTTTTGCAGAAATATAACACAAGGGAATGTTCCCTCCCCTCCAGAGTCAGAGCACTTACTGGGCTGGATGACCTCAGGTCAAGTTGAGAGTCTTCCCTCTTCTTTCAATGGGGCACAAGTCTCTGTGCAAAAACCCCAGATGAATCTCATTCCTGAATAGGAACAGCACCTCCCCACCTCCTCAACCCAGTGATGTGAACCTGGGCTACAGCTGAAAGCTGATCAGTGGATTCATTCTCATTTAAGTGTCAGCCCTGCACTCTGGCCTCCTGCCCACCAAAGTTTCAAAGATACTGCTTCCATTGCTTCTCCTGAGGCTTTTGTCACCCTACTGGGCTTTGAGGAGCTGGAAATTTTAGAGGAGCCCAGGACTGCCCTGCCAGCAGGTGGGACGCTTCCATAAAGGTACTTGTTTATCTGAAAGCAGATAATGTGTGAAGCCAAAGCCCAGCTTGGTTGTTTAGTCTGTGGAAATGATGGGGTGGAGCAGAAAGGAAGAGAGGAAGAAAGGAGACTGGCCCTGGGCTTCTTCCACTGCACATCTTAGAGGTGCTGGCATGAGGATCTTGGGCCTACTCAGGGTCTAGGGAAGTCCTGGCACAGGGGAGGAAGCACGTAGCAAACACCTGCAGAAGTCAGAAAGGAGGGAAGCTAGGAAGGGAAGAATGTCCCCAGGAACCTGGCCCTCCCGTGCCACCATCAGATTTAGCAGACGTGCAGGGAGAACTGAGAGCTGGCATGTCTAGGGGAAAGGTCCCATTCCACCCATCTCCAACAATGGGAAGCTGACAATCAGATAAGAATTGTAGTCATCCCCATCTCTACAAAACCCAGGTTTACTCCATAACTGAAAATGTCCCTTCATGTTTTAACAACATTTATGCAGCGCACTGACCTTGAAAAAAAATCCTCAGAAAATTAAGGTTATTGAAAAAAGAGAAACAACCCCTCAGAAATCAGATAATTAATTCCTCAGGTTCAGGATTGGGACTACTTGTGCGTGGCTTTTGGTGGCAGCTGAAAATGAAGGCTTTCTATTGATTATCATTAATTTTTTTAATGTGTGAGCAACAGCAAAAAGTTGGACTTGCTCCGTACCTTTTGTTCTGCTTGTTAAGTGACCCCTGGAGAGAGTGCAGGAGAGCTGGTTGGGGCTTGGTACCCGTGCCCAGCAGAAATGAAGAAAAACCATTAGTGTCAAAATGGACAGTGAACTGCAAATTGCCTCCAGGGGACAGGTAGCGGTTTGCCAGACCGCTCCTGTGAGGGTTGTGGTGGGATATGCAAGGAACAACAAATATTGCCAACAAACCACCAGAAGCGAGGGGGAGGCATGGAAAATATTTTCCCTCATAGCCTTAGAAAGAAGCAACCTTAACAACACCTTGGTTTTAGACTTGTAGGCCAAAGAACATTCCACGTATCATTTAAACCACTTATTACATGGCATTTTGGTACAACATCCCTAGGAATAGATGTAACTACAAAACGCGGTAAGTTGGTTAGTATTACAGATACTCTCAACTCTCCAGTTGAGAGAGATGAAGTAACTCACCGAAGGCCACACAGTTAACCAACAGTAGCTTGGAATTCAGACCCTAGTTATGTTTCTCTAATGTTAGGGATTTTAAAAGCATTACAAATAAAAAATAAGAAAACTCAAATATAATTTCTTATAATTTTTCACGGTTATGGAGCTGCTGTAACATTATCATTAAAAAAACCTAGCAATTGACTACTTTTAGTCAAGAAAAAATAGAACAACACTCATAGATTTCTACATTTTCCAACGAGAAGGCTTTATGGTAAAATTAGTTGAAAGTATTTTTCTAGATCTTAACAAACCAAATAAATAATGAGCACTAGAAATGCCAAGCCGGGAAGATATATATATGTTTTTAGTATGATTGTGTTGAAATATATATTTCTATAGTTAGCATTCATATAGTGTGGAAATAGTAAATCTACAAACAAGCGTAGGAGAACCAAATGACAGTAAGAAAAAAAAGCCAGGTGAACTATAAATGTTATCAGAGTTTTCTAAGCAATGAGGACAAAAAGGTAAACCTACGGAGTCTGGACATTCATAAAGTCCATGACATGAAAACAAGTCAGCGGTGCAGTGAAATACAAGTATGTACGAACTGTAATGGGTGCATCATCTAGCTCTGACACTCCAGAAAATTCACTAATTTATTGCTGGAATTAGCTATGAGTTACATCCATAGATTATAGATGTTGTCTCCAATAATACAGTTCTTAGGTAGACTCTCAGAATAAGCCAATGGCCTCATGCCCAAACACTCAGAGACTGATGCAAGTTTAAAAATGGCCAATACAAATAGCAGTCAAACAAGTAGTACTCAGATGCTCAAGAATAAACTATAACAGAATCCTGATATTTCATATTCCCACAAAGGCAAAACTGATCATTTTGAATCAAAGACCAAAGAAGTTCGACATCCCTTCATGAAAATAAAACCACTGGAAGGGCCAAGCTTTTCTTCAAAAAACAGTTTGGCATCTGCTCTAGCACCTAGGAAGATGAGTGAGTCGGGCCACACGTGGCTTTCCTTGTCTACTGGAGCCATACAAAGAGAAACAAAAATCAAATACATTCAGAATGTATTTACTTTTAAGCAAGTAACTTTCTGGCAAGTCAAAGCAATTTAAATACCCAAAGCTCTGTGACAAAGTTTTATTCCTAACTTTACTCTTAAACCCTGCAATCTTACAAAAATTAAATATTTGCAGGGGATTATGCTAACAGAGTCACTAGTATAAAGAAGTATAGTTTTTTTTTTCTGTTCTCAAAATAGTGTGAGGAGGAGGCATCCACTCATCCTGTGCAGTGAAGTCTTCAAGTCATTTCTACAAACTACAAAAGAAAGGGTACTAAATGTATTCCACTGCTGAAACTGTGAGTTTTTCAGATGCCCATTACCTCTTTGGTCTCTTATCATAATTTCTCACTTTGAAATCCTAAATCACAAAATTCAAAACCCATGAAAAGGCCCTTTGCCCTCTTAACCACCAACTCCTCCTTCCAGCCCTGTGTTCCAGGCTGAAGTAGACTTACCTCCCGTCTGAGTGATGACCTGTATGTCACTTGAGAGAGGACCATCTCCAATTGAGGTAAAAGCCAGCACTTTGACAGAATATGTTTTCTGGGGCACAAGGTTGCCAATTGTGGTGATTTGGCTGTCAGCTACATTGTGTTTCATCCAGTTATTGACGTGCTGAGTGGGATCCATTGTATAATATACTCTGTATCCCTGGATCTGTCCATTTGGCTCCTCAGGTTCCTTCCACTGTACCAAAATGGTGGTTGAACTCAACATGCGTGCTTGGACATCCCTCGGGGCACTGGATGGAGCTTGCTCTGAGGTCTGTGTTAGCACAGGCTCACTGGGAGGTCCTCGCCCAATGTTATTGACAGCAACAACCCTGAATTCATAATCTGAGTAGGGACTTAGTCCAGCAACACTGTAGCGTGTGGTCGCCACCCCATCAATTTCTTTGTAAGGTTCCTCAGAGTTCTTAGGTTTATGCTGAATGATGTAGTAAGAGACCGGCTCAGGGTTCCCAGAGTCCCATGTCAGTGTAATGCTTGTAGCTGTGCTCTCAGTCACTACTGGAGTTCCTGGAGGTTTGGGTAAGGCTTGGGGGAGAAGAAGAAACAATGATCTTGCAAGGGCTGATAAACTGCTATTGGGTCACAGCATTGCATATCTACTGGAGATTTCATCAGATGGCACTATAGCCAACAAGTTTCTTAAATGGTCAAGGAGTGCAATAAAATACATAAATTCCATTTTACAACAATGTTCTGATAACAAACGTTTAGTCTTATATTCAAATTCACTACTTATTTAAGTGACCCTGGATGAATTGCTTAACCTTGTTTGGATTTAATTTTCTCACATAAAAAATGAAAAAAAAATAGTATTACTCAGGCTGTATCACACATGGGTTTGCTAATCTAATTGTGAGCTAATCTAGCAATGCTTTTAGAATATAGATGGGCACCTCAAAAAATTAGTTGCAATTATTACTATTATTATAGAAAAAGTTTTGTCAGTTAACCCCTTTCTTTAAAAAATAAATAATCTAACCCTAAACTATTAAACATTGATAAGAACAAAGTTTGGAATATACTGAAGTGCAATTAAATTGCTATAAAATAGTGTTCATATTCTTTTCCAGCAGTGAGATACAGGTAAAGTTGCTGAAATCTTGTTAACAAATAACCTAAAGAAGAATTTTAGGTAAAAAATATTAATCATTTCAAATCAAATTTTTTCTTAATGTGTAAAAATATTGAAGGAATTACATTAATTCATATTCACAATCACTTTTAAAGTATTTTATTGTTATATGAAAATTTTAGACTCAACAACAGAAATATCTGAGATTCTAGCTACTTCACAACCATTTGCAATTAAATTGACCTAGAGAATCAATGATTTTCTTACACTCAAAACAATTCAAAATGCTACTGATAAACAATACAAAGCATCTACATTGATGGCCTCATATTTAAGTGCCTTAGTATGGACTAGTTCTGAAAGGCAAGGATAAAGTCATAGAAAGGGGAATCCTATTTGCTGATTTTTACAGAAAAAACACAGAAGGTACCACTCACACAAATGGGCTTGTAGTATCCCTGGTTTCCTTGTCAATATAAACACAGAACATATATACATCCTAGAATGGCAGCTTTGAGAGCAAAACACTGTGCTTCTTACTTACTGCTATATTTCAATGCCTAGACCATTACCTTACACTGAGTAGGTTTTTAATGAGAATCACTAAATTACTGACTAAATCAAAGAGTGAGAATCCATTCTCCTCACTCTCTTCAATCTGTTCTTTTCCTTTTGATTTATTTATCTATTGCCTTTAAGCTTTACCCTGATGTTTTATTTATTTTTGAGGTGGGAAGGGTAAGGAAGTAGCACGCATCAGGAAAACAAAGATAAGAAGGTGAACAGGATCCCTGCTTTTGAATTCTTGAAGGTCTTCAGCTAACCTTCAAATATTTAAAGCTGAAATGGTTATTATGAAAAAAAGTGATTCAATATTTGCATATTTCTCTAAGAACTATAGAATGACAATATTTGGCCAAGGGAATTTATTGAAAATAGTAAAAAGAATTTGTTCAAATACTGTAGCCTGACATTTTTCAAGGCAATGGGTGATCCAGATATCCCCGGGATGTCAAGGCAAATACAAACCCTGCTAATTAAAGTTCTGTTTACTGATATTTAGCTGACATTGTTAGTTTCATAAAATCACATTCATAGCACTATATAGGTTTTCTGTCTGTAATACATTAATAAAACAAGTATGCTTTATATTTTAAGGATATGTGATTCAACACTGTTTTAAACAACTAGTAAGTACTGACAATGTGTACTTCTGTTCTTGGGTGACATTACTGGTTTCATATGGCATTTGATATATATAAGCTAGGTTGTAGATACAACACCAAGTACTAAATGTGTGCTGCATATTCTTAAGATCATACCGCTTATATTAAAAAAGAGAGGATAATTTGTGTTCATTTTTCAACACTTCCAGACATTTGTAGAAACTTGGTAACACCTTCAGCCTGGCTCAATTTGTACAAAGTTTTCTAGAATTTTCGAAAAACTGGGTAAAAACAACTGATATTCCTATATCCTCACATTCTTTTCTTATTCCAAAATATTCATTGAATATGTACTTCATATTTGTTTTATGATTATGTAGTTCATTTATTTCAAAGAGATAGTATTTCTTGAGCATTCATCTATGCAAAATGAAATATAAAACAAACAATATAATGTTACTTGCATTTTGATTTTTAATTGTAGGGCCCATCACATATTTATAGCATCTATTTTTACACAATATTTATTTCAATTATATTTTTCTTCCTTCTACTTTGTTTTCAGGAATTTCATGAATTTAAAATCACCTATTAGGATTTTTCTGGTTACTCTGACAATTTTGGACTAGCAAGAAGCCTGTATACGTAAGTCCTACCATAACAGTCAATCATGGGAGCTGGTGTGGTGACATAGTGGGTTAAGCCACTGCCTGCAATGTCTGCATCCAATATAGGTGCCAGTTCTAATCATAGATGCACCACTTCCAATCTAGCTCCTTGCTAATGCTCCTGGGAAAGCAGAGGAAAATGGCCCAAGTCCTTGGGCCTCTGTACCAATGTCGGAGTCCTGGATGAAGCTCTGGGCTCCTGGCTTTGGCCTGGTCCAGCCCTAGCTGTTGCAGCCATTTGGAGAGTGAACCAGTGGATGGAAGATCTTCCCTTTTCCCCCATAACTCTTTCAAATAATAAATAAAGGCATAAATAAATCTTCAAAAAAACTATTAAAACTATTGAGAGGCCAGCACTATGGCATAGTGGGTAAAGCTGCCGCCTGCAGTGCTGGCATCTTATATGGGGCGCTGGTTTGAGTCCTGGCTACTCCATTTTCAATTGAACTCTCTGATATGGCCTGGGAAAGCAGTGGAAGATGGCCAAAGTCCTTGGGCCCCTGCAGCCACATGGAAAACTTGAAAGAAGCTCCTGGCTTTGGATCAGCCCAGCTCTGGCTATTTTGGTCATTTGGGTAGTGAACCAGCAGACTGAAGATCTCTCTCTTTCTCTCTCTCTCTCTCTCTCTCTTTCTGCCTCTCCTTCTCTGTAACTCTTTCAAATAAATGAATGAATAAATCTTAAAATACACACACACACAAACACACACACAAACTATTGAGTAGCCCAAAGAAGGGCAGTCTCATTACAATCAGAAAGGTTAAAAACAAACATAAGGTCAATCATACCCAGCATTTCTGATTCTGTCTGGTTATAGCCTGGACTTGGTCTCTTGTACAATATTTTGGCAAACATTCCCACTTAGGATGCTGATGCTTTTAAGAAAGAACCTAGTGCCTAGACAAGTGTATATAATACCAAAGATACAATCAGGATATATCTGTTGGGAACAATGAATGATGAATTGAATTATTTTAGAATTCTGAGGACAGACATTCTAGGCACATTAGTCAGGTAGCTTGAATATACCCAGATCCCCCAAAGCATGACCCCTTGAGCTTACCTTTGACAGTGATCTGTGCTATTGCTTCAATGACACCCAGTGTAGACATAGCAACACAGGTATAATTTGCTGACTGTCTTACATCATTCAGTTCTAGGACATTTCTTCCTATTGGCATATCATCTTCAGGTGTCAGATCTTCTGCCCCCAACATCCACTTCACATAAGGCATTGGTGACCCCACAGCCACACAGGTGATATTAACACTTCCACCTGGCATGATTTCATGATTAGTGGGTGGGATAGAGAATCTTGGTGGGACACGGCGAACTGGAACAAAACACAAAAGAAGATGATAACATATACAAGCCAAGGAAAAGGTGGCTTGTTAAACACATGACATGCACTGTACAGAAACAATTAAACAACTGAAACATATTGTGGATTGTCCAAAAACAAAACATGAAGAAAAACTGTGGATAATACAGACCATACAAGTATGGTGTGTGTATACACAGAAGAATTTGTTTGGTTTAGTAGTTTGTATCTTAGACACATTCATACAAAAGTTGATTCAGACCTACAAGGGCCCCACAAAAAAACTATCTACAAACTAACAATACACAAACATCATGCAGAAGATAAACACAAAAACATATACATGCATGCATATAGCAATGATCCTATGCATGCATGTATATGCAGAAAAGGGGGCTGGAAAGTCACCAGCATGTTTAAGTTGAGTATATAAACCAAGTTCAGTGCTGTGCACTTCCAGCTGATGTGAATGTATGCGTGATACCACACTATCACATCTCAGCCCTGAAAACACCACCTAGAGTATACCGAAAGTGCAATTTATTTGCTTTCAGGTTCAGAGTGGATGCAGCCTCAAGACCTCACACTAACACTGGAACAATACAGAAACATACACACATATTGATTTACAGTCACAGAGGAAGAAACAGGCCAACACCAGTAGAGATACTGGATTGGGTCATGCAAAGCATGCACAAGATGGAATCTCAAGGCCCGTGCTAAGGATTATGGGGCAATGGCTGGAATTTAAAACAATAACAGCAGAAGGAATAATGAGGACATAGAACTAAACACAAAGGTGGGAGATAAGGTACAGTGCTTGGGACAAAGGTTTAGGGGATGACAGGGCTGAAAGTTGGAAGATATTAGATTAAGTGGAGCTGGTAAAGAAAGGATTGCAAATTTCGGAAGGGAGCTGGGTATTGCACACTCAGGATTCCATTCAGTTCACATCTGAGGCAGAACAACATAAATGACAACAAAATCAAATACAAGGCTTTTTATGCCCACATTCAAACTGAAGGACATCAGTTCTAAAACACACAGTGGGACAGGACATTAAGAGAAGAGATCATATTAAAGCAAAATAACACAGAAGAAATTACCAAGCGATTACAGTTCAGTGTTCCTGCTTCAGATAAACTGCAGGTTTATGTGTGTTTACATACACATGTCTTGAATATGGTACAATGAAAGAGTGAGAGATCAATGGGATTCATCTTGGGCTTTTATTGGCAAAACATTACACCATGAGAATTTCAGATAAAGAGGGTAATCTTTTAGGAACAAACCTTTGATACAGATCATAAACTGATTTTAAAACTATAAATATACTGAAAAGCAAACAACTTCATAACCCGAAGAAGATAAGTAAGTAACTCTATCTGAAAACTTTTTGGCTGCACTTAAGATTGAGTTAAACCTCTGTTGATTTGAGAGGGCTCACTGCAATGGCCTCGTGGGTGAATGACAGTTACAGGAGAAGAAGAGAGAGCTAAGCATGCCTCCTGCAGCCAATTCACAGAGGTTACACAAAGCAAGCAGGAGCCAGTGTAGACTCTGAGGTGTTGAAGAACATGTCAAGAAAAATGGAGGAGAGTTTAGTCTTCATGCTTGGAATTAGGGGAACAATTATAAAAAGTCATTCTATGGGCAGCAGGCATTTTTATAAGACAGAAATTAAAGGTGGGGTGGGAGACGGGAAGAGTGGAGCAGGAGGAAAGCAGGAACACTGACCAAGTTCACTGGACCTTAGAGAGTTAAGTGTTACCAGTTACCATGCACCCAGCTACATTCTTTCCCATCATGCACCACAGTTAGACGTCACCAGCAAGCACCGGAAGCCATGGCCAGAGCATTCTCTGCTAAAACATACCATTAACCAAAAGAAGACCACAATGCAGCTACATTCATTTCATTTGTATTCTTTGTTATTGGTTTAAGTAATAGTTTTGTAAGGTGGGTAAAAAGTAAAAAACACACCAACCTTCTCGCAGCTCTGAGGGATGTAGGGGGTTTGATGCAGAACACAATGAAATGAGGAAAGGAGAAAAACAAGGGAAACACAGAGAGAGTAAAAAGGCCATATCAAGGCTTTCAACTGCTACTTGAACATTTTATTTAATCTAATTAACCTTCCTGCCTCACTTGAAAAATTAGCAATACCTCGCGGACTAACACGGTATTAGAAACAATAGCTAGCATCATTTTGAAATTTTCCATGGAAGAAGGTACACATGCCTCATGCAGCAAAGGAGGACGCCATTGTGAGAAATGGGATCCAGGGGTTTTCAAAGAATTAAGGAAAGAAACCATGTTTGTCATTCTGCCCCCTCCCCCGCCCCCTCCCTCCAGTCTCCATAGAATGAAAAAAGGAAAATCATCCCCCCAGGGGAAAAAACTATTTCTAACCAAAATTTCAAAATCAAGCTAGATATTTTCTTAAGGGAAGCCCACCCTATTGTAATTTAATGCCCTCATGGTCTTTTATGTATCCCCACCCCCACCCCCACCCCCACCCCCAACTTTTGTGGTTATTCACAGACAAGGAGACCAGGAATAAGCATGTGTCCGATGGACAAAACACTACAGGAACCCGTTTTGAGAACTCCTGCAGAAGTACTTCTGTCTGGTTGAACTGAAAGGTGCTGCCATTCAGAGACTCAAAATATAATCATTTCTATTACTTTAAGAGAAAATATGAATGTATCCTAATAAATCATTTTGGTTCCAAGGACAACTAATATTTTTATAAATACAGTGTTTCATGGCTATGAAAAGATTAAAGTTTTCAGTAAGTCAATAATTCAAACAACGAAATATGTGCATATAGGTGCATGCATATGTATATTATATAAGTATATGCATATATATATAATACTGTATTATGAAATTAAGAAAATATCAAAAGATGCAGGAAAAGACAATTATGCTAACTAAATTTAGCACCCATTGTTTTAAACAGTGGTTTTATCCTTATAGCTTGGCAGCAGTGGTCATAAAGACACAAACACCTTTACGCTTAGAGCTGCACAGAAAACTTGTTAGTAGCACACTGAGAAATTATTTCAGGGTTTGGTAAGAGAGCAGAAGAGGAACAACAGAAAAAAAGAAAAAGAGGAAAACCTCCAACAAATGCAAAGCAGAGTTCAATCAATGCAGTAAAAGGAGAAGTCAAAATGTGCAAATGCAATTATACTTACAAACTTCAGCCTCGGGATAGAAGTGGTATATTTAAATATTTAAATTCTATATTTATTAAATGCTTCAGCTACAATGGCTATCATCAAATCATTATTTTCAATACTGACATAACATGGACCCTATGGGTATCTTAACTCCCCCTGAGCCTGAATGAAGAAGCAATGCCAGGGCTGAGTCATTCCTACCTCTGACATATAAATTGGCAGGGGCAGAATAGCGAGTGCCCGCGCTGTTGGTGGCAACACACTCATATTTTCCTTGGTCAGATTCTTCACTCTGTTCGATCTGAAGGGCTCCTGTATGGATATAAAATATATTGCCAAAGAGATGGTCAGAGGAGGCTTTTTCAGTTCAGGAAGCAAAACCTCTTAACAATATGAAAAGCCCTGCAAAGCGAAGGTCCGCTCAGCGTCGACTCAATCTCTCGCTAAGGTGCACAGACAGAAAATGATGCGATGAGAAAAACATATAGAGATTATTTATTTTTACATCATCAATGCTAGCATAAGAAAACAATATTTCTTTTTCCCAAGCAAGACTTCTAGTCATAATTAACACTCTTATTTCCTAGACTAATAAAATGAAGATGGGTGAGACTGCTTCAAGGAAGTATGGCTTTTAAATAAAACAAAAGATTAATTTTTTTGTTTTGTTTTGTTCCATTTTGGTATCAAAAGTGGCGCAAAAGATAGGTACGCTCAAAAAAAACCAGGCTGGGTTTTCAAGAAAGTCTTCTGCTGAAGAAAGCCAAAAATACGCAGCGAGTACAAAAAGGCTGCACAAAGCGAAAAATTAAAATTAGTCATTATCAATTATCAAAATATTACTGAAAGAAACAAAACTCCCTTAAGACATGCAGATTTTTAAGAAAAGAAAGACAGTTTGTCACGACTTACAATCATTTGTTAACATTTGCTGAAAAACAAAGAGCAGTTGAATTAGAAGGTTTTAAAAAAGTTAAAAAGCACGGCCTATGCCAGCCAGGAAGAGCCAACCAACCACTGCTTGAGGACCTCAAGTCGGATCCCCTAAGACACCCATCAAAATCCACCAGTGGGATTAGCAGTGTGGTGTCACAAAACCCCAAGAAAAATACAAAACAAGAATTACAAAAGCAATGAACATTGAGTCAAAGGATGAAAAACCAGCAATACCACATACCACCAAGAATACTGAGCACCTTTCGTTTCCATGGCCGGAAGGACAGAAGATCCAAAAATCCCGAGACGAGTTATCCAAGAAAAAAAGAAGTGGGAAAAAAGCATTGCTGTCAGATCGCAGGCGAGTGGGATCAGGTGGAAAGGGGAGTCATTCTTTGACTTTTAAGACATTAAGAGAAAAAAGCATTGAAGAACAAAAGCAAAAACCTTTTGAAAGATAAAGACAAAAAGCAGCTGGTCCAGGCTGTCCCCTGCATGTCTGCCACTGTTCTCCGGACCACCTTGGCTTTGGTCCGGAACAAGAACAGCTAAGGAAGAAAAAAATGATCTTTTTTTTTCTCCAGTTGGACAAAAAAAAAGGAAAAAGAAGAAAAAACAAAAAGAGAAAAAGGAAAAAGGAAGAAGAAGAAAAGAAAAAAAGAGGGACAGATGGTACGCTGTGACTGGTCTGTGGTCCAGAGACCTGGATATGCTTTCTTTGAAGCATATCACAGTGAAATAATCATTTTCGTAAAGAAAGAAATGAACAAAACAAAGAGGAAAAGGAAAAGAAAAGGAAAGTTCACAATATGAGAGTCACTGATCATAACCAAACAGTACAAAGGAAAAAAAAATCAAGTTGATGGACATTACTGGAATGGTTTTGAAAACAGGACAAAGATGGGAGGGATGAAAGGACAGAAAGAATGAGTAAGATCATTCTGTGAACGTTAGTTCAGCACTCTTACCTCTTATTGGTGTACCACCTGGGTGGATAATATGAATGCAAATAAGATTAGAAAGAAGAAGCATTAGTACGAGAAGAAGGAGGCTAGGGCTGGGGAGAAGAATTAAATTAGATTTACAGAATTAAATAAGGTCTTAAAAGAAACTTGAATTACTATACTGGCAAAACAGGAATATATTAGATTGTATTATTAGATCATAAAAGCAAGTTGCATTATACCACAGAGGGCAAAGACCACAACAGGCAGCATTGCCTTTCTCAGAGAAGCAACTGAGTTCTTAGGACTGGGGTCACATAGGGTTAGAATGATAACTTATAGGCCTCACATCCTTTAATAAAAAAGAACTACACAATACTTTTTAAAGACATCGTTTAAGAAAATACTGGCTAATCTATTTAAGTATATATATAGATATGCATATATATATACTGTTATAGGAAATACTAAATGCTAACTAGAAATAAACACTGTTGACTTTCTGTGCTACATTTGTGTGACAGAACATGTGTACTATTTTATTTTTCTACACAGTGTTCTTACGATAACAGTTCTGTGGAGGTGTGCGTGTGCGCCACTATAGAAATCTGGTGTCTACACTGACAGTTAGTAAAATGCATGCCATGCATTTTATTAATAATAATAGTAATAATATTCTGAATATGAAAATTAGTGGGGGTGAAGTGCGCTTCAGAACTAAGCACTTACCAATAGATTCTGGAGATTTAAATACGGAGAGAAGAAAGACAGCATAAAAATATTATTATATTCCTTATAATTTGGTACAAATTTTTCAGAGTTAAAGCTTTATATACTAAATCATCTATGTTACATGTGAATAATTAATTCTTTATTTACAATAACAGAATGCTAATCTACACAGTTCTGCTGACAACAAGCAAAAGAGGCAGTTAACAAGACGCTTTAACATCACAGGACAGGTCAAAAGCTGAGAACTCTGGGAAGACAGGCAGTTAAACAACTTAGAATTCTAGAGCAATATTACTACCAATGTCAAAACAAACAGCTTATTAGTATAAGTCCCTGTGAAATTACCTAGGGACAGACTCTAAAACTTACGAAATCGAGAATTATCTCTACTTTTAATCTAAAGAGAGCAAAGGAATAAGCTTGGGATGGGGAGGGGAGAGGGAGACGGGGGTGAAGAGAAAGAGAGAACAGCGAAAGCTGGAGTCTACACCAAAAGCAGACTTCTGTAGATCCAGTCACCGGAGGGCTCAAAAACCTTCAGTGTGGGCGCACACTACTGTGGCTCATGTGCAGACAATGCTCACTCACCATGGTACTGTAAGAGGATTAATAAAAATCCCCTCCTCTCACTGGTACTTCGTAAAGGACTTCTTGAAAAATACATAGGGTTACTCATAATACTTCTGTGTTTTATGTATTAGTGAAAAGAAAGCAGATGTGCCCAAACTTACTAAACTTTGGTACTCTGATGAGCTCAAATGTAGAAAAGACAGTAGAAAATACACTTTAATAAAACTGAATCATTTTGGTGTTTAATATGAACATTTTGCTTTTTAATGGGATATAACCATTGGAACTCCTTGCAAGTCTGAATGAAGTCCAATGTTGAAATAAATTTGTTTCAAAAGAAAACAGAGAAAGAAGAAAGAAAGAGGAGAAAATGGATCCATCAAATACTGCAGAAAAGCAGTAAATTAAAAAATTATTGAAAATACAGTCACAGCAGTGAGTGATGTGGATTAAACAGAAGCTGCAACACACAAAGAATAGAAGGAAACAGGTTATGACATCACAGACGGGGACAACACATTAAATAACAAAGAGAGAGAAGAGAGAGAAAAATCAATATCTAAAAATAAAGAATAAATAAAATGTAAGTAAAAATAATAAAGAGAGAGAAAGATTAAACAAAATTCTCTAAGAGTTACTGGAAACGTAACAAGACCCTACCTGATCGTAACTGCTTAATACGACCGTTGTTGTTGCTTGTGTCGACAGGTAAGAAATCTTTAAACCAAGTGATTTCTGGATCCGGATTGCCACTGGCAGCACAAAGCATGGTGGCAGTGCGTGTACGCTCTACCACCTTCAACTGTGGGCCCATGTCAATGGTTGGGAAGCCCCTGGGAATTTGATCCTCTGCAAGACAAAAGGTAACACAAATATTACGTTAACAAGTCAGATGCCCAAAATCCAAGAGATACTGCCCTATACCTCATCCAGCATCTGTTAAGAGTCTAACACAAACCAGGCACCACTCACCACTGCAGTTATCAGATTAGGATACAAATGTAAGACCAAACAGTCTGTATAGGAGGCCAAGAGAACTTCACACAGCTCAGTGGTAAAGATGATGATTAGGGGATGTATCAAGTTCTCTAAGGGCACAGCGGGAGAACGATTTTTGCTTTTGTATCTGAGGAGGTCAGTCAGCACCAGGAGGAAGCTCTGACTTGAAACAGACCATCAGGAATAAGTTAGGTTGGCCAAGTTGTGAACAGGAAAAGGAAGATTTTAGAAAAGCGGGAATGCCACAAGTATAGGTATCAATACAGGAAGGTTTCCAGTGAGGGAAAAGCATCGGATCCAATAATGTTTGACTGCACACGGAGCAAGCACACAGGTTGCTTTTCACATCTGAAGCTAATATGTTTGTCTTATATCTTTATTTCTTTATTTTTTGACAGGTAGAGTGGACAGCGAGAGACAGATACAGAGAGAAAGGTATTTCTTTTGCCATTGGTCACCCTCCAATGGCCACCGCAGCTGGTGCGCTGCGGCCAGCGAACGGTGCTGATCCAAAGCAGGAGCCAGGTGCTTCTCCTGGTCTCCCATGGGGTGCAGGGCCCAAGGACTTGGGCCATCCTCCACTGCACTCCTGCAGCATAGCAGAGAGCTGGCCTGGAAGAGGGGCAACCGGGACAGAATCAGGCACCCCGACCGGGACTAGAACCCGGGGTGCGGTGCCGCAAGGCGGAGGATTAGCCTATTGAGCCGTGGCGCCGGCCTGTCTTATATCTTTTAAGCAAAATTACATACAATCTGCTCTACATATCCATGGACTCTGCATTCATGGATCAAACCTATTAGCACTGTGAACTGATACTATTCTAAAAAGTGCAGGATGGCCGGCTCCGCGGCTCACTAGGCTAATCTTCCGCCTCCGGCACCGGCACTCCGGGTTCTAGTCCCAGTTGGGGCACCAGATTCTGTCCCAGTCCAGCTCTCTGCTGTGGCCTGGGAGTGCAGTGGAGGATGGCCCAAGTGCTTGGGCCCTGCACCCGCACGGGAGACCAGGAGGAAGCACCTGGCTCCTGGCTTCGGATGGGCGCAGCGTGCTGGCTGTAGAGGCCATTTGGGGGGTGAACCAACGGAAGGAAGACCTTTCTCTCTGTCTCTCTAACTCTGCCTGTCAAAAATAAATAAATAAATAAAAGTGCAAGCACACTGAGCACGTGCAGACATTTTTACATATCATTTCCTAAACAATGTCATATAATTAAAAGCATACTTCAGAAAGTTCATAGGGAAGTGGGATTAAAATATGCTTGATTGGGGGTAACTTTTTTAAATCTCTGCGTAGTTTTCCTGTAATATCTATTTTCATGAATTTTTGAAGACCCTTCATAGTTACATATCATTTATATTGTATTGGGTAGTAGAAGTAATCTAGAGATATTTTAAAAATACAGGAGGATGTGCACAACTTATGTACGAATACCCCACCATTTTATATAAAGGATTTGGGCTTCTACAGATTTTGGGATACATGGGGAATGAGGAAGTTCCTAAAAAAATACCCTGTGGATATCCAGATATATTTGTATATATTTTTCATGCAAGTTTAAACTCAAATGAATTCCTTTAAAGGGAGTTTCAATTAATCACAGAACTGTCTCAGAGCACTTTTAAAGAATGGCAGAAGCAACACCTTGTTAGAGAGAAGTATGTGTTCCTAAGGGTAAAAGAGTATTTTCCTCCATCGCAAAGATTTAAAGTACCATTTCCTGTAATTAGAATATTTAGGCCGGCGCTGCGGCTCACTAGGCTAATCTTCCACCTAGCAGTGTTGGCACACTGGGTTCTAGTCCCGGTTGGGGCGCCGGATTCTTTCCCGGTTGCCCCTCTTCCAGGCCAGCTCTCTGCTGTGGCCAGGGAGTGCAATGGAGGATGGCCCAAATTCTTGGGCACTGTACCCCATGGGAGACCAGGAGAAGCACCTGGCTCCTGCCTTTGGATTAGCGCAGTGCACCGGCCGCAGCGCGCCAGCCATGGCAGCCATTGGAGGGTGAACCAATGGCAAAAGGAAGACCTTTCTCTCTGTCTCTCTTTCTCACTATCCACTCTGCCTGTCAAAAAAAAAAAAAAATTGAAATTCCAGAATTTTGAACCAACAGTTCATCCTGAAATCACTTCTCGTTACCCATATCAATGCTCTTCCAAATCTCAAATCTTGAGAATCTGAAGTTTATTCAAGTCCTCTAATGACCTATACTGTTAGCTCTTCCAGCAGGGATTAGAAAGGCACATTTTATCCAAGCTTTGAAAAATTCTAGTTAGATGGGTGATAATGATCCAAAGTAGAAATTTTTTGAAGATCATTATGAAACATTTTGACTTTAAAGGTTTATTTATTTATTTGAAAGGCAGAGTTACAAAGAGGAAAAAGAGAGGGGAGGGGTGGGGAGGGGAGGAGGAGAAGGAGGACGAGGAGGGGGAAGGGAAGGGGGAGAGGAGAGAGAGAATTTTTTCCTTCTACTAGTTTGTCGCTCCCCCATTCGCAGAGGAATGACACAGGACCCTGCGCTGTTCTTTTGTCTGCTCGGCCCTTCCCGGGTTTGCTGCTGGTCCTTCCCGGGTTGGCTACCGACCCTTCCACCTCCGTGGAGGGGCGGCTCCCCCTGCCACTTTCCCCACTTCCGCGGAGAAGTGGCACACCGCAGGCCGGCTCTCTCGGGGGCTGCTCAGGTGTTCCTTCAGATTTTCCCCTTAGATGTTCCTGGTGCATGTTGTCTCTCTCCTCCTTTATAGTCCTCTTTCACCAATCCCAACTCTGCTGCCCACACGCCGAGCATGCTGCTCTCCTCCAATCAG
Source organism: Oryctolagus cuniculus (assembly GCF_964237555.1). NCBI lineage: Eukaryota > Metazoa > Chordata > Mammalia > Lagomorpha > Leporidae > Oryctolagus > Oryctolagus cuniculus. Next base: position 171,218,730 of record NC_091432.1, read on the forward strand.
GAGCAGGATCAGCTCCTGCAGCTTATCAGTCAAACTGGCGAGAGGCAGCTGCGTAGAGGTTGTTTGGGCTCTCTCTCAGCACCATATTGTGGGGAGCAGATGCATAGAATAAGTCTTAATTCCAGCAACTTAGTCTAGTCTCAGTTGCTCCCCACACTAGTTCACTCCCCAAATGGCTGTAATGGCAAGGTCTTGGCCAGGCTGAAGTCAGGAGCCAGGAGTTTCATCTGGGTCTTCCACATTGGTACAGGGGCCCAAGTATTTGAGCCATCTTCTGCTGCTTTCCAAGGCACATTAGCAGGGAGCTGGATCAGAAGTGGCGTGGCCAGGACTCAAACCAGTGCCCATATGGGATGTTGACACTACATGCCGTGGCTTTACCTGCTATGCCACATCCTGGCCCCCATTTGGATTTTTTAAAAGATTTATTAATTTATTTGAAAGGCAAAGTGACAGAGAGAGACAGTCGGAGAGACAAAGAGTTATCTTTCATTCTGTAGTTTACTCCTCAAAGACCTGCAACAGCCAAGGCTGTGCTAGGCTGAAAGCAGGAGCCCAGAGTTCCATTCTCATCTCCCACATGGGTGGAAGAGATCCAAGTACCTGGAATATCATATGCTCCTTTCCTAGTTGCATTAGCAGGAAGCTGGATTGGAAGTGGAACTGCTGAATCTCAAACTGACACTCCAACATGGGATGTTGGTGTCACAAGCTGCAGCTTAAACCTGTGTGCCACAACACTGACACTGAAATATTTTGACTTTAATTAGAGCCTGATGCTAATTTAACGAATGCCTCTTCCTCTTGACCACTGATGAATTTTCATGATCCGCCAATTAAAAAATATCTCAAAAGCATAAACACCAGTAAGATATGTTGTCTAGTTTCTCTTTGGATGGCTCCTACAAACTCTGATATTGCCCATGAATGCATAGTTGATCTTATACATTTAATGAGGCTAGGTAAAAATTTCTAATGCAGAAGTTCCATTTGGAAACCTTCATTGGCCATCAAATCTATGATCTTCAGGTCCCCCTCTGTAGTCTAGGGGGTAAACTGAATCTTGGCTAGCAAAGTCCTTTTAAACTAAATCCCATTTTTCCCAGTCTCTTGTGGATCATGTCCTTACTAGGAAATTTTTCTTCTGCTTACCTCAGTGTTCTCCAAACTATTCATGTATGTGGAGTACTCTTTGTCTCTAGGAAGCAAACCAGTCAAAATCACCTTTTCCGGAAGGATTTCCCTGTCTCAAACAGATTTAATCTTTTCCTTCTCAGATCAATCACAGCAGTAGGTACCAGTTCATGTCCCTATACTACGTGTTCCTCCAAGGCTCTGTTATGTTCACATTCCACATAATCACACTAGTTTGAATTTCCAGATTTTAAAATACACTCCCAAGCCTAACTATGAATATATTCCAATGATTAGAGAAAAATTTCTCCTACTACACAGAACTTTGGTAGAAAAGTAACCAGTGGAATAGTTAAGGACTAGAGAAATCTTGAATGTGAATAATGAAAGAATGTCAAGATACTATGAAGAACAAAGTGTCCAAGAAAGGGAGAGTTCAGTGAACAGGTTGAGGCTACTGTAAGAGAAAAATGATGTTCTAATAAGGAAGTGTTGACTATGGCTCTCCCAGGAGTAAAGTGGAGAGAAACCGTCTGTGAGACACCAACAAGTTGAAAGATGTATCTCTTGAAGAAGCAGTAAGATGCTCCGTTTATATGAACATTTAGAAATCCTCAACCAAGAAGAGGACTATAATCTGTTAAGTGTCAGGCACAGGGTTAAGAATGGAACTTGAAGATGATTTTTGAAGGCTCCAAGGGAAAGTTAAATATAAAAAAAAATGAGATGAGAAGTAGTTTGTAAATTACCCTATCACAATTTTAATAATCTATTCCACTTGAAATTTATCAGGCTGTAGTTTATATGTTTTAAGTTTTGCCAATATATTTATACCTTCAAAATGGTTCCATTGTTGTTTGGAAAAAATCACAAGAGAACAGAAAGATCAATAGCTGCTATACCTCACATATTATTAAACATTTTACTTGACAGCTATTGACAAAAATGCTGCAAAGAATAAAAATAATTTACCTTAAGTGATCCAAAGTCAACTGCACAGCCTTTGTCCTGCAGAAACAAATTTCTGAAAAAGCTGTTGGATTTCATTGTTGTTCTTTTCCATTTTTAAAGAAACCAACTTATGGAGCCAGTGTTCTTGCATGGCATATTAAGCCACCAACTCTGATGCCAGCATCTCATATCAGAGTGCCAGTTCAAATCCTGGCTGTTCCACTTCCAATCCAGCTCCCTGCTAATGCTCCTGGGAAAGCAGAAGAAGATGGCCCAAGTATTCTGGCCCCTGATCCAAGTAGGAGAGCCAAATAGAGCTTCAGCCTCCTGGCTTCAGCCTGACCTAACCCTGGCCAACAGTTACAGCCATTTGGGAAGTAAACCAGTGGATAGATGATCTATTTCTTTCCATCCCTCTCTGTCTCTTCCTCTTTCTCTTTCTCTCTGTAGCTGCCTTTCAAATACACAAATATTTTCAGAAAAAAAAAAATTCAAAATTCACCTTGGGCTTTCTGAGTGGTTTCTGTTCTTCCTAGGGCACTGTACCTTCTCCATGATGTTTTTCTACTAGGTACATTTGCATGCATAAATATTGCTCTGTTAGTCATTACTTCACTTCTATGAATTCATCTCTCTGAAGAACCAAGCCAATATTCATTGCTGATCAGTGGCAAGTGTCAAAAGCTTAAGACTGTTGAGCCACTTACTAAAGGCTCTTACCAAAGGAATCTAGATTAATAACCATTTATAAGATGAAGTCTTCACCTGGGGGATAGCTGACAAAATTGACTTGTGCCCTCCTGAAAGTAGTCTAATGCATTTGCATGACCTTTCTTTTCCTTGTTGGCTTATAAAGAACACTCTGGAACCCCCTTTTCATATACGCAAGTGCACAACAAAGATAATCTTTTGCATACTAATCGGACGGTGAGTGTAAGCAGCATTCCTTTCCCATTTTTAATAAGGGTAATTAAATTCTATCCATCCACCCCTTAGCTCAGAACTTCTTTGAATGCATTTTCTTCATTAAATTTTCATGAGAAACACCACAATGTAAGAGACTTAAATAGCCAGAGCTGTTACACGTTGACAGTTGTGGCTTGTTTCCAATTTGACTGTCAGGTATTTGGCAATAAAACTCAGTATTCAACATAAAATGCACTGCAGAAATAATGAAATTTCTAATTGGAATGCTTATCTCAGTAGGTGTAGTTTAGGAGATGTTAATTGCTTTTTTTTCACCAACTACATTTATTAGTGATTTATATAAAACTACCTTGGCCATTTGATAATGTCAATTTCAACAGTTCATCAAATATATGTTACCAGAAACGTGGGAATCAAATCAACATCTTCCTTAATGACATAAACTTTCACAGGAAAAAGCAGCTATCAAAAATTAACAAATTGTCAATATGTTAGTAGCTTTAAACTTACTTTTACATGAGTGAAAAGAAAAACATTTTGTCTTATTCATTAATATGCTCATTAAGCTTTAAAGTGCCTTACTTATCACCGTTCCATATTAATATTCAATCACGCAGAATTAGCTACTAATTCATCAACAATTTAAATCAGATTTGACCTTCACAAAGCCATTTGGTCTGTCATTTTGAGAGGCCATTAAAGGGCAGATTACTACAGACTTGTGTTTAGTGAATCGTACAGTCATACAATGTTGTTTGGAGTAGCAGTTATAACAGACCTGGAGACACCGTACATTCACTGAATCTGTGTCTCAATGAAATATGCTGATATGGAACTTTCAGTTCCATTAAGGAAAGAGAAAAATTACTGAGAGCATTTTCCAGAGTTCATTTCTTCCCACTGCTATAGAACTTCTTCACAACCCCTGTGCTACTCAGGATATGAATGGAATCTATGAAGAAAGTAGTCTGACTCTTTTGTAGTCATGACTTAGATATTTGTGAATGATCAAGTAATCACTTTTGCATAAACAATTTTAATGATGCTTTACTTGCATCCCAATTCCACAAACACTGAATCTCTCCTATTTGCAAGAAATCCATAGAACTGAACTGTCAGCTAAAGGCTATAACCTTATTGTAAGGTATCTTCAAGTAGTCCTTGCTTAATCTTGATAGGGTTCTTACTGATCCTCCGCCTAGCGGTGCCAGCACACCAGGTTCTAGTCCCAGTCGGGGCGCCGGATTCTGTCCCGGTTGCCCCTCTTTCAGGCCAGCTCTCTGCTGCGGCCAGGGAGTGCAGTGGAGGATGGCCCAAGTGCTTGGGCCCTGTACCCCATGGGAGACCAGCATAAGTACCTGGCTCCTGCATCGGATCAGCGTGGTGCACTGGCCGCAGCAAGCCAGCCGTGGCGGCCATTGGAGGGTGAACCAACAGCAAAAGGAAGACCTTTCTCTCTGTCTCTCTCTCTCACTGTCCACTCTGCCTGTCAAAAAAATAAAAAAAAAATAAAAAAAAAAAAGAAATCTGACTAGTCTTTTATCTCTGAGCCCAACTGATTAAAGCAGTTTTCACTATTTATAATGATTTCTTTGAGAGGGAAAGAGGGAGAACGTGAGAGAGGGAGGGAGGCAAAGGGAGAGAGCATTGCCATATACTGGCTCACTCCCCAAATGCCCACAACAGCTGGGCCTGGGTTGGTTGCTGCAGCCAGGGGCCAGCAACACAGGAGAGGCAGGAACCCAGTCTCTCCAGCCATTACCATTGCCTCCTAGGCTCTACATTAGTGGGAAGCTTGAGTGAGGAGCCAGGGTCAAGAATAAGCACAGCACTCTGACAAGGGATATGAGCATCTTAACACCTAGGCTAAATCCTACTCCTTTAAAGATTATAATGGAGGACTGTTTACCATAGACCTTGGAAAAAAATCAAATTTTCAAATTTACCATGAATATGTTTATGAGGAAAAATGTTGTCAATAATTAATGGTTTGCTTCTCCAAATGTAGTATTAAAAGATTTGGCAGGTACACCTGGGCATTTAGATTCCATTGACAATACAGAGATTCTGGCAAGAAGCATAGCACAATAAAGGATAATCAGAAACTAAGGGAAGAGACAAGCAGCTTTAATTCTTGAAGAATCATCCCTTGGAATCACTTTACCAAATGTCAAACAATGCTTTGTGGCTCTCCTTTAAAAGTCTCCATTGGAATTATCAAGAAACCCCTTATATATAAGTGTGAACTCATAAACTCACAGAGGGCAGGAGCTTGTGTTTTTCCTTTGTAATCTTCCCAGTGGCCAACAAATGATCACCTTGACACATGGTGAGGATGCCTTAGCAACCATATCAGCACTCATTCATGAGGCATGTTTGAATATCTACTGGGGTTATGCAATCATTTGAACAACTGACCATTCCTTCTGGATCTCAGACTATAATTCTGGGTTCTTCAGTTTGAGTATTAGTCAATAACAAGGCAAAAACTAAGTATACCCTCTCCCTGGTTTTCTTCTTCTTAGTAATATTAGAGGTACAGACTCATAAAATAGGTTACTACTATTTTTACAGTTTTTAATTTTATGAAATATGCACTTGATTCTTTCTTTAACATATTTAAGTTGCTATAAGAGATGTTGCAATTTAGTTCCTGCGTTATTCATTGCATCAGAGGCCTTCCCTCATGTGGTTGTGGGTTTTTACAAGGCCACGTTGAAGCCACATATGAAAATGTCATGTGTGAACATGATAATCTGAAAATAATGTATTAGAATATGTATCTATATTCTGCTATCCCATCTACAGAGTAATGGAATTCTTGGTGTTAAAACTAATGACAAAAACACATGTGAGCTAGCTGTATATTGAGATAAACACCATGGCTATTCTACTGGTAAGAGCAAAGATCTCTGAGTGGAAACCTTAAGGCCTCAGGAATTTATCATAGAATATACACAGAGAAAAAAAATGATTTTCTTCTTTAAAGGATGGGGGAAGTTTACATTAACATAAGAAAACATGGAAAATGTTAGACGGACAATATGCTGAATATTTTCTTAAATAAAAGAACGTATAGATACAGAGAGGAAGGAGAGAGGGGAAAGGCTTCCCTCTTATTAGGAAACAGTACTATTCTATACAGCATAAAAGCAGTGGGTTTTTATACCTAAGAAAAAGTCCAAGCTGTCTTAGAGAATTTAAGTATATGTTGGTCTTCAAGAGACCAAATAAATATGTGACCAAAAGGAAGATATTTGTGAAATATGATCTTAATGAAGATATTTATGAAATTTTCATTATATACTAAAAGAGAGAGAATTAAACCATTCCAAAAATATATGGGATAGTCAATAGATGGCATCATTCATTCTACAAATTTTAATGAATGCATCCCTCGTGGTAGAGTGGGACAGGCACTAGGTAGAAGTAATCTAGAGAATCTCCATATGGTTGTGATTTAATTGTATCTGCAGGATAATTAGTTTTTTGGGCAATAAGAGTAGTACCCAGCTCAAAGACAGGTTGATTGAATGAGATAATAAATTAAATGTGCCTGGTACTGCCTACTACTAGTAAAATATATACTCACTCTATCTTAAGCTCTAGCAACAGGTCTAAATAGAACACAGGCACGTGATTCTAAGGCTAGACATAACAAAAGTTGCAACACTAAACTGCAAAGGACAAAATATTCCATGTAATCACTAAAAAGCAGGGATTATTTAGGCATGTAAGTGGATTTAGGGCAGTAACCTCTTCAAAGCTTTATAAACGCCCTCTTTTCTACATTTGAGCAAGACTGTAGACTTTTTGGTTAATCAACAATACAAACAGAGGCAATCCATATTGCTGAATGATTAGTTCCTAGTGTTTTGTTTTATTGTGAATGACTGAAAACACTGAAACTAGGGCCAGCATTGTAGTGCAGCAGGTTAAGTTTCTGCCTGTGAGCCTGCATCCTGTATCAGGGTGCTGGTTTGAGTCTCAGCTGTTTTGCTTCCAATCTAGCTCCCTGCGAATGCACCTGGGAAAGCAGTGGATTAGTCCAGGTTCATGGGCTGATGCCACCCATGTGAGAGATTTGGAAGGAATTCCTGGCTTATGGATTTGGTCTGGCCCAGCCTTGGACATCGTGGCCATTTGGGAAGTAGGTGGAAGATATTTCTCTCTCACACCCCCCCCCCCCCCAGCCTGTATCACACTGCGTTTCAAATAAGTAACCCAAATCTTTTTTAAAGAAAATTTTAAAACATAAAAACGCTGGCACCAACTATATTTTCTTATGTCATGGCAGGTGTTTTCCTTTTAGTTATCATGGAAAAAAAATTAACCATTCTTCCTCTTGGGGACTAGGTCATAAAAAGAAGCCTATATTCAGCCTTTTTTAAACAATTTATGAAGCTTTCTTAAAAAGATTTTTAAAAGGATGAAATCTAGCACAGTGATCTCCAGTTCTACCCATTCTGTTTCCTATGATCATTATGCTCAGACAGACTCAAAAAGACAAATATCATGTTGTTTTCTCTTATTTGTGGAAGTTAGCACATAGAGTCTAAAACTGTGAGGATGTCACAGCATTTGGCATATAGTTATCAATATTATTTCACTGAAGCATACATTCTTTGACATTATACCCTTCTTTTCCATTATGATCAGTTATGAACACCTCATTTTATAATAACATCTGCTTTGAAGAAAAAATAGTATGTATGTGCAGAATATCTACATACTAAGTGATGTGACACAACACTAAGAACTGTTAAATTTTAAAACGAAATAAACTTATAATAAAAAAAGATAAAGCCTAGAAGTTATGTGATTTTTTTTTATTCCAGAGATTTCTTCACATTCATAGAACAACTGCAACTGTTTGGGCAAATGGCTATAAATGAAGAAACACCTCTTCACAAAGTCCCCACAGGCTAGCTGTCACAAGCCGATCAATTACTGGGCTCTGGAAGGGGAAAAGTCTCTCAACAGATTCACATTCATGATAGAATGGAATTCCATAAAAGTATCATGTTAGAAAAATGTAACATTTTACATGCTACAATGCAGTTTGATGCCCAGTATCTCTATTACAAAGATCTGAGCTTTAATATGATTTCTTGACATAGCAAGGGTTGTGTCATAATCATTTCTAAATATCCATAAAACAAAGACTCAGAAAAATCAAGTCACTTATTCCAGGGTATATCTGTAGTAAAAATTAAAGAGTCTTTCAGTTCTTTTTGGTATATTTGAATTTAATTTTCGTGTCCTTTATGCCAACTGCTGATCTTCAAATGTTCATCTTGGATGGTTATGGAACTTTTAATTGCAGTCAACTCAGGATGGAAGGTGCAACAAAACTTTTTAACATCCATCATCTTATATTTTTTAAGTGGAAAGAAATAGATACTAATGTTTCATAGGATGTAATCATAATTTAACAGTTCTACACTATAAAAGTTCAATTTTGATCACACATCAATTGGCTTCCCAATCATTCAGCATTGGTTCAGGTAGAGACAGAGTTACGTTATTACTGATAGTCAGTAAAATGCGGATGAGAAATAGAAAGAATGCTAAATATCGGGGGCTCAAACTCAGGATTCTAGTTATATCCATCTGCCTCTACCTTCTGTAATTTCTATTGAACTATGGAGAAGGGGCTGTAGATGGGAAGACTTCTGCCAGGAGCTGACATTCAAAGATAGTACATAGGCCAGACCCTGGCCATAAGTATTTTTTTTTAAGATTTATTTATTTTTTGTGGCCAGGGAGTGCAGTGGAGGATGGCCCAGGTGCTTGGGCCCTGCACCCCATGGGAGACCAGGAAAAGCACCTGGCTCCTGGCTCCTGCCATCGGATCAGCGCGGTGTGCTGGCCGCAGCGCGCCGGCCGCGGCGGCCATTGGAGGGTGAACCAACGGCAAAGGAAGACCTTTCTCTCTGTCTCTCTCTCTCACTGTCCACTCTGCCTGTAAAAAAAAAAAAAAAAAAAAGATTTATTTATTTTTTAAAAAGGCAGCTATACAGAGAGGCAGAGTCAGGGAGGGAGGGAGGGAGGGAGAGAGAGAGAAAGAGAGAAAGAGAGAAAGAGAGAAAGAGAGAAAGAGAGAAAGAGAGAGAGAGAATGTCTTCCATCCACTGGTTCACTCCCCAAATGGCTGCAATGGCCAGAGCTATTTTGATCTGAAGCCAGGAGCCAGGAGCTTTTTCCGGGTCTCCCAAGTGAGTACAGGGACTCAAGGACTTGGGCCATCTTCTACTGCTTTCCCAGGCCAACGTGGAGAGCTGGACTGGAAGTGGAGCAGCCGGGACTCAAACCGGCGCCCATTTGGGATGCCAGCACTGCAGGCAGCAGGCTTTACCCCTTACGTCACAGTGCTGGCCCTCAAAAGTAGATTTAACATATCTACCTTCTGACCTTAAACCACTCAGATTTCTGCTGTAACATGGGGCTAAAAGTATCTATGCTAAAGCCCTGTTTACATGAGGACACAGATCATTTTCTCAGGGCTGGAAGGCAGAAGGTTACTGGTTGGAGTATTTGCTACTTTGTTGAACAACAATGAGTTTTCGAGTCATTATCGTTTGGAATGAACCACAGTATCAGACTACAAACAACATCCATTTTCTTTTCAGAATACAGACCCTGAAGATGGGGAAAGAACACTTATTATTCTTTTCTTAAAGAAAGCAGTGTAAATAACACTTTTATTTTCACCATTCCAGATGGCAGCAGGGTATAATTTGTACTATTTTGACATCATGACCATATTATTCAAACTCAATCTTACTGCAAGTGAATTGAATAGGAGACTGAAAACAGAAAAATAAAAAGCAAAAAAATAAAAGCCAAATCAACATTTTCTAGAGCAGTTGGACTCTGGGTCCTTTAACAAAATGATATGCATATGAATGAAACTGGAAAAAAATGGAAAAGAATCATACAAATAAATAGTTTCTAATTATAAGTCAAAGGGTACTCTAACTCAAAAAGAAATTATCCAAACCAGGAGATAATTACCAGTTAATCAATGATATTCCAATGGAATATTTATTACATATAAGATCTGGTCCCCCCAAAAGTAACTATGAACAAGATACAGTGAATTTTTATCTCATGGTCCATGTTGCAAATTATTATATTCACATGTATACCTGACACAATATGGCTAGAAATCAATCAAAGAGGGCTTTATTTCACAGTGGATTTAGATATCTCTTAAGGGCAGTTACCAGATATAGGAGTCTCTAAAGATTTGCCACAGAATTATGCCATGCAAGAATAGAAAATTAGACATTGATAAGTTGACAGGAGTCTTGTTACCAGCTACTAAATATGCAGCATACCAGCTAGCTACCCACGGACTATTCCAAAGCAAAGCTCCATTTTATGAAATATTCCTCACATGTTGAGGAGTTTCCGAGTCACTCTTGTCACAGACTAAAACAAATGTATTTAGAAGCAATGTAAGCAATTACCCTACAGACTGCAAGGTAATGTCTGCGTAACAGAACACAGATCCTGGGGAGACCAAATTATCTTCTGCGAATGCAGTAGCTGCAATTTCATAGTGCATTAAGTCAGTTAATTCACACTGATAAAGGTTTTCGACCTTAGCAACTGATCACTATCTTTGTGACTCAAAATTAGATCCATGTGTTGACAGGAAAAACAAAGGAAGCACTTTCCACTGTCAAGCAAGAATATTACTACTTGGATATTTAACTAAATATTTAGAAACTAAGGAACAGTTTTATTCCCTTCTTGGGAATGTGTCATTTAGATAACAAAATCCAATAACCATCCACTTTCACAAATCTCACTGCCTTCTATTAAGTTCTGTTTACTTATTACCAAAGGTCATGATACCCTATGTCTATTCAAGTGTTTGTCTTACTTTGACTATTAAAATAATTAAAGACTTAAAATTTATATTGAGATCAGTTTCAAAGCCTTGATTCTTACATTTTAGAAACAGAACTAAAGCCGGCACCGCGGCTCACTAGGCTAATCCTCCACCTTGCGAAGCCGGCACATCGGGTTCTAGTCCTGGTCGGGGCGCCGGATTCTGTCCCGGTTGCCCCTCTTCCAGGCCAGCTCTCTGCTGTGGCCAGGGAGTGCAGTGGAGGATGGCCCAAGTCCTTGGGCCCTGCACCCCATGGGAGACCAGGAGGAAGCACCTGGCTCCTGCCATCGGATCAGCGCAGTGCACTGGCTGCAGCGCGCTGGCCACGGCGGCCATTGGAGGGTGAACCAATGGCAAAAGGAAGATCTTTCTCTCTGTCTCTCTCTCTCTCTCACTGTCCACTCTGCCTACCAAAAAATAAAAAAGAAAAAAAAGAAACAGAACTAGCAAACATGGAAAGAGAACTGGGCTTGGCTCCTGCCTCCTTCATTTGTTTGCTTTGTATGAGCTAGGAACTCTAAAGAGCTCTAATCAAATAAGACAAGAAAACTATCCACCCTGCTGCTTTACTGTATTCTGGTGAATATACATCAACACAAATATTTGAAGCCATCAAACGTTATATACCAAAAAAAATCAGAACAAACTATGTGATTTGGAATAGAATCAGAAGAATTGGTATGAACACCTGATTTTAAATGTCGATAGACAGATATATGAACATACTTTTAAATGAGTATTCACACTTTTTTATAGACTTACCAAACATATCCTTTCCTAACTGTGAAAATCAAGGCTGGGAACAGCAACACATATGAATAGTACATTGGATACTCCTTGTGTCCTGATGTTAGTTTCAATGCTCTTTAGGGAAATGACTGTTTCTAGCCTGCACTGGCACAAGGCGAGTACAACATATTGCTGGAATTATTTTTTGTACATGAGAGCACAACAACATGAAAGGGCCATATTCAAAGAACAAAGAAGCCAATGTGGGACAATCTGAATATAGAAAATAGCATTAACAAATTATAACACATGGACCAGAATGAAAAGATATGAGCCCATAGTGATATAAATGAATGTACTGAAAAGTTTCAGAAGAAATGATGTATTTACATAGTAACTTCTCACATCAATTCATTAGATATAAAGGGTAAACGAGTAACTTTATAATGGAGAAGGCTCACAGAAACAACCTTGATCAAGAAATCAAAATAGCATCACCGGAATTGGGATAAATAAAAATCATGTGCTGAAAAAATATAACATCACATTCATAATACTCCTGTGAAAGATTCCTATCTCAAATATGCTCATGAGTAAATAATGGTAAAACCCAGAAGCAGAAGACTTTATAAAAGGCAGCCTGGTTATCTTCAAAACTACCAAAATGAGAAATGTCAAGGACAGACTATGGAATTCTTTCAGCTTGAAAATGTAGTACAAAGTATGATTCTGGATGATCTTAGAGGACTGCTAGAGAGACCTGAATTGTCACAACTGGAGAAAACCAAATGGACACAATGGTGAACTGAGGGCTGAGGTGAACAGCATCTGAGGCCTAGAATGCTACGAGGTGTCCGGGCTCACCTCCTGAGAGTAACAGCTGTATTATGTAGTTGGGGTGAAGTGTCCTTGTTTTATATGAATATTTAAAGATGAAGGGCATCATGTCAACAATTAACTCCTGGCTGGCACCGTGGCTCATTTGGCTCATCCTCCGCCGACACCCTGGGTTCTCGTACCAGTTGGGGCGCCGGGTACTAGTCCCGGTTGCTCCTCTTCCAGTCCAGCTCTTTGCTGTGACCCAGGAGGGCAGCAGAGGATGGCTCAAGTGCTTGGGTCCCTGCACCCGCATGGGAGACCGGGAGGAAGCACCTGGCTCCTGGCTTCGGATCAGCGCAGCACTGGCTGTAGCAGCCATTAGGGGACTAAACCAACGGAAGGAAGACCTTTCTCTCTCTCTCTATAACTCTACCTGTCTGGTAAAAACAAACCAAAACAATTAACTCTCAAATAGTTCACGAGTTAGAAATTCTTTGTACTATAGTTTCCACTTGTCTATAAGATTAGACATTTTTCTTAATAAAAAAAGTGGAATTGTTTTAAAAATTTATGTAATACATTAGTAAATTACAATTAATTTATACTAACACATTTTTATTATATTAAAATCTCAATTGTATAAAGCTTATTTCCAAAGTTTCTTGATAGCTGGAGGTACTCAGGCATTTTTGTTTCAATTCTGAAAAATACTGCTATGTATACCTGAAATTTCAGCAGTTATTATCAATTTTATACCAATGATGCAAAAGCAGAAAAATGTCAGGTTTAGAAATACATAAATTCCTGCAAAATTAAAATGTATAATTACTACATTATCAACTCTGATTAATGAACCAAATTGAGTGATAATTGAAGAACACAGTTCAAGCTCATGAAAAGTATGATCAGAAATTAAAATTCTAATACAACTATTCTATGTATACGGTATTAACTTAGAGAACTGAAAAAATAGTAGACTCCTTATTAATTTCCAAGTGCCTGAGAAAGTTTATGATAAAAGATGATCTTTCTGATGATGTTCTTTTCCACTAAAATGTTACCAACTTAACATAATAGTTTCAGAAATCCAAACAATATTTCTTGAGATAAACTTCCAAAATGTTAGGAACAGAAACCAGGTAACACGTTTATCCCCTTCTCAGGACGCAAGTGTCATTAAGATAACAAAATCCAATAAGCATCCACTTTCACAAATCTCAGTGCCTTCTATTAACATAGATTAAAAATAAGCAAGTGTCATGATACCCTATACATCCATCCAAATATTTACCTACCTTTGAATATTAAAATAATTAACCACTTAACAGAAACTTACATTACATACATAATATGGCACTTTTTAGAAAAGAAAGGAGCTAGGTTACAAAATCACGAATCTTGTTTTTAGAAAGAGTACAGGTAAAAGCTAGGAACTCTAACAAGTTCAAATCAAATATGGCTAAGAAAACAATAAAAGTAAAATAGGCTTAGCTAAATAAGGTTAAGGAAAATCTGCTTTTCCAACAGCTCTTCATAATGCTTCTCCTCTTAACTAGAACATACTAAAGAAAAATGACTGTGATTCTGTAGTCTTTCATAATTCATGGGAGTAGGGGCATGAGGAACAAGTCCCAGAATAAAGTGAGTCAGATATGCCTCATTTTTCTGAAGAGAACATTTTACCATTTTACTCCCTCAGTTATAGTTTTCATAGTTTTAAAGGAAAATTATGGTAGTTTTCTTTTTTTTATGGGGAAAGGACAGATTTTCATAAGAGAGTCAATGGCATTTTTTTAGGGAGACACCTTAAAAAATAAAATAAAATGTTAAAACAGTAAATATTATATATAAAATGTTTCATTACAAAGAACAAAAACTACAACAGTAAATAAACAACTCAAGATAACGTACATCAAAAAGTGCTCTATGGGGGGAATTTTTCTATCAAAACAAAAATTTCCAAAGAAAAAATTCTTCAGACTCACAGACTATTAAATTATAAAACTATCCAAAGAAGTCTATAGCCAATATTTCTTTTTATAACTTTTGAGTTATATTATTATATGACATTTATATTATAATGTTTATGTTTTCCTCACTCTTTATATAAACTATGAATCAAAACAGTATCATAGTTAAAAGCAAACTCAGGGTAGAAATTTATTCACTAAGTATGACACTTCATTAAGGTTACCATTTTATTCAAAGGAAGTTAGATTTATGGGAAATGAACGGACAGAAGAAAAACTATCAGACAAGGACCCAAACTACCATTTGTATGAAATCCCACAGCCTTTGCTACTAGATAGACGATATACCAACCCTCCACACAAATGCTGAAAGCTAAGTGTTCTTCTTCAATTAAATGCAGCAAATCAAAAAAAAGGATTGAGGCAAGACCTGAGGGGGATACATAAAGGAAAAGGTCTTTTTCCTGAAAGCAACCTTCAATGAAAGACAAATTTTAAAGGTGAGTATTAGTGTGTAGGCTCTTATGAGCCTGCAGGCAGGTACATGGGGAGGGAATGTCGCTTGTCATCAAATGAGCATTTTGAGAAACACCATCTTCATACGGCATTAAAAAAATGCACTGGGGAGGGAAAGGGAAACAAATTAAGGAACTGATATAGGTACATCATTTAGGAAGCTGCTGACAGCCCAGTGTCATGATAAACTTTCACAAGAAACAGTGGAAGAGATGAGAATATGTGAAGAGGTGAGAGTAATGTGAAAGCCAATTTCATAGAACTCTAAACATGAGAAATTAAATAATTATCAGGGGTGGTGCTCCACAAACATATGAAGACTGTGTATAACCTATTTTCAGAAATGTCTTGCCTTTGGGAACAAGACCGTACATTTGCAGCACTTACAAAGTATACACTGTGCTCTCATGAAGATCGGAGTGTCACTAGGGCAACCACATTATGGCGGAACACAGCACCAAACACAAAGCAAGCATGTGCCAGGTGAATACTGACCCACCTTTACTTTCAGCATTTGGCAGAAGAAGCAGGTCTATTACGAACTTCACACATGTGAGGTTTGTCTCAGAAGAAAACAAGAGAGGTCTGCTTCACTATGGAGACACCAGGGATTCCCTGGAAACCAATCTAGAATGACTTGGAGACCTCCACGGATTTTCATCATTTTCTTCCCCTAGCAGCTCAATTCCTACAACCTGAAGAGAACTGAGCATACCAATATAGCTGTCTACAGCCAGATAAGAACTCACAAAATACTAGAGAATATGACAGTTGTTGGCCTCTTGAATAAGAGGAAGAACAATTTTAGTTTTAATCCTTCAAAGACACAGCATTAAGAATCTCCCTATAGATAATTCATGGCTGTCATATTTTAATATACGACATGCCAATTAAATGGATATAAGTTTCCAATGATAAGGTATTCAGAAGCAATGCAATAACCCTTTTTCTTACATATTGAAAACAGCCAGAGTTGCTCATTTTCATTTAGTTGTAATAGACTGACATATTGTTATAAATTTAGGAAACATGTAATCTCTAATTCTTAACAAAGTGACAGTAACTTGACAACCGAAAAAGTTATCTCAGCCTTTTATTCACTGACACAGAGAGTTGACATATCCCATTGCTCTCCTTGTAGCACAAGTGGATAGTTTTTATGTTTACTGCAAGATTAATGCTCCTTCAATTGTTCAGTGATGATGCCTATGAGGTTGCTGAGTAAATAATGAGCGTGTATTCACTAAAAGAAATAACAACATGCATTTCAGCCACTGATCCCTAAAATAACCAATGCTCCCTAAGTGCTTATTGCTATAGAGAAAAAATAATATACAACACAGCTTTGTAAATTATACATGACAAGTTTCATAGGCAAATTATAATCAAATGAACAAATTTTATGGCTTTTCAGGAAATAACTCAGAAGAATATAAAACTGAATCAAGAATGTTTACTCAGTGAGAAGTAGACATTTTCAACCTAGTTTTTTCTATCAGATGTCATACCCAGCCCACCCATAATGGTGGTGACGTGGGCTTGAAAACTCACAGACCTGCCGGCGCTACAGCTCAATAGGCTAATCCTCCGCTTTGCGGCGCCGGCACACCGGGTTCTAGTCCCGGTCGGGGCGCCGGATTCTGTCCCGGTTGCCCCTCTTCCAGGCCAGCTCTCTGCTGTAGCCCGGGAGTGCAGTGGAGGATGGCCCAGGTCCTTGGGCCCTGCACCCCATGGGAGACCAGGAGAAGCACCTGGCTCCTGGCTTTGGATCAGTGCAGTACGCCGGCCGCAGCGGCCACTGGAGGGTGAACCAACCTTTACTTCCGTAAAGGAAGACCTTTCCCTCTGTCTGTCTCTCACTGTCCACTCTGCCTGTCAAAAATAAAAAAAAAAAAAAAAAGAAAGAAAGTAAGCTCACAGACCTCCATTTGCTGAGAATCTAATATATCACATAAACTTAGCTGTTTGAATCTTGACAATTCTACTCCTTTGGTAACACAAGTTGGGCATATAATGAACCAGTCTTTTGTTATTCTTACTTTTAGGAAGGACTTAACATACATTCTCTCCTTCAAACCCTAATTTAGTTTCCTAAACAATGATGAGTAGCATTCTAGGAAAAACAAAACAAACAAAAAACCCCAAGAACAAAAACTTTTGGGAGCTTGACTTTCCTACTGTTTCATTAAGACAGTGATGCAAAAACATTGCTACTTTGTGTATAAGAACACACACAGTTGCAGTTTATAAATGTTTACTTTCCATGAAGAAAAAAATGCAGTGAACATGAGAGAGAAAACTACGCTGGAGCACCCCTTTCTCCCTCACTAGACACGCCTTTCTTCATTTTTGAATCAAGGTCATGGCAAAGTAGGTATTATTTCTCTTAATATTCATATTATAGTGCCCACAAGAAGATGATGGCTCATACAGAAATAAGTTTCTTATCATTTAAATCTACTATTTCAATTAATGTATGACACAGCTAATTAGTGGTACCTAGACTTCAGTATACCTACTGAGTTTATGAGAAGAGCTATTTCTTTTTGGATTATTCTTCAAGGGGTAGATATTAAGAGGAAAATTTCTCACGAGTTATCTATGAATTGTGGGGCATGAGATAGCTCTGAGGAAAGCTGTCATTCCAATGAAATATATGATGTTGGATCCTAGGACACAGTGAATGATCAGAGATTTTATCACAATACTTTTCAGAAAGAAAACACTATGCAGTACAACTATTCTACAAAGTTATGTTTTTTAGCAGATATTATGAAGTGCTTAACTGTTTTCAGTGCTTGAGTCTACATTGGCAATATCTTATTCAGTTATCAAGGTGCACAGATAACAACTGAATGCCCAGAGCTGAATGTTTGAAGAGTGTTTTACAGAGGTCTTTTGTTTTAAGTTAAATGAATGAGATGAATAGTTGTAATTTATTCATAGGTTTTCAGGTTCGAATTACTGTACCATATTTCATGATGTTCATTGGCAGTTCCTTAATAGCCCATTAATCATGTTTAAGAAAAATCAAATATACTTCCCATAAACTCTTGCTCAAGCTATGGGTGCACATTTTGTCCACCTCAGCATGGTGGCTGTCTGGTCTATTCAAACATATAATATTACAATTCTCTTTAATTTTTAAAAGAAGACACTTGTTCTTTTTTTATATATATTTATTTGACAGGTAGTGTTACAGACAATGAGAGAGAGAAACAGAAAGGTCTTCCTTCTGTTGGTTTACTCTCCAAATGGCCGCCATGGCTGGCACTGCGCCAATCCGAAGCCAGGAGCCAGGTGCCCCTTCCGGATCTCCCATGCGGGTACAGAGGCCCAAGCACTTGGGCCATCCTCCGCTGCCCTGCTGGGCCACAGCAGAGAGCTGGTCTGGAAGAGGAGCAACCGGGACTAGAACCTGGTGCCCATATGGGATGCTGGCGCCATAGGCGGAGGATCAACCAAGTGAGCCACGACGCCAGCCCCCAGATGATACTTATTCTTAACACAAATCAGTGAATAAAACAAAATGCTTACTGAAATAATCATAGAATGTTGCTTAATTTATTTATTTGGTGATTTTTAAATATTTATTTATTTGAAAGACAGAGTTAGAAAGAGAGAGATTCCCTGTGCTGGTTCATTTCCCAAATGCGTGAATAGCCATGGCTGGGCCAGGCAGAAGCAAGGAGCTAGGAACCTCATTCCGGTCTCCTGTGTACATGTAGTCCAATTTCAGCTGCCTTCCCAGGTGCATCAGCCGGGAGTTGGATCAGAAGTGGAGCAGTCAGTGGATGCCCACAGAAAATGCTAGTGCCACAGAAGGCAGCTTAACCTGCTGTACCAACTCTGGTCCCAAGTGTTGGCTTTATCTGGGAGCTCAAACTCAAACTAATGAAAACAATTTGGCCAGAGGAGCAGTAATCATGTAAAGCTAGTTAAAGCAGTTCTATCCATTCCTCCACATATTAATAAATATATGTGATATACATAAATATGTCATATATGAAAATGATTCTTTGCTTAGCTGGATATAAGAGAGGTAGAGATTAGGGATGCTTTCTCAGCCGGCACCACGGCTCACTAGGCTATTCCTCCGCCTGCAGCGCCGGCACCCCGGGTTCTAGTCCCAGCTGGGACACCGGATTCTGTCCCGATTGCTCCTCTTCCAGTCCAGCTCTCTGCTGTGGCCTGGGAAGGCAGTGGAGGATGGCCCAAGTGCTTGGGCCCTGCACCCGCATGGGAGACCAGAGGGAAGCACCTGGCTCCTGGCTTCAGATCGGCACAGTGCGCTGGCCGCAATATGCCGGCCATAGCGCCACTTGGGGGGTAAACCAGCGGAAAAGAAAGACCTTTCTCTCTTTCTCTCTCACAGTCTAACTCTGCCTGTCAAAAATAAAATAAAATAAAAATTAAAAAAAAAAGGAATGCTTTCTCTCGTTTGCTAGAAGACAGATTTCACTGAATTGTGTTTTAATACAATTCCACAGGTTAACCGGAGAGACTTTCATAAGCACCAGTTCTGTGAAGTTCCTGAGTCAAACTCAACTATGATGCAGAGAATAATCTCTCCTATACAGCAGTGTACTCATTCTGAACAACTCTGGGAGATTTCTGTCTGAGAAATTGTTACAGTATTTTTCCTGAAGAAATGATACGTTTTTATTTTATGGACATAGTGCATCTGTGGTACAGATTTCCTCTTTCTTATTTCCAGATCTGTTAGTAGACTTAAGGCTATTATTGTGGTCTGTCTAGCCAATGCACAGAAGTACAGGGCCTGGACTGTGTATGCCAAGTGCACTCCTAACCTCAGCCTGCTTTACTACAAGTGTATGTGCTCAACTACAATGCCATTTTATTTTATCATACTGAATACTCCTCTGGAGACTATCTCAAATGTAACTGCAGCAAAGTTAGGAAAGACACAACATGCATATATCAGAAATCTATTCTAAAAATATAGAATGTACAGAAGTGATGCCAGAAGACATGAGAAATATTAAGGTTACCTGCAGTTATGATAAATCAAAAACAACAAACCCATTTAAGTGAGCTTCTAAGGAAGTAGGATAGAAGAAACTTGGTTTGATGAATGCAAATTTGAAGGGGGTGGTATAGGAAGGAAGAGATGGAGAGAGGAATGAAAGGCAGCAGGCCCAGAGAGGTGTTTTACAAAAGCCTCTCTAATTAAGTATCAGCCCAGGATGAAACTGAATTATGCACCTCCTAAAGATGGACCTAAAATATACCCACATATAAACACATAATGAGCACATTCTTACATTAATCACAGAAAATTTTATTCACATTTAATAAATGTTAAGTAGCAGTGCTATTTATTCCATTTAACAAACATTTGTTAAATACATCTCAGATAAAACATTGTTTATCACATGATCGCTCCAAACACTGCTTCAAAATCTTACAATCTAATGGGGAACAGAAGGAAATGTACGAACTAATCAACTACTAAGGGAGCACAGAAGTAATGACTCTTGCTGGAGATCAGGGAAGACAGGCCTATGGGCATGAATATAATTTTGATAGTTAAGGGTTAGAGAGGCGTACTGAAGCAAGAAGCAAAGATGGTCAGCTGAGTCCAACTGCATGCATCTGGAGGCAGTGCGGACTCACTTGGTAGGCAGTATGGAGCCACATATCTCTGAAGCAAGAAAAGAAACGAAAATATCCTTATTCTAAGATGTAAGCCCTGTCAAAAGTGTGCAGTAGTCAGGGACAAAGAAAAAGACCAGTGAAGCAGTTTCCATATGCGTTTTTATGCATGATGATGAAGTCGGTGTCTACACATAAATAATGAGATAAGAATGGAAGAGATGAGTTAGGCACACATTGGAGAAATATCCATGGACCTTGAGTATTCATTTTGCTTAAGGGGAAATGGGTGAAAGTCTCCAGTTTCTTTCTCATCTCTTAGTTCCTTCGGGAACAATGGTAGGCAGGAAGAGCTGATGTTACCTATTATGAGTGCTAGTATAAGAAAAAGCAGGAAGATTCAGGAGCTGAAATACACTTTTCATCTAGAATACTTATGTCTCACATGCAGACACATGTATCCACATACTTTGTAAAGCAAGAAATCTGCTGAACAATGTCCCAAGTATGTTTTTCACAGAGTGGTATGCTAGTTTATTCCTACTAACAAAAATGTGGTAAGAGGAATTGTATTTCTTGGGGCTGGCCCTGTGGCGCAGTAGGTTAATTCTCTGCCTGTGGTGCCTGCATCCCATATGGGCGCCAGTTCTAGTCCCGGCTGCTCCTCTTCCAATCCAGCTCTCTGCTGTGGCCTGGAAAAGCAGCAGAAGATGGTCCATGTCCTTGAGCCCTTGCACCCACATGGGAACCGGGAAGAAGCTCCTGACTCCTGGCTTCGGATCGGTGTGGCTCTGACCATTGCGGCCATCTGGGGAGTGAATCAATGGACAGAAGACCTTTCTCTCTGTTTCTCCCTCTCACTGTCTGTTACTCTACCTCTCAAATAAATAAAATCTTTTTTAAAAAAGGAAGAATTACATTTCTTGTTGAGTTGTAAATTTTTTAAAAGATTTATTCATTTATTTGAGTTACACAGAGAGAGAGAGAAAGAAAGAGAGAGAGATATCTTCCATCCACTGGTTAACTCCCCAAAGGGTTACAACTGCCAAAGCCAGGCTGATTAAAGCCAGGAGCCAGGAGTTTCTTATGGGTCTCCCACGTGGGTGCTGGGGCCCAAGAACTTGGGTCATCCTCCACCGCCCCCCCATTTGGTAGCTGTATCAGATGTGGAGCAGCCGGGAATTGAACCAGTGCCTACGTGGGATGCCAGCACAGCAGGCGGTGGTTTCACTTGCTATGCCACAGTGCTGGCCCTACTTTATAAGTTTTAAACTTAGATAAAGATGTGTGAATATCTGTGTTGTAAGAAGGTGTATATGAGAAAACAATAAAACTCCAAGAGCAAAGATGAAGCAAAACAAAATAAATACAAGAAATAAACTGAGAAATTATTTGAATAGGTGGTAAATAAAATAATTCAAGTTGTAAATTATCCAGAAAAAAAACCCAGAAGCTTTAATATTCACTTAGGATATTGAGACTATTTTTTCTAATCAGGCCAACAAAAGAAAAGATTCTATTCTTTAAACTCTTGCTTCAAGTCATGCAATCACAAAGAAGGTGTTATTTCCAGCACTTTCGTTTAGAATATCTATATTCAGATCTCCATTCACATAGTAGCCTTGTGTGAAGCATCTGAAAAAGAGATTAAAGTTCATGCAGGAGCACAATACTAACACAAACATCACTGATTAAAACTTGAGCTGAGCCAAGTCCAAAGCAAAAACCATAAAAGAGTATCATTCATATTTGAAAGGAACAAATAGAAGGCCTGTCCACTTTCTTTCGTATTTCCAGGAATTTGAAAAATTGAAAGCAAAATCTGTGTTGTTTTTTTTTTCTATGCACAAGAATGTGTTCTTCAGTTTATAGGGGCTTAAATATTCTCTAGAATTTAAAAAATATGGCCGACGCCGCGGCTCACTAGGCTAATCCTCCGCCTTGCGGCGCCGGCACACCAGGTTCTAGTCCTGGTCGGGGCGCCGGATTCTGTCCCGGTTGCCCCTCTTCCAGGCCAGCTCTCTGCTGGGAGTGCAGTGGAGGATGGCCCAAGTCCTTGGGCCCTGCACCCCATGGGAGACCAGGAAAAGCACCTGGCTCCTGCCATCGGATCAGTGTGGTGCGCCAGTTGCAGCGCGCTGGCCACGGCGGCCACTGGAGGGTGAACCAACGGCAAAGGAAGACCTTTCTCTCTGTCTCTCTCTCTCACTGTCCACTCTGCCTGTCAAAAAAAAAAAAAAAAAAAAATGCCTATGATTCAATGTACACATTTTCAAGTCTCTAAAATTAGTTTAAGAAATGTATATGCATATGATATCTACCATTTCAAAGTGTTGCAAATATTAAATAACTAATTCTATGTGTGGTAATCAAAACTAAGTTTGTCATTTAGTAAATACTTAAGAGTTTATTATTATTACTATTACATTTATTATTACAACATTGTATTAGGTGAAGAATAAATTCAAAGAATATATTCTGCATGCTTATAATTAATTGCTGTCAAATATTTTATTCCAACAAACATTTCAATTGGTTAAATCTCCTACAGGACAATTTATCCACTGCATAAACAGTTCATGAAAGGAATAGCTTCACATTCTTTCAATAGCACCATGTTTTTCAATCACTTTGCTAAAGCCAAGTCCTTGTCAGAGAAAGTCAAAAATACATTATTATATGAAGAATTGTATAAAAGCCCAGTCCTAAGACTTCTTGAAGGATCCACTTGAGCACTGTGGTCTACAGAGCTCATTTTAAGAATTCCTAGGAAGAACACTGTAACAGATGTAGTGTTCAACTATTCTACTAACTCAAGTCTTGGTTTAAGCTCTTTAGACCAGAGAAGTAAGAAAATGACAACAATAAAGCAGGTATGAAAAGAATTTTCTCTCCACAGGCCCTCCTTTGATGTTGAGCTTATTCTACAGCAGTCTTAACAATTACTCATCATCACCAACAGCAAATAATAATTCTGCCTTGAAAATAGTTGAATTAATCGTATTCTTAGCATTCCCTTGATACACTGACGCAAAGTTCTAAGAAAGCAAACAATGAGACCAGAATTTGGTAGTGAGTTTTACCTCACAGATATATTCCTTTTGAGTATTTTCTTGTTCTTTCACAATAAAATTATTTTGAAAGGTTCATTCCTAATAACCCTTCCTTAATTTCCATAAACACTGGGCCTTCAGACTCATGGCATATTTTGTAATTGGTAATTTTTTTTCTTTAAAAAAAAAGATTTATTTATTTGAAAGTCAGAGTTACATAGAGAGAGGAGAGGCAGAGAGAGAGAGAGAGAGAGAGAGAGAGAGAGAGAATCTTCCATCTGCTGGTTCACTCCCCAATTGGATGCAATGGCCAGAGCTGAGCTGATCCAAAGCCAGGAGCCAGGAGCTTCCTCCAGGTCCCCCATGTGGGCCCAGGGGTCTAAGGACGTGGGCCATCCTCCACTGCCTTCTCAGGCCACAGCACAGCTGGATCAGAAGTGGAGCAGCCGGGACTCGAACAGGTGACCATATGGGATGCTGGCACTGCAGGGGGCAGCCTTACCTGCTACACCACAGCACCAGCCCCCATAAGCCCTATCTTCTGCAGAACCAGCACCCCAGACACCAGCCACCACATGGCATCCCATGGCACACTCACCCCTGGCAATGTTCTGCAGCTCCTGCTCCTCTCCACTTTCACTGGAAGAATCTGCAACTCCTTTTTTTTCATGCAAGTAATTCTGATTCAGGAGATGCCCCTGACACAACTGGCTGGCAAGTGCCATGGTATGTGTCCATGACCTAGCTAAATGCAAAGCTGGAACATTTTAAACTTTTCACTGCCATGGTGAGACACGGACTCTATCTAATGAAGTAGGGGATTTTTCAGGGAGCCTAGAGAATCAAATATGACAAAATGACAAATCTTAACCAAAGAGTGCCGTTGTAGAGATGAAGAGAACCCAAAATGTATTTTTCTATCTTTTCCTTTCTAAGTGCCTAAAAACAAAGCCAATGAGGGTTAAACAGACCCATTCTGAAAATTCTTTAACATCTTCATTTTCATCCAAATTAATATATTACTTGAAGAAAATAAATTTTACATAAATGAAAATGCAGTACCACAGACAAGTGTACAGAACATAGGCCCTCAGTTAGCTTCAAACCATCTGGGTCCATTAATGTGTTCTTTGTTGTATATTAATGTCTAATCATAAAATTTCCAAAGTGACAAGCTGGATGTAATAAACTATGCCAGACTGAAAAAAAAAAAAAGAAAAAAAAAGAAAATACAAACATGGTGTACTGTCTATAAAGTACAGCAGTAAATCTGTATTATAGAGATACACATCTCTACACAATTCTCTGTTTCTTTCACTCTGAAAGTCTATAGTCAGCTCTCGATGTTATGATTACTTAGGGATAGATTTCATATACTTACTTTCATAATCAGTGAACTCAGAATTATTATTGTAGTATTGAGTACTGACTAAAACACTATGTTTATTCCATGTTAAATAACATCATCGTATCTTTGGATTCCATTTGTCCTGCTACTGATGTATTCACAGGATAGGGGAGGTGGGAGGAAAACCCAAGATCCATCAGGGTGGAGGAGGAATGTCAGAGGCTGTGGTTCTATTGTACTGCAGCTTTGGTTCTGGAAGAACACATTAATGGACCCAGATGGTTTGAAGCTAACTGAGGGCCTATGTTCTGTACACTTGTCTGTAGTAATTGGTAATTTTTTAAGAAACTTATTTGAGAGGCAAACACACACACAGACACATACACACACACACACACACACAGAGAGGCAGAGACAGAGACAGAGAGAGAGATTGCCAATCTGCTGGCTCACTCCCATATGCCTGTTAACACCTGGAACTGGGCCAGGCCAAAGCTGGGAGCCTGGAATCCAATGCAGGTCCCCTATATAGGTTGCAGGAACTCAGTCATTTGAGTCATCACTCCTCCCTCATCAGATCTTCAGCAAGAAGCTAGTGTCAGAGCATTGAACCCAGGCCGTTCAATGCAGGATGCAGGCATTATACTGGACTCTTATCTACTACACTAAATACCAATTTAAAAATCTTGAAATTAAAAGATATTTTAATGATAGAAGTTAGTTAAAATAATTTCTATGTATGAATGTTTTCCACTAGTGAAAATCAATATGTAAGTTTTTTTATAATACACACCCAAATTTCATACATATCTGTTCTATACCTCATCTGCAGTTTTATCATTTAAAATCCTTATTATTTTAAGTAAGAAAGAACATAGTTGGTATTTTTATCCAGTATCTTTTATTAAACTAAGGCCAATGGGTCTTAAATTCAAAAGATTAACAAGGATGTAAAACTGACACAGTTAACCAGCTACATGAAAAACCAGTCATTATGAAGTGGCTTCAAAGCAATAAGGCAGTGCCTTTTTTGCCTGGAAAAACATGGAGACTTTACTGACATACAAGCCAACAGAATTAGATCCTGGAATACGTAAAACCAGAAAATGGATCCAGCCATCTTATTCCAATAAAAAAGAAGAACATGTGTTGAACTAAGCAAATGCACAGAGATAAAATAAGATGTGTTGGTAAGGGCATAGGGGCAAGGGTTTGCCTCAGTGGCACCATTTGGGAGTATGTGGGTTGAGTCCCAGCTCTATTTCTAATTCTAGTTTCTAGATAATGTACACCCTGGGAGGCAGCAAGTGATGGGTTAAAATCCACATGGGAGATAGACTGGGTTCTGAAATTCTGGCTTTGGCCTGACCTATCCGTTGGTGTTACAGGGATTTGGTAAGTAATCCAGCAGATGGAAGATTCTCATTCTCATTCACTCTCTCTCTTCCTCTCTCTGCCTTTCAAGTACAGTAAAAACAAATGAAAAATTTAAATACCTTTTTTGTTTGGATTGGTAATGTTTCAGTGTTGATTGTAGCTAAAAGTCACGTTGGCAATAAATAATGGCACTGTTCTGCCCATCTTCTACCACATTTTACAAGAAACCTTCAATGACCTGGACTGTCAAGTGAAGCTAGACCCCCAACTGGCCTTGCTTTTAAGAAATGATGGAATCGATCCATTTAATATCAATAGCCACGACCCCAGCAACACTCAAGATCAATCCAATCTATACCCGAAATAGAAAAGAAGACAACCCAGCAGGTCTTTAGAAAGTGTGGCACTTTCTTTCTGGGAAAATCATGGTGTGGTTTCAAGTTGCCTATCAAAAAGGGAAAATGGTAGCAGGTTTCTCTTCTTGCTATGTCAGAGTTGACCATGATGAGAGGGTTTTTGAATAAAGTATGACTTATATGCTTGTGTAGAATCTACTTTTCTCCAAGTATACTGTCTAAACAAGCCTCAATAAAGAGTCAGAGAAACAGAAATACAGGCATTCCCAACAACCTACTTGACTGCTCTCCTCAGAGCATGGAAATGAGACCTGGAACATTTCTTGTAGGTTCATGAGATGATTCATCAAGATGGACTGAAATTCTTAATAATGAGCTGGCAAAACGATTTGTTTAGGCAATGGGTCATTAGTAAACGTGTCACAATGTGTTCTTGTGAACCCTACAACTGCCAACGTGTGAACAAAACTTCTCAGTTTTCTCTACTGTCAACATCATTAGCCTGCCAAATTACAAACAGGTGCACTAGCAGCGTCTACATTACCCAATCATCAGCTGCTCTGCCACTTGACAATATATACATGAGAGAACTAGAAGGGATCAGTCAAGCTGGCCCAGATTAGATTGGCTACTCAGCTGAACCCAGAGTTTGAAGGATCCTTTGAATGGCTGTCATATTAATCTTCTAACGAAGAGTTGAGCACAACATAAATGACTTGCTTTACAAAGTGTACTATATCACCTCAGAGATGGCATCTAAATTCAGATCCTGAATCACCTGGAAAATGTTATGACACAGTCTTTGTAAAACTGCTCCATTAAAGAAATGTTAGCAAAAGACAAAAAAAGAAAATCACCAATACAAGAGAGCCCTGTAGGGAAACAGAAAATGGTCTCTGCAGAGTTGCTCTGACCTGGAGCAGTTTTGAAAAGTACCAGCAGATTGCCTGTATTCCCCAGCGTGGCTGGAAAAGAAACCCCCATTTGCTTTGCTTTAACTTATCTCTTGGTGAGTTGAGGAACTGGAATGCAATACTTCCATTCTAAATTAATTAGTTAAATCCTTCATTTATCAACTTTTTGCTAGGTAGTTACTCTAGGAAATCCATTGCACCATCTAAAAGGAGACAATGATAAGGCAGATTTAGAAAAGAAATAGGAGAGGGGAACTAGATTATACCTCTGTCACAGGGTCAGGACTGGGCATTAGTAAATGTACATGATCTCTTTTCATATCCATCAACTCCTGGAACTCTTAGTGTTATGAGACATATGACTCATTTTTTGAAAGGCACAGAGACAAAGGCAGAGACAGACAGGTAGATAAGGATTCCTCATCCTCTGGTTCATTCTCAAAATGCCCACAGCAGTTGGCCGGGCCAGAATTTAGGAATTAGAGACCCATGATCTGGGTCTCTATTGTGGATGATAGGGACTCAACTACTTGAATCATCATCTGCTTCCCTCCAGGGTATGCATTACTAGGAAGCTGGAATCAGAAACAGAGCTGGGACTCAACTCAGGCACTCTGAAATGCAATATAGGTGGCCCAGGTGTTATATTAATGCTCACCCCTATGTGACCTTCTGTTAACAAAGTCTACCTATGAATCCTATCCTTCTATGAGGAGATGGAGCAAGTTCACTAGAGTACAAAAAAGAAAAGTAGCAGAAGAAGATCACAGATTATATTGTTGGTGGGGGCTAAAAGCTAAAGAACTTTATTATCAATGGAAGATTTAGGGTTATGTCTGGAAGAATGGAAAGAAATCTAATATTCTTGGAAATGAAAAAAAAGATTATCTTCATGTGTTTTCCTATGAATAAATATATTTTAATATAGAAATGTTTTCAAATAATTAGAAGAAAGCAGAAAGTAGGAGAAAGTTCCTGTTCATTTTCTAAATGCAGCCATAAATAACTCTTGGGTCAAGGTACTTAAACTGACTATGCTCCGGTTGGGGCATTGGATTCTGTCCTGGTTGCCCCTCTTCCAGTCCAGCTCTCTGCTGTGGTCCGGGAGGGCAGTGGAGGATGGCCCAAGTGCTTGGGCCCTGCACCCACGTGGGAGACCAGAAGGAAGCACCTGGCTCCTGGCTTCAGATCGGTGCCGCAGTGCGCCAGCCATAGTGGTCTTTGGGGTTGAAACAATGGAAAAAGGAAGACCTTTCTCTTGTCTGTCTCTCTGTCCAACTCTGCCTGTCAAAAACAAAACAAAAACAAAACAAAACAAAACAAAACAAACAAACAAAAACTATGCAGCACACAGAGGTTTCTTAGAACAGGAGCACATGGCCAGTCTAGAGAAACAGGAACAGTTTGATTCGAGTGATCAAGAAGCTACTCAAAAGGCATGAGTGACATTTATTCCTTAACAGGGTAAAGAATGGGCTGGAAATGCCAGACTAGCCAATTGTTAAGATGTACTGAGGCAGCTTACTAGGAATTTACTGAGATACTCATACAATTTCATAAAAGCTTTATAGAACAATAAGGCTAACCCTAGAATAAAAATACATTCATTGAGCAACAAATGTTTATCTTGATCTGTTGGCATAAGTGTAAACACTGTAGAAGTGTCAAAGAAGCAGATGAAGCAAACAAACTTCCTAACATACTAATATGTTGGATTCTTTGTACAATTTCTATCACTTTCAAAGGCTCTATTTAGGAAAGATAAGTTGATTAAGCATCAAAATCTACCAACTTCAGATTGAAGTTTATTCATACATGCAAGTATGTGACTTATTTATTGGAAATTGTGTAACTGTCCCTACAAATACTAGCTTTTAGTTAAATCTTACTATATCAAATGAATAATATTTTCTCCTATTATGATTCATTAAATTCCCAGAATAAAGAAACAAGTCCCCTCAAATTTAAGACAGAGAGAAAGAAAATGAAACTTTAGTTGGAGAGCATCCACATTTTAGCTTTGGCAAGATGAGGGGCAATGCAAAAGGTGCTAAGGCGTTCATCTTCAGCAGGATTTGAATGTTAATCCATGTGTATTTCTCCTGGAAGGAGTATCGTAAGAATTTCTGCCAGCTGGTTTTAATATCTCCTTTTGGAATCATCCCAAAATGGGATTTTGTTGCTATTCTAGATGCAACTTAGAACATGGTTCTTATGCTCAGGCAGGGACAGTGATGGGTCAATGAAATCTGAAGTAAGGGGAAGGATTCCCTGGCTGCACCCTGGAGACCGAGAGCCCATGCATGCAAAGGAAGCACTTAAGCGTGGCACGCAGGTGGATACCAGTGGGCAACAAGTGAGAACCCTGAAAATCATTCCATGTGGCCACAGGTCAGGGTTCATCCTGGACTCTTATTGCCACCCTCAGGGAATACAGAGTGGGCCACAGCAGATACAGACTGTAAAGACATCTTTATTTCTCTGATGTGGAACAAGGACAGATGGATGTAAAAAAAAAATGTGTCTTGGCTGATCTGGAAAGAGCATGCTACCCTTTGGGAAAACATCTGGGCTGTTACATTGTTTGCAGTATAGAAGGAGAGAATTTCAAGCTCTCTCACCCTGTTTAAGACTTCTGTCACTCTTATACTACTCTGTCATAGAGGAAGCTTAAAAAAGTATGCAAAAGCATCTACAGAGCAATGCGGATAAAGGCATTTTGTGCATACATGTCCAGTTTCTAGGCTGCATTCAATTTTACCACATTCAGAACATGCCACAAGTCATGCAGACCTCCTTTGGTTACTCACTATGAGTCAAAGGTGAAGTTCTGTTATAGAACACCCAGAATAAACTTAACCATGAATGTTTTCTTAACAGTCTGTAGACAAAAGTGTGATATACACTAACAGCAAGAGAAAGACATGGCCTGTCAAGAGCTGCCTAATCCTTTGAAATGAGTTAATTATGTAAATGGTATTTCAAGGCCACCAAAATATACTATGCTAAAAGCACATAATTAGCAAATGTTAATTATGTCTGTATGCATACATGCTTTTGTATTTCATAATTCTTTATAACTCTTGACATAAATATGCACTTAATTATTAATATAATTAAGCATTTCCTTCTTTCCCAAGGAACACTAGCTTCATACACACTAGGTTTTTTTTGTTTTTTAATTTATTTACTTGTTTGTTTGAAAAGCAGAGTTACAGAGAGAGAGGGAGGACAGAGAGAGATCTTTGATCCACTGGTTCATTCCTCAAATGGCTGCAACAGTTGGGCCAGGCTGAAGCCAGGATCCTAAAACTCTATCCTAGTTTCCCTCATGGGTGGCAGGAGCCCAGGCACAGAGGCCATCTTCTGCAGCCTTCCCATGCACGTTAGCATGGGAGTAGATCTGCAGCAGAACAACCAGGACTCAAACAGGCACTCATGTGGGATGCCAGACTCGTAGGCGGTAGCTTAACTTGCTGCTGCACAACCCTGTCCCCACAAAAAGGTTTTCTAAGGTAGGGGCTCGCTTCACTATTCACCTAGTCACATGTGTGTATTCTGGCTTATAATGTACAAATGTATCCGTTTTCTAAGTGAAAAGCAATTGGCTGGTAAGGAGGCTAACAGAAATAGTACAGGTAACACAGCCAAATTTGATTTCTGTCCTGGACCTGACAAGGTGAACAGTCCAGAGAATTCGGAAGACAGACCACTAAGAGGTCTCAAGCTGACCTCTGTTGCCTTTATATGCATACACACCTTTACTCGCTCCCATTAATGAAAACACCATCATACTGGTTGTTTTATACTAGCGGAAGCTGATGATCACTAGGAAGCAGTTTGTGGCACAGGAATGAAAGGCCAGTGAATGGAAGGGACACCCACCTACTGAGAATGCGGCAGCTCTGGAAGGGAAGTAAACAGAGCAGTGCAGTTGGGTTGTGTTAGTTGGGGTACAAGGGAACCTAGTTCATGAGCACAAGGCTTTCAGGTGCCATCGTTACACTGCAGGTTACTCAGCAGTCTTGGGAAGGATCTCTGCTAATGGGAACTTCCTGAGGTCAACAGTGCACTCAAGACAAACTAGCATAGTTCCCACATACAGCAAAAACTTCACGTCATGGCTTATTAGAGAGAAAATGGTATCTCTGATAATCCATTTTATTTTTCAAATGTACTTCAGAAATTAAAATCTTTATTTTTCCTTCAAATATAAAATCTAGCTTGGTCATTTACAAATTTCTAAGTATATATCTATTAATATAGTTACATATATACATATAAATATGGTGGTTTAGATTTAATTTTTTTTTGACAGGCAGAGTGGACAGTGAGAATGAGAGAGAGACAGAGAGAAAGGTCTTCCTTTTGCCGTTGGTTCACCCTCCAATGGCCAGCGCGGCCAGCACGCTGCGGCCAGCGCACCACGCTGATCCGATGGCAGGAGTCAAGTGCTTCTCCTGGTCTCCCATGGGGTGCAGGGCCCAAGCACTTGGGCCATCCTCCACTGCACACCCGGGCCACAGCAGAGAGGTGGCCTGGAAGAGGGGCAACCGGGACAGAATCCGGTGCCCCGACCGGGACTAGAACCCGGTGTGCTGGCGCTGCAAGGCGGAGGATCAGCCCAGTGAGCCGCGGCGCCAGCCTAGATTTAAAATTAAACATCATGATCCCTTATGTTTACTATTTTGTTTTCTTTATGCTGCCACAGCAAATTCAGAAAACATTTTCTGTCTGCTAAGAGTGGATTCTGAATAAAAAAAACAAAAATCATTTATCTAATTAATGTATTATTTCTGCTGCAATCAATATGTGAGCCACTGTCTCTTCATCTAATTTAGAGATAATTGTAATGTACTAAGACAATGCTAAAAATCAGAGACAGAAGGGACACAGAAAGCAGGCCACTCTTGCACATATAAGTTTGACTGTTTTTAACTTTAAATGTTGACTACTCAGCATTTTCCCCAGGATCAGTAATTAGCTAATTCCTTGTACAAATGGAGGCGACTAAGATGCCTTATTTTCTTCCATTACATCAGTTTTTTTTTTCTTTTTTCTTCAGCTGTGTAGAGAATCAAGTGACCAGAATCACCTGTGCTATTTAGAAGAGTCATATTCTCTTCCTCTCATACTCTCATTCAAGGCATGGTGCCCACATATGAAGTCTCACAGAGCTACATCACAATTTATCTCCAGGTTCCCCCACCTAGTACCCTCCAGAGTCCTGGAATAGCCTGTATACCAATCATACCTGCTCTGTGACCAGAAATAAGCTTTTAGATTTTCATACCTCTGAAGGGTGCAGTTAAATAGGTCATTACAGGTCTAGGAAGGCTTGAATCTACCAAATTAGCAGGGTTGGGCTATTATGCAAAACTTTGGTCTAACCAAAGATGTATATCATTTTATTTTTACTGCCAGTAATGTCCATTTACTTTTGGGTATGTCAGAGCTCACAATGTTATTACCAAAACTGGGTCAAATTCATGCTTATGTCATGCTTTGGGGATGTTCCCACGAAGAAGATAGGAAAATACATCCCAATTCCCAAGGACAAAAAGTCCGTAAGATTCAATCCTGAGTTTCGGCACAAATACCATGCTGGCAATAGTTCCAGTGCTCATGCTTCAGTCATAACTTTAAGAAATGTGCTACCAAGTGGGTCTGCAAAACAATCCCTCATCACATTTCAAACTGACACCTGTGCTTGAATGCTTGGTCCATCACACTTTAAAACTCAAAGCTGTAATTTACAACCCCTGTGAGACGTCAGCTCTAAAGAACACCATTTCCACTCTAAAAATACATTTGCAAAGTAAACGTATAGTACCGTAAGGTGTTTATGTCTACCTGGAGCAATCAACATTAATTTTCAGGATAGTCTTTACTGAAAATCTTTCTGTATCTCCAACAACGTAATAGTCTATTGATTCCATTCCTACTTTCTTCAACTGTATCATTAGCAGGGATTTTTTAGGGAAACTCTACGTGCTGAAAACAATTAGGAGAGTGCACTGTGAACTGAGGTATAAATCCAAAACCGATTCTACTTCTCTTTTTAGTGAGAGGAGGACTGTTTCAAGCCTGTCTAAATTTGCATAATCTTAAAACTAAAGAATCATTGTTCTGCTTTGTGTGGATTTATTATAAATTGGCAATTATTATAAAATAACTCAACAAATTATAATCAATAGACGTAGATAAACCAAGTCATTAAGGTGAACTACAAGAACTCAAGCAAATCATTGAGATACAATTATTAACTTTTGCAAAACAAAGTTTAAAACTTCACTGACAATAAAGTCAAATGCAAAATGGTGTACAAGAGAAAATAATCGAGATAATTTGCACTGGAGGAAGTCAAATAGATGACTGTCAATAGTAATTTTTAAACAATATATAGTCCATTTAGTGCTACAGAGGCACTTTTCTATTAAAGAGTAATCAACCTATAATTGAAGTGAATAAAGTACACTGTAGTGCATGTATGTATGAGTGTCTACATAAGCCTGTAAACGTGCTAAAGAAAGTTTTGCAATCAATTTTAGTCAGATGATACAGCAACACAGTAGATAAACTTCTGTTGTTGTTGTCTTCCTTCTTACCATCAAACAACACCTTTCAAAGACTTTAAGATAAGCATTGGTTTCTCAAAGGGTTGCACGTCTCGTGCTGTGCCTGTAGAAATATGAAATGTTCTTCAAAAGAGGTTATCCAATGCTTAGAAGAAAATCTCTACTGTAAATCGATCTGCCTGTTCAGTTACTATTGAAGCTGGAGTCAGATGATAAATTCTTCAGGATTCTTTAGCCCAAGTGCAAATAAAGATGTTCAAGTATTGCTTCCTTTTATATTCTACAGACATGATATACAGATTCAAATTTCAAGAATTTATTACTTTTTGGAAGTCTTTAGGAAGGAACGTCTGGTCTTTTCCACTCCAAGAACAGTGTCAGCACTGCTGAAAATAGTAAAGATAATGGTTCAGGTATCTAAGTGTGTATACACACACACAAACACTGATCTAATTGTTTCCAATGCATAAGTTAGATGCTTAGCAAAACTACAACTTCTTTAAATAGTGCATTTGTCGGCCGGCGCCACAGCTCAATAGGCTAATCCTCCACCTGCGGCGCTGGCACACCCGGTTCTAGTCCCAGTCGGGGCGCCGGATTCTGTCCCGGTTGCCCCTCTTCCAGGCCAGCCCTCTGCTGTGGCCTGGGAGTGCAGTGGAGGATGGCCCAAGTGCTTGGGCCCTGCACGCCATGGGAGACCAGGAGAAGCACCTGGCTCCTGGCTTCAGATCAGCACGGTGCGCTGGCTGCAATACACCAGCCTTGGCGGCCATTGGAGGGTGAACCAACAGCAAAGACCTTTCTCTCTGTCTCTCTCTCTCACTGTCCACTCTGCCTGTCCAAAAAAAAAAAAAAAATATATATATATATATATATATATAGTGTATTTGTGAAGTCACCAGGATGCTGCTGTTACATCTACTAGAGTACAAAACGTACACATTTGTAGTTAAGATCCCCAACAAGATGCCCATGTCGTTGAGTTTCATTCCTGGATCTGGCTCCTGATTCCAGCTTTTTGCTAATGTGGCCCCTGGGAGGTACTCGTGAAGGCTTAAGTAATGGGGTTCCCTCCACTCACATGGGAAACCTAAATGGAGTTCCTGGATCCTGGCCATGAACTGCAGCAGCCATTTCAGGCATCTGGGGAGTGAACCAGCATACAGTAGTGTGTTCTCCTGCTAGCTCTATAAGGAATAATAATAAAAAACTTGTGAAAATTTAACAATTTAAAGTTAACCATTTCTTAAAGGACCTAGCTTTTAGACACAAATTGTGAGATACCTCTACTAAAAGGAAATACTGTCAAATGTAACAAAGATAATTTATCGAGTTAAAACAAGAGGAGATTCAATATGGATGTGTGTTCATATACCAAAATAGTGACAGTGACTGACAGATGCTGATCCTCCCATGTGGGTTAACTAACAACAGAATTTCCTATAGACATCAATCAAATAGGTTTGATGAAATAGTTTCACAGTGATAGGTATTCAGGACTCATTGCCTGGACTATCAATTTACATTCCTCAGTTTACTTTAACATAACTTTAAGGCTAGATTCATTCTCAAAAATTCACATAATACTCTTTTCTTTGTGCACTTTCCTATTTGAAAAATCTATTATTCTTTTT
Source organism: Oryctolagus cuniculus (assembly GCF_964237555.1). Classification (NCBI taxonomy): domain Eukaryota; kingdom Metazoa; phylum Chordata; class Mammalia; order Lagomorpha; family Leporidae; genus Oryctolagus; species Oryctolagus cuniculus. The sequence continues at coordinate 171,254,555 of NC_091432.1, forward strand.
TTTTTTTTTTTTTTTTTTGACAGGCAGAGTGGATAGTGAGAGAGAGAGAGACAGACAGAGAGAAAGGTCTTCCTTTGCCGTTGGTTCACCCTCCAATGGCCGCCGTGGCTGGCGTGCTGTGGCCGGCGCACCGCGCTAACCCGAAGCCAGGAGCCAGGTGCTTCTCCTGGTCTCCCATGGCGTGCAGGACCCAAGCACTTGGGCCATCCTCCACTGCACTCCCTGGCCACAGCAGAGAGCTGGCCTGGAAGAGGGGCAACCGGGACAGAATCCGGCGCCCCGACTGGAACTAGAACCTGGTGTGCCGGCGCCGCAAGGCGGAGGATTAGCCTATTGAGCCACGGCGCCGGCCTAAAAATCTATTATTCTTGAAATTTGCTTTGTAGTACATGGCTTGATACTTCATTTTCTTTATAATGTTTTTTTCAAAGGAAGTATTTAAGTTTGATGATAGCCAGTTTACAGTGCTTTTAGTAATCATGGATTTGGGGTGGTAGCCAAGAAGTATTCCTGATCCAAATCAAAGATATTTTTATGCCTTCCTTCAGAAGTTTTAATGCTGTCTGATCAGGGAAAGCAGAGTATGAGCTATACTTAATGTTCTCTGCATATGGATACTCACCTTTGCTAGTTCAGTTTATCCAGAACACAGGTGATGGAATTGACAAACTGCTTATCCAAGCAATGGAATAACATTCAGTAATAGAAAGTAATTACCAGACCAGGGCTGTGGTGCACCAAGTAAATTCCATATGGTTGCTGGTTCGAGACCCGGTCACTCTACTTACGATTCAGCTCTCTGCTATGGCCTGGGAAAGCAGTAGAATATGGCTCAAGTCTTTGGGCTCCTGCACCCACATGGGAGCCCAGGAAGAAGCTCCTGGCTTCAGATTGGTGCAGCTCTGGCCATTGTGGCCACGTGGGGAGTGAACCAACGTATGGAAGACTTCTCTCTCTCTTTGCCTCTGCCTCTCTGTAACTCTGTCTTTCAAATAAGCAAATAAATCTTTACAAAAAATAGAAAGTAATTACCTACTTATATACAAGCCAATATATACAATATATACCTACTTATATACAAGCCAATATTGATGATTATAGGAATAATTATACTGATAATAAGCTAGGCAAAAAATGAACACATTACATGATTTCATTTATATAAAATTCTATAAGATAAAATTTAATCCTTAGTGACAGGATCTATGCTTGCTAGGAAGTGTGTCAGAGGTCAACCTTGGTAGAGATGGCCATAATGAAGGGATTACAGTGGAGTGAGGGTTTTAAGGACATATATATATATAAATACACACACTATATATATGTGTGTGTGTGTATATATATATATATAGTCAAACTGATAAAATTGTAGGTTTTAATTTGTTTAAAAGGGAGAGAGACAAAGGGAAATAGAGAGATCTTCCATCTATTGGTTCACTCCCCAAATGTCCACAACACCAGAGGCTGGGCCAGGCCAATGCCAGAAGCCAGAAGCTCAGGGAACTCTACTCATTCCTCCCAAGTGGGTAGAAAGGACTCTAGTATTTGAACAGTAGTCTGTTGCCTCCCAGGGGCACTGGCAGAAAGCTGGATTCAGGAGAAGAATGGGGACTTGAATTCAGGTACTCCAATATGAGATATGCACATTCCAAGTTCCATATTAACTGCTAGACTAAATGCCTGCTTAAAAATTGTAGGTCTTAAATATATGCAGTTTATCACATCGATTCTAACACGCATGCACAGTTACATGTATTTTAGATGCACAAAACCTACATGCTACAATAGAATCTACTTTCAATGAAAGTTAATTTTCATAGTCAAGTCACATTGTTCTTGACTAGGCAGCAATCTCTGGAAAATCCTGTTTATACGAAGGATCATAGGGAGATGCTTAGTATGCATTTACTTATGGGAGGAAGATCCTGAGGAAGTTTTAAAAATGACCAAAATATTCAAAGTGATATAAAATATCTATTATCAAATTAAACACATATATGCCACTCACCGTAAGTCTTAAGATTGACAGAAATGTTGTATTTAGCATAATCTTGCAAACTGATTGGATAAAAATTCTTGGCCAAATTTTTCTCTAAAAGTATAATAGTGTCTTCAGTGAAAACATGCCCTCAAATGAAAGTAGTTACTAAGATACTTATAAAATTAGAAGTAAGGACTCCATAAGGCAGAAAGATCAAAATGTGACACTGCAATCTGCTCTCCTCTCCTGGAGTTTTGAACTGACCATAGTGGCTCTTAGCACAAGAAAATATGGTAATATGAACAGGGAGGAAGTCAGGGGAATAGTGAGGCAGGGAGACATGAGCATTTACATTGCCAAATAGGACAACTCTCTGCATAATAAATATTCATCCTCAGGTTTTATTTTGTGATCATCAACACTGTTTTAAATGTGACTTACCGTAATTTCCTTTACCAATGTTTTCATGCAAGAACCATTCTGGTTGCTTAAGTACTAAGTTATTAATTCTCTACCCCCCACAAAAAGGAAGAGATTCATTTTTTATTAAATATTAAACACAGCACATAGTCTTAGAATCAACTTTTTTTTTTGACAGGCAGAGTGGACAGTGAGAGACAGAGAGACAGAGAAAGGTCTTCCTTTTACCGTTGGTTAACCCTCCAATGGCCACCGCGGCCAGCACGCTGTGGCTGGCACACCGCGCTGATCCAAAGGCAGGAGCCAGGTACTTATCCTGGTCTCCCATGGGGTGCAGGGCCCAAGGACTTGGGCCATCCTCCACTGCCTTCCCTGGTCACAACAGAGAGCTGGCCTGGAAGAGGGGCAACCAGGACAGAATCCGGCACCCCGACTGGGACTAGAACCCGGTGTGCCGGTGCCGCAAGTGGAGGATTAGCCTATTGAGCCGCGGCGCCGGCCAAGAATCAGCTTTTAAATATAACTCGTAAGTGTGGGTAGTATTCCATAAAATACTGCCCTCCCATATTTTTCTCACCTTCGTATTTTTTTTAAAGATTTATTTTATTTATTTGAAAGACAGAATTACAGAGAGAGGTAGAAACAGAGAGAGAGGTCTTCCATTCACTAGTTCACTCCTCAGATGGCTGCAACGGCTGCAGCTGAGCGGATCCGAAGCCAGGAGCTTCTTCTGGGTCTCCCAGGAGGGTTCAGGGTCCCAAGGACTTGGGCCATCTTTTACTGCTTTCCCAGGTCATATCAGAGAGCTGGATTGGAAGAGGAGCAGCTGGGACTGGAACCGGTGCCCATATGGGATGCCGGCGCTTCAGGCCAGGGCGTTAACCTGCTGAGCCACAGCACCGACCCCTCACCTTAGTATTTTATATTTTAAACCTGTATTAGCAAATATAATGTTTTCTAAACATTGATGAACATGCTTGACAAAAATAACTTTAAACAAGAGTATATTGGGGCCAGTGTTGTGGTGTACGGGATAAAGCTGCCACCTGCAGTGCTGGCATCCCATATGGGCGCCCATTCCAATCCCGGCAGCTCCAGTTCCAATCCAGCTCCCTACTAACGTGCCTGGGAAAGCAGTAGAGTATGGCCCTAGTCCTTGGGCACCTGCACCCATGTGGGAGACCCAGAAGAAGCTCCTGGCTCCTGGCTTTGGTCTGGCTCAACCTGGGCTGTTGCAGCCATTTGGAGAGTGACCAGCGAATCTAAGATATTGCGCTCTCTTCTCTCTCTCTCTGCTTTTCAAATAAAATAAAATAAATCTTTTTTTAAAGTGTTCATTAAACTACTGAGTCATCCAGAGGGAAAACAGAATAACAGCAAATTTAGTTTCTTCAATTAATTATAAATTTAAACTGTTAAACACATATTCAACTATTTTGCCTTTCTGCTTTACTACACTATATGATTTATGACATGTGTATAATAAAGGATTGGTGTGCAGGTCCCTCAAAATTGTTTTACTAATAGGACTGACAGCAAAAGTATACCTCTTGAAACCAAGCTATATTACAGAAGTAGAAAGTGCTAGTTCAAGTGCTGTTTGTATATAGAAAGAAAAAAGGAAGAGAAACTTTACGAGACTTCAGGTACCTTGGAACTAGTTTTGAAGGCTTATAGATCAAATATGTGAAAGTTATAAACCAGGGCTCCCAGGTAAACTGGTATAGAATAAAATCACCAGTGGAACAGGAATTGAAAACATTTCCTCTGAGAAGAAACCACTGAATCTAAAACACAGACAGCAAGTTTCCTTTATAGACCAATGCATTCTCCCTGGCAAAGGCAGTTTTTTAAGCTGCTGTTACAGACACCCAGGTGGAAAACTGCTTGCCCCAGGACTTTGGTGTATTTCTTCTCCAAGGAGGAGGCCAGCCAACCATCACTTTTTAGGAGTCTGAAGGAATCACTGGGCTTCTCTTGTTTTCTTCACTCACATTTCTAAGTAAGAGAAAGACTTGTATATTAGGGAGTCATGCTCCTTATCTTGTTATTTGAACTAGAAAACTAACAGTGTATCAAACTCTGACTATCAAACACTACTACTGTAATAGTACCCTCGCTGCAAAGCAGCATAGTGAAGGTCAGGGGTGGCCTTGCAGGTGAGTTCGTGATGGCCATATTGCCTTCTTTGATTTACACTGGTTTGAAGGAAGAGATCTGAGTAGATCACCTTTAACTGTCACTAGCCAAGTTCCTTGAGGACAGGGATCGTCCAATTCCTCTTTGGATCCTCAGCACCTAATATGGAGCATGACACATGATAGGTATTCAAGATTATTGTTAAATGAAAGGGTAGTCAAGAAAATGTTCATACATATGGTGCACCATACAAAAATTGTAATTAAAACTAATTCTGTAAATTAAAACTAATTCTGAAACAGTCCTAGCCCTTACCTATTGGAAATTCCAAGAAAGATACACCAATGGGCAAATATTAATGTTGCAGTTCACAGAAAGTCTCTGGCCTCCACACTTGCCTGGGTAGATTACTGTGGTTATCTTGGTACTGGTTATTGCTCCTAGTAAATTATCACTCCTACCTTGGGTCTTCTCATCACCTGGCATACCCTCCAAGGTGTAAGCTCCATATCCACACACCTCTCAAATACTGCCTTCCTCGGTGTGTCCTTCATGATTACCTTAGGCATGCTTTCTTGCTTTTGCAAATGACATATTATTAAAATATAAACAATGTTTCATATTAATGCAATAAAAAAACTACCAGGAAAAACAAAATCACAAAACAAAGCCCATGATTTGACAATGAATTTGATGGTATATGCTTTTGTCTAGGCTTCAAGGTCGCTCTTATTTTCATTCATTCTATTCTTTCTGCCTCAGATACCATCCATCCATCACTGGTCTACAATCCTACCCTAGCCCTTTGCACACGTATTCTTTAAGGCATAGCTCAGAAGTAGGCTTTCTTAAGCATATACATTCCTGAACTCCCTGCTCATCTCCAGTTTCAAGCTGAGTTAGGTTCTGGGGGGCCATGTGCTTCTATATTACACCAGGAGGAAATCTCATCTCCTTCTGCACTAAGTACTCTGTGCTTCATTGACCTTAGAAAACCCCAACTCCCGCTGACTCAGGTTCCTTGGGAAACAGGTTGGCACCCTGGTCATCCTAGTAGCTCCAGCACTTTGCTAGGCAGCAGTACTATTGTTTTACTTAACATCTTAGGAATTGGTTTTTGTACTAGAATGTATAATTCACTATGCTTTAATACATTTTTAATGTATACCTCTTTAAGACTAATTTATTTTAAATTTATATTTATTTATTTATTGTTATTAATTTGAAAGGCAAAGGAGGGGGAGGGGGAAAAGAGAAGGGGGGTGGAGAGAGATCTTTTACTAATTTATTCCCCAAATAGCTGTAATACCCAAGTCTGGGCCAGGCTGAAGCCAGCTGATAGGAACTCCAGGTCTCCCATGTAGGGTAGCAGGAACTCAAGGAGTTGGGTTTTACTATTGTACTGCTTCTCATGCACATTATCAGGGAGTTAGATCAGAAGTGGAGTATCCAAGACTTAAACTGGTTATCTGATATGGCATGCACATGTCCCAAGCAGTGGTTTAATCCACTGTGCAACAATGCCTAACCCTAGCAGGTATTTTTAACTCTCTGATCAATAAAATGAACAAACCTTACAACTTTTAGGCTATAAGTAATCAAAGACATTCTTAATCCAACTTTTGTCTTTTACAATAGCAAAATTAAGTTCTATACATTTATTCATAGAATCAGGATCTAGCATAAGTCTTCAGATTACAAGAACACAGCTCTCACTAAAACAATGTTATATTTGCAAATCAATATTTGAGTGAATTAATCCTATCTGAAGACTAAAATATTAAACAACCATTGCTATGAATAGATATTTACAAATGAGATCTTTTTTTCCCCCACAGAAATTTAAGAAAATTTGCTGCTAACCATTCTTTTAAAGGGTCTCCTAACATGTGTAACTTGATAGTTATAGGTAATCCAATGAAATAGGAAATGGAGCAAGTTATGTCCAAAATAATGCAGCTTACTTATTAGTAGTAATTCATTTTTAAGTCAGCAAAATCTTTTACAGGCAAGAGTTACATGTACTGTAGAGATACTAAGTTAGGATTAATACTGCTTATCAACATCTTTGGGACTATTTTGATATGCATAACTCAAAAATATTAGAGTGGGAACAGGAATTTCACAAATACTGTGGAGAATTCGTTCCTTCATCCCTCTTTGTAACAGTGACTTCAAGGCAATTTGACAGCACCTTGAATTATTACCAAAGCAAAGACTGGCCCTTCATCTCTCTGGAGCCCTGCTTTCTTATCACTCCTAAATCACCTATTAAAAAATTGGCAATTAGGTTGCAAGAGACATGTAAGCTATATGAATTTTAAACCAAGTGGTTTTGAAAGGCTGATTATTAACCTTTGGTAGAACGCAAATAATAGAACACACCAGACTGATTCTCAGCTTGAGTGAGAAGATACAAAGGTTAGGGTTATGTGTTTCCAGTAGATTTGAGTTTCTGTACCATAATTACACCTTAAATTATAACATGGTCAAAATCATCAATTTTACTGATGTTTGAATGAAAAGCCAACTGAAAATCTCCAGGATAAACCTACATTTTTTTCAAGCATTTTCTTTTGGCAGCATCAAGGGGATCTATTTTCTAAAGGTTCCAGAAATGCTGCTATTTTAGGAAGCATCTATAAATGTTAATCATTTGAATTCTAGGTGCTGCTGAAGTGAATATGATAATACTCAGCTACTCCCTTGAGCTTTTGTGTGTTATTAGTACAAATCTAAAACTTGAGAGGCAGCAGTAAAAACTTGGACATCATTTCTATAATAAGCAAATATACTTCCCAAATTTAAGCTAAAAAAAAACTGTTATACTAAACACAGTTGTTAGGTTTGTTGGCAGTGTTTTATCACCTCTACCAGAAACATCCCTTCTTTCTTCCACAGGCCTCCTCCTGCAGACCAAAGCACCTTTCTTCAACACTAGGCAGCTGACCTTAACTCAATTAGGTGAAACTCATTTTAAGCAACCTGTACTGATGAGTTGAAATCTGCAATCTCTTCTTGCCCCAAGGATGGCTACCAATGCAAGAATTAAAATTTCTCAGAAGAAAAGGATAAAGGATACCCTAGCGCAATGGCAGGTAGGAAGATGAACACATTGAGAAGGAAATCCAGTCTATCCCACATTCCCCAAAGTCAGGCAGGCATTTACATTCCAACCTACTTTATAGTTTTTTAAAGATTGATTTTTTTATTTATTTGAAAAGCAGTGTTACACAGAGGAGGAGTAAGAGGAGGAGGAGGAGAGAGAGAGAGACAGAGTGAGAGAATCTTACACCCACTGGTTCACTCCCCAAATTAGCCACAATGGTCAGGGCTGGGGCACCAGGAGCCATGAGCTTCTTCCAGGTCTCCCACATAGGTTCAGGAGTCCAAGGACTTGAGCCATCTTCTACTGCTTTGCCAGGCACATGAGCAGGGAGCTGGATCAGAAGTGGAGCAGCCAGGGATTGAGCCAGTACCTATATGCAATGCTGGCACCACAGGCAGAGGCATAGCCTGCTATGCCATAGCACTGGACCCCCTCCAACCTACTTTAAATTATGGGCCTGCAGAAAGCAATTGTAAAAGGAAAATACCTGTTGTCCTCTGCCACAGACAGGCAGAGAGAAAAAGACCTTTACTAATCTGTTTCTCAGGAAAACTTTCTCATTAAGGAAGATCTCAGAAAATTCCCTATGAAAACTCAAGAAACTTTGAGCTCTCCAATTACCATACCCTTCATCCCTCTCAACAATTGGTAGTCCCCTTCATCTGGTGGTGATTTATTTTCAAAAGATGAAAATCAAAAAGAATCACACCTTGTAACAGGCTTGTTCATTCTTTTTCATTTATCTACACTGAAGAGTAACAATATCCTTAAGAAAATAGATTAGGGGCCAGTGTTGTGGCACAGCAGGCTAAGCCGCTGCCCGCAATGCTGGCATCCCATATGAGTGCTGGTTCGAGTCCTCATTGCTCTACTTTTGATCCAGTTCCTTGCTGATGTGCTTGAAAAAGCAAAAGAAGTTGGCCCAAGTGCTTAGGCCACTGCCACCCACCTGGGAGGCCTGGACAGTGCTCCAAGGTCCTGGCTTCTGCCTGGCCCAGCCTTAGTCATTGCAGCCATTTGGGGACTGAACCAGCAGATGGAAGATTCTCTCTTTTCCTGTAACTCTGCCTTTCAAATAAATAAATCGTAGAAGTATAGACTTAAAAATTATCCATGCATAAAACATTCCCTGAAAACAAAGACTATACATCTGCTCTGTCAAAGAAAGAGGACTATTATTTTCATTTAAGGACAATACTAATTTGTAAAACACAAAAACAAAGCCCACTAGTTAGAAGCATTATAAGGTTCCCACTTGAATTATGTTTAATATAAAAAGTGACAAAAAAGACTAGATATTTTCTTACATACAATGAGAGTTCCAGATCTCAGAAAGTGTAAGATAAAGAAAAGATACTTCTAATTTTGTCATGGTGTTTATATATACTTTAAAAAAAATTTATTTATTTATTTGAAAGAGTTGCACAGAGAGAGAAGGAGAGGTAGAGGTAGAGGTAGAGGTAGAGGTAGAGGTAGAGAGAGAGAGAGAGAGAGAGAGAGAGACGGAGGTCGGCCGGTGCCGCGGCTCAATAGGCTAATCCTCCGCCTTGCAGCACCGGCACACCGGGTTCTAGTCCCGGTCGGGGCACCGGATTCTGTCCCGGTTGCTCTTCTTCCAGGTCAGCTCTCTGCTGTGGCCAGGGAGTGCAGTGGAGGATGGCCCAAGTACTTGGGCCCTGCACCCGCATGGGAGACCCAGAGGAAGCACCTGGCTCCTGCCTTCAGATCACCGCAGTGTGCCGGCCGCAGCACACCGGAGGCAGCAGCCATTGGAGGGTGAACCAAGGGTAAAGGAAGACCTTTCTCTCTGTCTCTCTCTCACTGTCCACTCTGCCTGTCCAAAAAAAAAAAAAAAAAAAAAAAGAGAGAGAGAGAGAGACAGAGGTCTTCCATCCACTGGTTCACTCCCCAATTGTTCGCAACGGCCAGAGCTGTGCCGATCCCAAGCCAGAAGCCTCATGCCTCCTTTGGGTCTCCCAAGTGGGTGCAGGGGCCCAAGGACTTGGGCCATCTTCCACTGCTTTCTCAGGCCATACCAGAGATCTGGATAGGAAGTGGAGCAGCCAGGAATCAAACTGCTGTTCATATGGGATGCCGGTACTGCAGGCGGCAGCTTCACCTACTACGCCAAAGCACCTGGCCCTATATATACATTTTTAAGATTGTATCTAATAAACTTATCAGGGAAAAAAGAAAATAACTAATGAGAAGTTTACACTTTTTTGTCTTCCTTTATTTCATCCTCTCTTTCTCTTCCCAAATGACTAAATTTTTTCCTGTTTATGCCTTGAAATGGATCACTTTCAAGATCCAAAAGAGGGCTACCCCCAAGCAAATTAGTTTTCAATGTTAAATGCTACAGTCTGTTATTCCTCCTGAGAAAACAGAACCAGAGAGCCTTGCTCTAAATACCTGTAACACACCACCTGGCTTTCTCACCTTCACATCATGCCTTTCCCATTAATTTGTATAGGTCACCAAGCTTCCTCATGTAATTACAGAAAATAGCCTCTTTAAGACTCATCACTCTTTAAATTCCCCCCGATAACTCATGACATTTCAGCCTAAAGATACAGGTATGAAACCATAGAGGGCTTTTGCAAAATCAATCCGGAAACAAATAATAAAAGAGAATTAAAAACATACTGGTTTGGAGAGAAAGATTTAGGAAGCAAGTATGCAACCCTCATGCTTAGTTATAATAGCTACGTACATGTGCACAAGGATGCTCTGATGTTTCTCCAACACAGATCTTAGCATTACCTTAGAACCAAACAGCACAGCTGAAGCGAGGGGTTTTGGTTAGTGGCTCTGTGGAGCCATGGAGCATCTCACAGGCCACTGGGAGCTGCCACGCCAGGCAAGGCAGCTCAGTAGGACTCACAGTCCTAGCTCCTACGTCAATCATATCATTTTCATTTTTGCATATATCACCTGGCGGGCTTCCAATTGTTTCACAGTAGCTCTCCAAATTAGTAAAATCAGCTTTCATTTGATATGGAATTTTCTCCCAGCAGTCACAAGGGCCTCTTTATATCCAATGATAAGCACTAATCATAACTCCACCTGTAGGCCAATTTTTCCCCCACAAAACTGTATGTCTAATTATTTGAATCTCTTAATATTTTGCTTGCGTTTTATAAAAATACACTTAAAAAGATACTAGAATGCAGCTACACGGGCCAGGCACTGTGGTATAGTGAGTTAATCCTCAACTTGAGATGTCTCCATCCTATATTGGAGAATCTGGGATCAAGTCCAGGCTCTGCTTCTGATCCAGCTTCTTGCTAATGTGCCTAGGAGGCAGCAGATAATGGCCCAAGTATATGGGTCTCTGTTATCCATGTGAGAAACCTTGATGGAGTCTCCGGCCCCTGGCTTTGGTCTGACCCAGCCTTGGCTATTACAGGCATTTGGGAAGTGAAACAGTGTGTAGAACTTCATATTCCCTATCTCCCCCCACCCTATCTCTCTTCCTGCTTTTTTTTTTAAGATTTATTTATTTATTTGAAAGAATGAGAGTGGGAGTGGGAGTGAGAGTGAGAGAGTGAGAGAGAGAGAGAGAAAGAGAAAGGTCTTCCATCTGATGGCTCACTCCCCAATTGGCCGCAACAGCCAGAGCTGCACTGATCTGAAGCCAGGAGCCAGGAGCTTCTTCTGGGTCTCCCACGTGGGTTGAAGGGGCCCAAGCACTTGGGCCATCTTCTACTGCTTTCCCAGGCCATAACAGAGAGCTGGATCAGAAGTGGAACAGCAGGGTCTCGAACCGGTGCCCATATTGGATGCTGGCACTTCAGGCCAGGGCTTTAACCTGCTGTGCCACAGCGCTGGCTCCTCTTCCTGCTTTTCTAATGAATAAGTTTTAAAATTTAAAAAAGTAGATACAAATAATAAAATTATACAGGTCAATATTGTTCTTAAATAGAGATAAAGATAGAAAAAAATCAGGGCTGTTTGAGGAATGAAACATCATCTCTAATGTGATGATTATTAAATGCAATTAAAGAATATATGAAGGGCTGGCATTGTGACATAGCAGATAAAGCCATAGCCTGCAATGCCGGCATCCCCTACTGGTGCTGGTTCCAGTCCAGGCTGCTCCACTTCCCATCCAGCTCTCTGCTAATGCGCCTGAGTAAGCAGAAGATGGCCCAAGTCCTTGGGCCCCTGAACCCACGTGGGAGACCTGGATGAAACTCCTGCTCCTGGCTCTGATCTGACCCAGCCCTGGTTTTTTGTGGCCATCTAGGGAGTGAACCAAAAGATGGAGGATGGTGCGCACGTGTGCGCTCTCCCCCCGCCACCTCTGTAAACCTGACTTTCAAATACAATAAATAACTTTTTAAAAAAGAAAGTATGAATTATCCTAGAAATGCATCAACCAAAACAATGTCTAACAGATAAACTTGGGACACTTGATGACAGCACACACTTAAAACAGTATAATCCGTATAAGCTCAGAGAGTTCCACATTCACATGAACGGTTTAAGACAACAAAGACAATCATACATTTTGCCTCTTTTTCCCAATTTTGCTTCTTAGCTTTCTGTTTTTGTTATACTCTGACAAATCATAGAGCTATTGTTTGAATAACATGGCATGTAGCTGGATAAAAGTTTTCCTCAAAGGGTTCACCTTGGATCAGAGTAGCAACTCTAAGGAGTTGAAGCCCAACAGGAGAGGGGAGCTCCTACTACAGTGTTAAATGTTAATGCTAGCCGGCGCCGTGGCTCAATAGGCTAATCCTCCACCTTGCGGCGCCGGCACACCGGGTTCTAGTCCCGGTTGGGGCGCCGGATTCTGTCCCGGTTGCCCCTCTTCCAGGCCAGCTCTCTGCTATGGCCAGGGAGTGCAGTGGAGGATGGCCCAGGTGCTTGGGCCCTGCACCCCATGGGAGACCAGGAAAAGCACCTGGCTCCTGGCTCCTGCCAGGATCAGCGCGGTGCGCCGGCTGCAGCGGCAGCCATTGGAGGGTGAACCAACGGCAAAAGGAAGACCTTTCTCTCTGTCTCTCTCTCTCACTGTCCACTCTGCCTGTCAAAAAAAAAAAAAAAAAAAAAAAAAAAAAATGTTAATGCTTAGAAAAATGAACAGAGGGCCCCCATGTTTCAGGCAAAGACTTGTAATGCCAGAATTCAGATACCCACCTTTTGGGACACTCCAGGACTTGGGTTTAGGTACTTGCCATCTCACATTTAATTGAAGTCTGCTATATATTTAAATTTAATTTGATCGAGCATATATTTTTGTTTAAATTATATAATGACATTTTTCTTGGTTTATTTGAACATGCATAAAATTGAGATATTAATTATGACAAGGACTTAAGATATATTTGGGGTCGGTGCCGCGGCTCAATAGGCTAATCCTCCGCCTGCGGCGCCGGCACACCGGGTTCTAGTCCTGGTCGGGGCGCTCGATTCTGTCCCGGTTGCCCCTCTTCCAGGCCAGCTCTCTGCTGTGGCCAGGGAGCGCAGTGGAGGATGGCCCAAGTACTTGGGCCTTGCACCCCATAGGAGACCAGGAGAAGTACCTGGCTCCTGCCTTCGGATAGGCATGGTGCGCCGGCCGCAGCACGCTGGCCGCAGTGGCCATTGGAGGATGAACCGACGGCAAAAGGAAGACCTTTCTCTCTGTCTCTCTCTCTCACTGTCCAATCTGCCTGTCAAAAATATATATATATATATATATATATTTGGACAGATTTTTTTTTTTTTTTTGGACAGGCAGAGTGGACAGTGAGAGAGAGAGACAGAGAGAAAGGTCTTCCTTTTTGCCGTTGGTTCACCCTCCAATGGCCGCCGCGGTTGGCGCGCTGCGGCCGGCGCACCGCGCTGATCCGATGGCAGGAGCCAGGAGCCAGGTGCTTTTCCTGGTCTCCCATGGGGTGCAGGGCCCAAGCACCTGGGCCATCCTCCACTGCACTCCCTGACCACAGCAGAGAGCTGGCCTGGAAGAGGGGCAACCGGGACAGAATCCAGCGCCCCGACCGGGACTAGAACCCGGTGTGCCGGCGCCGCTAGGCGGAGGATTAGCCTAGTGAGCAGCGGCGCCGGCCTGGACAGATTTTTAATTCATGTCTTTCCTACATGTTTAAAAACTGTTGAGAATATTACCACAAAAGAAACATTCTGTGTATTAAAAATAAGTAATATTTACAACATTGAAGATTTATTTAAGGAAAGCTTTGGAAGGGATCTTAATTTTAGAACAAATGACAGTAAAACAAGAACAACTTAAAAAGTTTTTTTGTGTCAACACTGAATCCTATGGACAAAATTTAAGCCAATGAACAAAATTTAATTTACTAGCATTATATAAAAGAATTTAATACTATTAAGCCCACCATAGAAGTAAATAAATAGCACAATAAGCAAATTAACTTAAAGAGTTTAATAGTATATAATAAGTTGGTAAGTAGGTGTTTTTTTGTGTGTGGGTTTTTGTTTGTGTACAAGGCCACAAACATTTTGAGGGCAAGTGCTGCAAATCCTTCATAGTGTACCTGACCTTGCACTTTGTACATAATAGCCACTCAGACAGGCGGGTTGTTAGTTGAAACTATCAAGAGAGGTGGGAAGATAGAAATCAGAAAGAAGGTAAAGTGGCTATCGTTTAATTGAGTGATTATATTCCAAATGCTGTTCTGGACCCTTTCTATAAATTATTGCATAACTCTCAGCACAATCCATGTTATTAGTCGATGTATATAGAGGGAAGAGGGAGAGAGGAGACACAGAGAGAGGAAGTGATTTGGTTAATCCCTGAACTTTGTAACTTCATAGCATAGAAGATGCCTGTCTGTTGCTTGAGGATGGATCCAGCACCAGACATGAATCCTCTATTTGGCAGTCCAGTGCTCTTCTAGTTTTCATTATGGATCTTAGCTCTAACTATATTAAAATAAGCCTGGAAAGGGCTAAAAGATAAGCTACTGATTAGAATCTTTCTAACATCTCCACATTCAACATAGGAGAGATGGTGTGAAATCATGAAAACATAACCATCAAGGGCAGAAGATAATTATCAATAAATAGACTCATACTTAGTGTTGCACTGAAATAACAGGTCCTGGATAAAAATGTAACTGCATACATTAATTCATATTATGCATATTCAGGAAGCAAAATGAACAATCTCTCCATCATAATCCTGACAACAGTAGGTAGTAAGAGGAGGTAAAATTAAAATATATTGTCAGTGATTAGACAATGAGAATTCATTGAGCTTAATTACAAAATGTTCCACAAGGAATAAGTTCAGTGTCAGACAAATGAACTTCACATTTGGAATTTTACATCTTTTAGAAAAATAGCTTTCTGCATTTGTCCTTTTGGGATTATCCAAAATGCACATGATACCTGGTATGCTTTCTTTCTGTACCTACTCTCCAGCTATATATTGTCATTTCAGATATTACAACAACATTTCAATATAGAATAAACTGAATCACTGGAAAGAGGAAAACACAATCTGCCTAATGAACTTGTAGCCAAAATACAATCACAATAGAATAAACCAAAGATACCTTTGGCTTCACCCAGCCTCTTCTAAGAGCCAACATGACTGATCCTATAGCTGAGATCTAGTCCATTGGAAACTTAACGACTGTGAAATGGGTTTAGACCACATAACCTGACAGTTTATGTGACTCTATCACATTACAAACCAGGACACTTTGTATGTGACTTGAGATTATAAACAGCAATAGTGATAACTATACTAACCATAATTTGTTATGTTGCCATATGAAGTGGCTTTCCATAACACACTTACAAAACCTTAGATACATGTACTCAAAACAACTGCAAACAAATCAGCCACTGTCTACTGTCTCATGGCAGTTTAAATATTTCAAAAGCAACACCTGAATAACGGTTAAAGAATCTAATAAACTTTCCTGTTTCTTTTAACAAAAAAGCTTTTAGGAGACAATCAGAGAAAGAGACAGCAACACTATTATGCCAAAAGGTGCTGTGTCAAGTATGGTAATAAATAGGTTTCAGGGAGGTAGATTTTAATAATAATAACAAATTCGGTTTTCTGACCAATGACTGCCCGAGAGGCACACTCTCAAGTCGACTTGCGTGGCTGTGGCTATTTGTCAAAACTCGCTTCATCATTTATAGTCTCAGAGTTCTTTTCCTTTTAGCTCAATGTTATGATGGAATCAATACAAATCTGCTCCGAAAATATCTGTCTCTGACCTGTGTTTGTTTTAAGCTGTATCATTCATAATGGTGATGGATTGGTAATGCTATTCCTCTTTGTCTGCAAAGAGCGCCACAGCATAAAAAGCGCATATATTTTATGCCCAAGGTCAGGAGAAAATTAATGGATAAAGAGCTAGATAAAATGGAGTTCAAGCTGAATGGGCTGAGTGCGCTCTACAGGGTACAGACCAGAAGGGAAGTATGAAGTCCATTATACTTAAACACTCTTGAAGCATTTCAGAAGTGAAATCGTTTCCACAGGCAAACACATAAAAGCACCAAACTCTCCTGGCTGCACAAAGTACCCACTGGTATGCACAAATTGCTCCTGCTCACACGTTTCCATGGCATATTCCCTTGATCGATGTTTACTCACTCAGTGTTTATGGCTACAGAGTTGAACAAGGTATGCTTTCCCATCATCTCTTTTCAGGCTTTCCTAATAACGCTGTCTCTACCATTCACTCTAACTCCAACTGGAAAATACTTAAGAGTTAAAGAAGGCAGGGAAGAAGCAGGGCTAACTGATTCCAACAAAAGACAAAGCTTCGGAGTTAACAATTAACATTCTGTTTCCTATAACATTAACTCTCAGACAACTCAATGGCAACAAACTAAGAATTACACACACACACACACACACCCCAAAAAACCTACTGAAAATTCTACAATGTGACACTGTCAAAATCATCCATGAAGACTTAGCTTATAATATCTATGCATGAAGACACGGAAATAAGCATTTTGCAGAGTTAAGCAATTCAAAGGTCAATAGTTTATTTCATAAAGCTTTATGAAAAGAGTGATATTATGATTATAGTAGATAAAGAATCAACCAAAGTCACACTGGAAGTTATCCTAAAATCTCATTTTCAGAATTAGAAAAACATTATCTAATGAATAGCTGGTGCTGGGTTTTTCAGTTCGTCTTGTCTTAAGGAGAATTTACAGTAACAAGTGTAGTTCATTCCAATATTTCACCCTGTGAAACTGTACAAATAAACTGCTTCTAGAAGGTGTGGAAATTGTCCATTATCTCTAAGAGCATGCTCTGGCAAGAGTCTATCAACATGAAACTAAAACTCATCCACAACATCAACAGAGGGAAGCTCCTAGTCACAGTTTTGGTCATGGTGTCTTTCAAGCTGATTACATGGCAGGGGAAGAAATAAAAGTATGAAAGAACCGAAGTTGATAGAAACTGTAAAAATAAAGGATACACCAACAAGACAGATATTCAAGTTAAAATTTACCAACTCTGAAGTTTGATATTGTAGTGGAAAATGTTTTAATCCCATAACTTTAAACAGACACAAATATCAAGGAGCTTGTATATTAAATGTAATAGTCAGGCTATGGGTTTCAGTCAAACTGGAGGAAACTCAAGTTTGCCACTCAAATCAGTGTGGATGCGATCAAAAACTCAACCCTTCAACTTTAGTTTCTTCAATTATAAAATGAAAAGTCAGAAGACAGTCTGTAAGGGTACAGGTCTCTAAGAAAAACCAACACCAAATTCTCCTAAAAACTACAATATTCTCTCAATGCAGGATCTCAGGTTTATGATCTGAGAATGTAAGCCTTTGTATTTTAATAGCACAGCAGAGACAAGACTTTCTGAGTTCCCAGGGCAGTTCTGAACATAAAAAAGACATCAAAAAACTCTTCATTTAGGGGAAAATGTAATTATGAGGAATTTTTAAGGTCCACAGAAAACATTAAATGATAATAAAAGTCTGAAATAAAAAGTAACGTTTAAAGTTAGAAAAGGAGCAGATTAAGACTAGACAACACAACAAAAAAATCTGCAGGGGAATTAGGCTCTGCAGTAATGGCCAGAACTCTAGTCATCCTCATTAAAGGCATTCAGAAATAGATTACATTAAAGCCTCGTAGAAAGTCCAGAGCAGACCGTTTTTTAATTACATGAGTCACTCTCTGGCTTGAAAATATAAAGAAAATGTATAACATTTCCACTACCTAAGTTTTCCTCTTTTTGACATATTTTATATATATTTTATATTAGAGTTATGATAATACTCTGCCCATATTGGTTCTTAGGATTACATTTTCCCATATGTCAAGAACTATTAAAAAGTTTCAACATACTATTATTATTGCTAGCTTAACATTTTACAGTGTGGTTAATATTCAAAGTGGTTGATATATCAGAACTTGTTCCATTTGAGTACATTTATACTGAGTGTTCTTTATTGCTCTTATAGCAATTATTTATTAAATAATTTATTCACAAATATTTTGTTTTCTATTGAATTATCTCCTTAGTTTAAACTTCTAGGACTAGAAATACCAAGTCAAAGAACTGAATTATTTTATGCCCCTTGCTATGTATTGCTAATTTTAAGGCCAGAGGGATAAATAAGTAGATGGCCTCTCAGGACTGTCATTTAAAATGTTCTGATAATCTGGTGTTAAAATGATATATTAGGGGCCAGTGCTGTGGCATAGTAAGTTAAGCCTCCACCTGCAGTGCTGGCATCCCATATGGACGCCAGTTCATGTCCCAGCTGCTTCTCTTCCAATCCAGCTCTCTGCTAATGGCCCAGGAAAGCAGTGGAAGATGGCCCATGTGCTTGGGCTCTTGTACCCTGTGGGAGACTCAGAAGAAGCTCCTGGATCCTGGCTTTGGATCAACTCAGTTCCAGCTGTTGCAGCCATTTGGGAGTGAACCAGTGGACAGAAGACCTCGCTCTCTCTTACCCTCTGTAACTCTGCCTCTCAAAAAATAAATATTTTTTAAAAACGAGATATTAATGCGTACTTTAATGCCCCTGTAATGTTAATATGCCTTTACAAATACATAGCAATTATTTAATAACATGCCTTTTTGACTGCTAGTAAGTATAACCTTTCCTATTAGCTGGTTTATCCAGGGCTTGCTCCATAGGTACACATGTCCAGTCACATAGAGCCGTGTATTTGGTTCAGCATTCTGCTGTTACCATGTTCAAATTTTTAAGAATTTCTGAGCAGAGTTCTACATTTTCATTTTGAAATGTGCCTCAAAATGATGTAACCAGTCCTGGGTATATTATTTGTTTTGTTTTGTTTCTGCTGTTGGTAATACCCTTAGGAATTTACCATTAAAGTAAATTGTGTGTCAAAAATTCTAGAGTCCTCTATAAAATTGTGCCACTATAATATATAACTTAAGAAAATATATAAGTGATACCAAAGACATACATATTTTCTATTGTATAATCTGCTCCAGAGATGAAATAACAAAAAATCTAGAAATGATCCAGAAGCACTAGACTATTTCAACAGAACAGAGACTTTAGTTTCTGGAATGTTAGAGAATGGGGGAAACCCTGCAGTACCTCCTATGGAACTGTATGTAGGCTCTCTTCATTATTCAGTTTGCCCTGGATCCATGGCATTCAGCCAGATATATCTTGCTAATATTAAAACTGGCTTAAAGCCAATTCGTATTTTAAAGTCAAAATAGATTTAATCATCTTTCTTGACTATTGTCCATATTTCTAATCTTCACAAATCTGTCTTTTTCTCCCTTTCTCTCTCTCTATAGCATGAAAAATGACTTAAAATATTCTTCTCTTGTCCTAAAAAATGTGGCATAATTTGTATCACATAAGTACAAAAAGCACTAATGGGATAATTTATGGACCAATGCTATTAAATCTGCATTTTTAACCTATGCAGAATAGTTTGTGACTCCTGTTCAATATTATGGTTAAAATATGAATAAAAGTAACATTTAGCTTTTGTTTCACATCCTACAAAATTTTCAAGCATGTGAGTGTGTGGGAAACCAGCAGAAA
Organism: Oryctolagus cuniculus; assembly: GCF_964237555.1. Classification (NCBI taxonomy): domain Eukaryota; kingdom Metazoa; phylum Chordata; class Mammalia; order Lagomorpha; family Leporidae; genus Oryctolagus; species Oryctolagus cuniculus. Next base: position 171,274,221 of record NC_091432.1, read on the forward strand.
GCAATTTCTCTAATGAATACTTTGACTTTCATTTAGGACTGTAATAATATTAATTGTTCTTTTCAGACACTTGGCAACAATGGAGCTCGAGACGTTCTCCATTCCTCCTCAATACAAAACCACGTATGTCATATTCTATTAATGTTTCAGATCGTATCAGAAATTCTGTTTAGACCAATTAATACCTATAGATATCCCAGATGACAGGCTATATTGTTTTTATCGCATTCTTTTTTTTTTATTAAAATCTATGTCAATTCACCTCAAGAGAAAACCAGAAAATACTAGTTGCTCCTTAAAATTACCAAAATCATGACCACTATTAAGAATTGATAATCAGCTGTAATGAGTACTACATGGCACTGTCAAAAGAAAAGCCCATTATATACAAAGTATCATTTAAATATTTACTCAATTTAGACATCATCCACTTTAATAGCTATTGCAATAATGTCCTCAAATAAAATAACCTAACCTTTTAAATTCATGATGACAATATTTAGAGGGTATTAAAAATTATCCCAATATTATTAAGTAAATCAATACTGAATTAAGTATCAAAAGGCATTAAATATTAAAATGTCCATTAAGGCATTACAAGCTCTGTAGTTTATAAAACACCTAGGAAGCATTCAATTTACTGGGGGTTTTATATAGCAAAATTAAATATAAAATCTCAGCAAAGAAATATTTTTCTTGAACTTTCTATATATTTTGTTATTACTTTGGGAGCTCAAGGCACAATTTCCTGTGAGTTCTTTCCATTTTTCTCCATTCAGTGAAATAAATATCCAATTTCAGCCAGACTTTTATTCCTTTCCCAGAGCTATTAAAGCTCAATTAATTGCTCAATTAATTGTCAAACTCATTTAAATAACTCATTCCTGGACTCCAAATAAACTTACAAAATGAAGTGATATGCTGATATTCATGGGTAGGCATAAATTTAAAAATAAATTTTAAAAAGAAGAATTGTGTGCCCTGGAGAAGTTTCCATTAATTAGAAAACAATATAAAAAAGAAAAAACAAATGAATCCAATTTGGCAACAAAGTCATAGAGATAATTCAGTCACCCATTTCACTGAAGTGAAGCAAACAGATCCCATCACACCAGGGGGTCTACAGAACGATTATTGTACTCTGAGACTACCTTTTCAGTAACTGTAAAGAAGTAGAAGATTTCAGACCTTGAACTTAACAGGATAAGCTTTTTAAATGTGCGTTTATATTATATGTCTCATTACCAAGAAACTGTTAGGTTTTCCAGAAGTTAACTTAAATTACATGTGTTCACTGGTGAAAAGATTATATATATATATATATATATTTGCATATTTAAAGCAGGGCCTACAATGAACTCAGTTCTCTGAACCAGTATGTTCAAGTCTGAAATACTACAATTTGCTATGAAAATTCAAGATAAGGTATTAGAAAGTGAGGGCAAAGTAGTGACTTACACCACAAATATAGCAAATTCATTAAACAGTTCTCTGCAGAACTGTCAACGCAGAATCTTTTTGTCTGCTGCCCTCCCTCAAGTCTTCAAAATAAATTACAGGCTAATAAGTAAGTTTTGCTACTATGTCCTCCTCCGTCACTTTATCAGCCTTTCCCAGGAGATAATGTCAATCTGGATGGGTATCTCTGTAAAACTGTGGCTGCAGAAAAAACACACGTGTTTATTCTGCAAATGATGGCATGTGTAAGTCCACAAACTTTCCATTAAAATGTCAGAAAAATAAGTAAGCTCACTTTTGGCTCGAGAATAATTCAGAAAAACTCTTAGCTTTATTTTTTTTCAGAATGAGTTTAAATGGCAAAAACAGTGGGAAATGGTTGCAGCAGTTGTACTGACTCTAAATTGTAAATGTATTAACTAAAATTTATTAAATATCTACCATGTAGCACTGAACACTATGCTGGATACTAAAGATGCAAAGACTAGAAATGGTTCCTCCTAGGTCTGAGCTCTGGGCTCAGCTCAGCTGAACAGGAGACGTGCTACAGCAATTTCAACAGAGAAATGACTTGGGTCAGTTTACATTTACAAATGAGATATCCCTAACAGACTTTAAATCCCCATAAGTTGTAATGGGTGGTATTTAGTATGCTTGCAGCTCGGAAAAGGATAATGTTTGCACAAACTGTTTATCTATCCTTGTAACACCAAACCCTGAAGTGTTGGAAGATTTTTGAAGGCTTTTTCTTTTCTCTTAAATATTAATGTGCACACTCTTCAACCAATTGTTAGAATATAATACCTGCAGCAATTCCTGATTCTATCATATTTATTAGAAAAATTATGTCAAAATGTATAATAACTATAAAGACATGATACTGAGTTTTGTTATAAAGCCATTTGAGATTTACTGCCATAATCCTGCATTTGAGGCAAATTTCTAAGATAGAATCAAAGTCTTATTGATATTTGTAGGTAGAAATGATGGTTACTTTACGGTTATGATTTGCATTTTTATAGTCTATCTATTATACTTTATGTCTTTTCCAATGTGTTCTAAAATATTAGATTTTGGTAGCACTATAAAATCAAAGTAAACAAAATTGCTGTAGGTTGAGGTTACAGTAATTAAATAGGGTTATTTGTAGTTACACGTATACAGGTATATATTTCTGTGATACATGTATAGCGAGGCTAACATGACAGTGACAACAAGATAATCCATATCTGTATATCCAGGTTTGTTTGCTCAGCATCTTGAGCTGCATGTTTCACAGACACAGCAAAACTTAACATAACTAAACCAATGACTGCCCATCACCAAAAGCTCCACAAATAGATTTAGTTCTCTGAAGGCCCAATCTCCACATTTACCAACTCCACTAAACAAGCCAACCAGAAAGTAAGGCTGGTGGTACTTTGTTTTGTCATGGCAACACCCAATTGCTGTTGTTACTAACTTCTGAGACTCTCTCTTCATCTTTCTCATCTCCACTGTCAAGAAAGCATTCTAGATCCTTGTCATTTACTGTATATTTTATCTTCAATACGGAACCTCTTCAAAATACTCTTTCCATACTGCAGCCATGTTTTAAAACTTCAAGTATTTTACTAAGGATTTCCTATTTCAAATCTTTTGCCTCCAAAGGTTACCTAAACTCTCTATCCTCATTTTTTTGCATAGTTCACCAAATATGACATTTACTCCAGAATCTGAGCTACTTCAGAATTTTGTGGATACATAGGCATCACTGGTAAATGTGCCATTCTTTATACTTGGAATGCCTTTAACTTTTGCATGCTTGGAAAACTCCAAGGAATTCCTCAAGTCTTTAGTGTTACCTTCATTTAAAACCCCCCCTTAACATCTCAGAGGTTAAGAATATTCTATATTTATTCTGGTAACATCTTTAATATAAGGTATTTCAAAAATTTTATGGAAAATGGAATAAAAAGGGTAAGTTTATGTTAGTACAACAGCTTTAAAATATGGGGCTGGTATTGTGGTGTTTCTGGTAAAGCCACAACTTGTGAAGCTGCTATCCCATACTGGCATCTGCTCACGTCCCAGCTGTTCCACTTCTGATCCAGCTCCCTGCTTATGGCCTGGGGAAAGCAGCAAAAAATGGCCCATGTATTTGGGACACTGCCACCCATCTGGGAGAACTGGATGAAGCTACTGGTTCCTGGCTTCAGCCTGGCTCAGCACTGGCCGTTGATGTCATCTGGGGAGTGAACCAGAAGTTAGAAGGTCTTGATCTCTCTCTCTCTCCCTTTATCTAACTCTTTAAAATAAATACATTTAAAAAGAGTTTTTAAATCTGCACATTAATTTCCATGAAATTTTGAAGATGCTTCTATGCATGGATTTCAAAGAGCTTATTTTGGTGCAAAAATTATCATTTAATTTCATTTTCCACGTACTTTTTGAAGTCCCCTGTACTTCTTTGTGACTCTACTTAGCTTCAGCTGCACTGATTGTCAAGGATGATTCCAGAACAGTATCATCAGCGTCACCTGCACATTTATTTAAAAATGCAAACTCTTGAGCCCCATCTCATACCTAGTGAATCAGAAATGTTAAGGGAAACTATGTATTTCAGCAAGACAGCTAGATGGCTCTGATGTGTTTCAACACTTGAGAATCCTTATTCTTTTGGGATCATGTATCTTCATACTAGTTTCTACACATAACTGAGATTGCCTTTATGGTTTTCATCTTCTTCCATTTCCTCTGAATACGCAAAGCACATTTGTTAACTATGAGAAAACAAAAACTAACAAAATTAAGAATTTTATACAGATCCTTAACAACTCAAAACATTGTATATAGGATACACACTCAAAATTTGAAAATGACCATGTTATAACAATGGTGCCTATGATTACCTACAGTTTTCCAATGTTACATATTCACCATGAAAAGTGAGTAGGATTATAAGAAGTTTTTTTTCCACTTAAGAGCCCAAGAAATTCATTAGATGCTACTAAAATCCAAGGGTCAATTCCTTAACTAATCAGGTGAGGAAGTTATTGATCAAAACAGAGTCTCTATCACCAATCCCCTTATATGAGTTATTAAACACAGTTTAGTATTCATGCTTCTTCAAGATTTATATTATACATGATCTGAGAATTATGGTAGTTATTAATTGGTTGATTAATAATTTAACCCAGTGGTGGCAAATTCTCCAAACAAGCACTCGGAAAATTTCTGCAGCTGCCAACACATGTTATATCTATAGATAAGGAAATCTCAGAGAGCTTGTTTATCAGGCAGCTAAGGTATAGGTATGGACAGATGATAGGAAGGTGGCAATGCTGTGTCTCAGCAGCGTTATTCCAGAACTGCACACACTAGCTGAAGCATTTAGATACATATTTCCATGTGGCCAAGCATCTGAAATCAGGAGTGGGTGTTGTGTTTTATCCCCATCCTCAAGTATCATTTACAGCATCTCTGTGGTCATTGTTGAATACAATACTGACATGAACAGAATTTCCATGTAATTCTTCTCTACTAAACATTTTGCTCCAAAGTAGGGGAGTTACACTTTCAAATTACATGGAGTTAGTCATTCCATTCGTCTCAGGCTTCAACTTTTCCCTACAATTAAGTTGTAATTCTGTCACTGATCTCAACTTATAAATATCTTAAATTTGGCATATACATCCTTCAGAGATGCTTTACGACAGGAGTATTATTTTTTCTTGTTTGTATGTTCAGCACTGATACAGTTCTCAGAAGCTGCACAATAAATGCTTTTGGAAGAAAGGAAAGAAGGAAGAAGAAAGGCATTAAGAACTTCCAGTGAATAGAATTAACCACTTCACTGACTTTGGCTGAGACTATTAAGATGATGAAGATCACTCTTGGAATTGGACTCAACTAAAGGGGTATTACATAGTAATATTTTCTTCTTTTAAATCTTATTTGTGACTTGCTAGGATTCCATTCACAGGTGATTTCACTCAACAGATTTACCATGAAGTGCATTTAAGAAATAATTCACTATTAAAATGGGAAGTTGAGCGTTTTCTCAAGAGATGGTCAAAGAGGTCATACTGTTTTAAAGTTTAAGCCACATAAATTTGGAATTGTGGTTTCTATTATACTTCCATAAATTTTAAGATCTAATACATTCATGTTATTTATACTATGAGAAGCAACAGCAAATATGCCCAATCAAAACTTTTGTAAAATGTAATGATTTTCAGTTTTTTGATCCTTTGGACATTCAAGATGCATAGAGGATAGTGTGCTATACTGAGACAGCTTTGTGCTGAAATAGTTTTTAAGTATTCAACAAAGGAAAATGAACTGAAATCTAGGATGTAATGTAATATTATGTGCTGGCACAACACAGGATGTTGGAAAGAAAATGGCTCTGTAAGATGTGATTTCTCATCCTAAAGAAGGCATTTTGGATGTACAGTCCAGAGTTTATATTCTCCAAATCTGTGATGCAACTGACTTCAAAAGTGAACTAAGAATTCGATTAATAAATTAAAACAAACAAAAAAAAAACCCCAAGCAGAATAAAAATACTATTATGACATAGTACTTTGTAAAACTGATGAAAATAGCACATCATTACATCATTTTCCTTTTTTTTCATTTTTCTTTTATAATGTGAAAACATCACCTAACTAAAGTGTTTCACTAGTCATCCATTTGATCTTTTCCATGGCTTATTCTTTATAATACATGATCTTCTTTTAATCTTGAATTTTATACTAACATTTTGTTTGGTATAAAGTAAGAGACTCAGTAAAAACAATTTTAAAAAGAAAAGATACAATAAAAGGAATACGAGTGAAATTTCAAAACTGGAATATTGCTAGACCTATTTCCTCATTAGTCTTGGGAACTTCAGTATCCAGCATAGTGTTCAGCAGCACATGCAGATATTCACATCATGTTCATTCATTCATACTGACATATATTGATGACCTGCACATGTCCAGCATTTTAATAACTCCAGGCAATAAAATGACAATAAATGCACAATCCCTGTCATAAAAGAGCTCACATTCTGGAACAGCAAACCAAAGTACTGCAATACAAGGCATTTTTATAAAGATACTCATATCAAAGCAGAGTATTTATCAGATGTGCTAAAGGAACAGAGGAACTCTTCACAGAGTTAGATTATACTAGATAAGAAAGATTTAGCATGTGGAGAAAAGGGAAACCAGAAGGAACACCATGTGGACACACCCATGGGGAGAAATGTAGGATGTCTGGTAGAACTGGATCAACAGTGTTCAAGAAGGGAAGAAAGAGCAGTGAGGTATAAGGGAGCAAAAAGCTAGGCTAACTAGTTTTCTCTTCCCACTGGCCAAAGTAAATCATCAGAGGTGTGAAACAGCAGGGACACAATCAGATCTCATTCCAGTGTGAGATCCATGAGTATATCTCAATGTTTCTGGGGGTTACTACAGGTCTCTTAAGCTTTTCCACAAATTTGCAGCAAAAAAAAAATGTGATGAGAAAAATCTATTTCTATTTATAATAAATACTGACACTATCAAGTACTGAGACAGAGTATATGGAAATTTACCAAATGTTTATGGTAAAAGTGTTACCAGTTCTAGTACACATAAGAGACCAACAAGCTTGCCTTTGAGAAAATAAAGGAACAAGATAATATGCAAAGAAAGCAACAGACATTGAAGGAGAGATAACTAACAAACCAAGACAGATTCAAAATGGCTCTGAAACACTGGAGCAGTAATACAGAAACAGCTTATACCACAACAGCTTACACCAAATCACCTGAAGTCTTAGAGCTAGAAAGTAGAGTGATTATAGCAATTAAATTTCTCTGTGCAATACTGACCCAAGATATTTTCTTTACTTGGTCTTAAATGTTTGCTATTTTTGTGGTTTTTGCATTCCCTGTGGAGTTCTTATTTATGCAAGTGCAAGCAGCACTTGAATGAAAAGGTAACAAGGTACATGATGTAGTGAACCAGACAACCACAGCTGTCTTTGACAGGTTAATGAAAAACTGTCTAAGTTTCAGATATCCATTACGACATTATCCTCTCCCCCCCACCATCCTCAATAGAGAGCTATGATTTTAAGAGGTATCTAATTATATAAAACGGCTAACTGATCATGGAACTATTTGAAATACAACAAAATAGTCAACTGGACAAACGTGTCTGTGTATATACTATGCACATGCACAAAAATTATAACTTACATGAATAGGAAATATAGGTGAGTTCTTTTTTTTTTAGCATTGAAAGATGCTAATGATTGTGCAGTGATCCTATGGAATTTGTAAGCCAAATATAATAGATCATACATGTTCACTGACATTTGATTTCCCAATAGATCTGCTAAGTAAAAATAAAGAGTACATTTCTGACTGGCAATTGCTAATACCTTAATTTGCAGGAATGTGAAAGTCGTAACTTGTAAATATTCATATTTATCATGTCACACACATTGCAAAATGTTACTTCGTTATACAATTAACAACAAAACCCTTCATTTTTCTGAACAGTGTATTTTTCACCTCATTTCTTCAACATGTCATTCTTGTATCAACAAACATTTTGCCTTTATTACTGCTACTTATTTCTGCTAAAAGGAAGATGTTTCTATCATGCTTGTGCTCTGCATTATTTTTCCAACATTCTAGAGATTCTACATAAGGAGTCTACGCCCAGTGTTTGATAAGTTGTCTGCAAATTAACATCACACTTTAAAAAACAAAACAAAACAACAACAACAAAAAACACACAACAACAGAAAAGAATTCAGTTCTTTGGGAACTCAAATGAATATAATTTTGACATAAAATTTTTAAGAGTATAGTATATTCTACAGTACTGAGCATTTTAAAGTTTAACTGTACACTTACAAAAAGGAGACCAAATGAAAGAGAAGAGAGATGTTTGATGATAAAAGTAAAAAAGCTTAATTAACATTTAACTTTATAAAAAAGAACAAGGAATTTCACTCTCCTGAGACAGTTTCTGACTTGTCTGTGGCAAGGTCGAATCACTGGGCTACACTAACAATCACCACTATGATGTTCTTCTTTTAAGCCATGTGGAGATCTTCTCTGTAGACTAGAAAGTCTGAGATATCACTGCCCAAACATTTCTACTTCTGTGCATGACAACAGGTTGCCTGCCTCTCCCTGCCAACTTAGGTCATTGTCATTGTCTTTGGCTTCGACTGCTTCATACACCTTTGCCAATACTACTGCTGGACCCAATACATGATTCAATATTTTACATCAATACAATATTTTAAAATCTAACGTCACACATGAGGAAGTCAAAAAGGTCAAATGTATAAGCTTCTCACTTATCAAAGACAGAGGCTCAGAGATATCAAGAAATGAGTATCACCCTCTTTTATTTTTCAGTTTTTTGATTACTTAGAAATTTTTAAAAAGTCTGCACAGGTACCATCTATGTATTATGACATCTTCCTTGACACTTTAGATTTTTGTTTTTTTTTTTTTTTTTGGTTTCTATTAATTCTGTTTACCTCTAAATAATAACATAAATCAGCAGATTCTTCTAGTAACATAAGGGTTTTTTTTCTAATTTCACTGGCCTCTTCCTGGGACTTCAAGAGGAGAATAGTTTTATCTTGCCTTTTGTCACAGTTGTGGCTAAATATACATGTGGAATTTGAAAATATGTAATTTAAAAAAATTTGAGTAAACCCAAAACGTAGCCATTCTGTTACAATATTTCTTACCATTTCCTAACCATGTAAAATTGAATGGGAAATTGAATGGGGGGGATTAAATTAAGTTTAATAGACTAAAAGTTCTCTAATATCCTAAAGGAAAATAAAGATACACTTAAATTTGACATACCTTGACCTCAACAGCACTGGAAAGCTATATGTGGTCTTTACAGCCAAATAACCAAAAAATGTGAAACACGTGTTGCAAGAAAGAGTCAAACTATTTAGCAGGAAGGGACAAACAAATAATGATCCATAAATGTAAATCCCCATCATGGCAAATAATAATTTTTCAATGTTTTCATTGACTACAGGAAAACCATATATCCTCAAATATGTCGACAGATACTTGAAACAATCAAGTCACTAGAATTAAGCAGTAAATAATAGCTCTTTGCATCCTAGGCAGGGTCAAGAGCCATCAACAACCTAACAGCAACTAGGCTATTTCCCTCTAGCACACATGTGGCTCCCCTGTGACAATTTTAGGTAAACCTGATCTTTGACTATGTGGTATAATTGACTTTAATTCAAGGATTTTCTTTTATTTTGTGACTTCTACCCATGAGAGGAAAAGCCAGCAAAGCTAGGGTAATTTGCATTCTTAAATTTCATTCTGTGTTTTTATTTTCCTTTAGAGGGTTCTTGTTACAGAAGAGCTTCATTAACTCAATTAGACACGATCCAGTGGGCCCATACAAATTAGGCTAGCCACAATATCTTTAGAATGGACAAAAATAAGAAGCCAGCTGTGGTCTTTACATTTTAAAGAAAATCTTAGCAGCTGATACTGCTTTGTGTCACAGTCATATTAAGCTCACGGCAACTGCCAAAACCAAAACGTGTTTTAGAAGCCCTACCCTCCAACACTGCAAACTGTTTAAGAGATACAACAATAGAAAGGGTATATACAGATATTTTTGTTCAAAAAATACAAACTGTCAATAGCACTTAAGTCTTTGGTTTCAATATTAGAAATAATAATTCTTGGCAAAAGTATCTTCATTGGACAATCTATACCAACAAGTGTTATGATAATTTGTATTCCATGCACATGGCATTTAAAAAGCCAGAAATCAGAAAATACCCAGGAGGAAAGGTATTTTCACTTTTTTCCTATAATACACACACCAAGTTATCTTAGCCAAGGTTAGGAGCAACAGATCCCACCTGGCCTGTGACCTTACAAAGTGCTTATGTGTGCGGTATGTGTGTGTAATAATACAGTAACTTACTTGGCTAATATTTAAAACCGAACCGCATTTCTCTTTTGCAGTGAAACAAAAAGAAAATTTAAAAATAAAACGGAACAAAGTTCCAGAAACCAGAAATTTATTTTTTGCCTAATCTTTTCATCAAACAATAGAAACAACAGTAACTCTCATTCCTAGTAACTGTAGTCTTGAAGAAACTTACATGTTCTGAGAATCATCGTGGTAGCTGTTAAAATAGACATTGTTGGGCTACATTTCAGACTTATTCAATCTGTATTTCCACTGATGATCTGGAGATTGGTATTTTTATACAAGTTATTCTGACTGGGTATGTATACACAAAAATATAAAGACTGTGAAAGCTCTATAGATTCTTACTGGGCTACTATGAGCTAAAATATGAGGAATATGGAAGCTCTATAGAAAATTCTGAAAGAAATAGAAGTATATGAAATCAACATTCAGAATAAGAATTTCTAATACAAAATAGCACCTTGAGAAAAATTATTTTACAGTAAATTTTTATTAACCTTTACATTGTAGGAAGCAGCTGTGCTAAATGAATCTACCAACCCACCAAGGAAGCAAGCACTTTCAACAGGTTGAATTTATACTGATAAGCAATGGCACACAGTAAAAAAAATTAAGTAACATTTAAACCAGTAAATTGCTCTAGACATTCATGAATCTTGAGATTAAATAATAAGCAATTAAGTGAAACTACAGTTACTTTTTCACTTGTTTCTGGATTTTGAACATATTCCCCCTCCTCCAGAATAAAAATCCCAAGAAGAAACATAGAAGAAAAATATAAAAACCTTCCATATAAATATAATTATCTGATTTAACACTGTTGAAAATAAGATGGTACTTGGAGTAGGGCTTCACTGTCACCATAAGCTATTTGTGCCTTAGAAACCAGAACATGAAGTTCAGAACACAATCCAATTTCTGTAGATGACAGTGAGTTCCCAGCAGGGGTTGTTCCTCTCCAGAAACCTGCCTTGGATGGCATCCTGGAACGTGGATGCCTTGGCATGTCTGCCACCTCAGCAATCAAAAATGTCATGCTTCCTTTTCAATGAGAAGCTTGACACATTCCTCTGATTCCTGAACTGTACTCACACTACCTGTTACAACATTTTGTAGTTTACAATGAGTGTCACTAAACTCTCATAGTGACTAGAAATTTCAAATGCATATTTACAAATTTGCAAAATGTAAATTGAGATTTTCCTGGAAGAGTATCCTGTTGGGAATAACAAATGCCTTGCCTTCATATGGTCAACAAATAATGACTGGCTGTGAGTAACAAAAGATTAGTGAGGTTATGAGCATTGATTTTTGAAAACAGAATATGGCCATATTTAAGTGTATATAGATAGAAGCTATCATAGTGAGCTGGAATTGATTTTATTAAGGCTGATAATAGAAACCAGATGGTTAGAGTGTCTGAAACATATATAGCCTTCCTCAAGCTAGGCTGGAAAATAGCTTGAGAAAAAAAAAACAGAATAAGTTCTTAATATGACATAAGTGATATACAGGAGTTATGTAAGTGTGGGATTCTAAGAATAATAATGACTTATTCTGGACTTGGTTGATTTTGCTTTCCAAGATATTTTATCTGGAGAACATCCCCATTGTCGTAGGCACATCCTAAAATACAAGTGTGCAGCAAATTCTAAAGAGGGTGGGAAGCAAGCTATGGCCAGTGGAGTTTCACAGGCTTTAGTCTATTCTGTTTATGGATGATGGGTTTACTAAGTTTCCTAAACTTCCCTTCTTCAAGATTTGCTTTTTTATGGCTGAAGCTTATACCTGCTTTTCTGCCAAATAACCCAAACAAAATTAAAGACATTATGTTCACTGACTGGGAGTAGGTTATGAACTCAATGGATATTTTTCTAAAAAATTAACAACTCAAAGGCACTCTGAAAATGTTTCTCTGGTATAAGAACAGGGGTCACAAAGGTGAATGAATGATAAGTAGGGAAATTCTACCAGAGATTTGCATTGGAACTTAATAAGATGTACACTAAATAAGATCATTTCAAGTAAAATTAATGTAACAATTAGCTCCTTGGTGTTGGTATAATTAGGTGCCCCAAACTCAGTGGCTTAGAATAAAACAAAACAAAATTATTATCTAACAATTCATGAGGTCAGAAATTCCATGTGGGTCTCACTGGGTTAAATCAAGGGAGAGCTACCATCTCTTCTAAAGCCTTGAAAGGAGAATGCATTGTCTTGGGTTTTCCAGGTTCTATAGTCACCTCTACTTTCTAGTTTGTGACCGTTTTTCATCTTCACAGTCAACAAAATCCCCTTGAGTTGTTCCCATTTTGCTCCATTTTGACACTGACTTTTCTGCCTGCCTTAGGATTACAATGGGCTCACCTGGATGACCCTGAGTAATTTCCCTAACTTTAAGATTAGCTGATTAGGGTCATTAATTCCATCCATAACACTAATTCTCCTTGGTCATAAAGGATAACATAGTCACAGGTTACAAGGATTAGGATTTCAGCTCTTTTAGAAGTTTGGTTAGTGGTAGCATTTGATCTACCACTTGTAAGTTATTTTTGTTGCTGCTCTGTATATGGTCGAAACTTCTTCAAAGGAAGGCACATCAGTCTTCTTCAGTTGAAAGAGTTCATTCAGCTTCATGTTGATTACAGTGCCTTCTATACACAGATCCAAGGTGGTTCTTTATTGACAGTTCTGATTTAATTTAAAAAAGATAACTGCTTGATTGCAATCAAAATCAAAGAGAATAATTTATGGAAAATGGAAGCAAAAGGAGAAAGATTGTTGGGAGGGGGTGGAATTTTTCCAAGAGATTTAATTGAAGAGTATCTTAAGACTTTCACAAAACTGACACATCCTATTTGATCACACTGTAAAATCTGTTGTAATATATGAAATATGAGATAATGTGAAAGTTATTAATAATATGTATTATATGTAAAATATGTATTACCTACTATGACATGAATTAGCTTATTATGAATACCATATTATATAAAACATATGGGCCAACTACATATATTTGTTGTATTCAAACACAAGTTGTGAATAAGCAAACTCAAAATTACTATTAAACAACTCAGAGATATGAACAAAAGAAAAACAAGTTCATAATATATCAAAATTATCCAAGTACATATTGCAATAGAATTCTTGGCTCTAGTTATTAATTTAGAATCAGCATCACTAGCATAGAAAGAGAACAATATATGACAGAGACACCTAGAAGAGCAGAAACCAGGTGGAAAGTGAGAAAATTCAGTTATTTGGAAGAATGAGATTGACTCAGAAATGCCAGTTGGCATTAAGAACTAGTTCTTAATCAAGACATTATATTTAATTAAAAGGAAGTATTTATAATATTTATAATAGTACTAGGATATTTACAAAATAAACTACCTTTAATAAGTCTAGATTAAAAGATCTAAATAATGCTATAACATTGTAATTTTTAGCTAAGCAATGCAAATCAAACAATTATATAACTCAACTGTAAAAACAGTTTAACTATATACAGTGTCGGGAAGCCAAGTAAACTTGTAATAGCTTTAGGTTTTAGTGTCCTGTGGCTGGACTCTCTTTGACACATTTATTAAATGGTGCAAGCAGTTTTTAGCTAAATATCTAACAGGATGTCATCCTAAAACCTCATGTCCTATATTACATTCTGTGAACAGAAACAGCTTGCAAAGATTTATGGCTTCTATTAATTACACTAAAAATATGGTACGTTTGTTCAAAGAAATCAATTGTAAGAGTGACAAGCAAGTGTATTTTTTAATTACAACCATACATTACAAAGGACTGTCATTATCAATTCTTTCTTTTCATTTACTTCCAAAGTGAAGGGGCAAAGGCAATTGTTTTCCTAGTTTTAACCCTGAAAGAAAAGTCTTTGACTGCATATTTTACATGGCTTATGGAGATCCTAGAAGAAAAAAGAAAAGGATGGAAGAAGGAAGGATGCGAAGAAGGAAGGATGGAAGAAGGAAGGACGGAAGGACGGAAGGACGGAAGGACGGAAGGAAGGAAGGAAGGAAGACAGAGCGAGAGAGAGAGAGAGAGAGATAAAAGCATCAAGACAGAAGTAAGATGGAAGCACATGAATTTCTGCCTATTCCATTCTTCACTTCTTACAAAATAAATTTTCTCCTCCAATTACCTTTGTTTTAAGAAAACTTACTACATCTCCCCTCTGTACTATCTTAGTTTTTTTTTTAATGTTAATACATGTTACTTGTTCCAGAAACAATTTATTATTCTTTGTTCTTATACAAAAAAAGCAAAAAATAAAACCAAAAATTAGACAGGAAACAGAAAAAAGAAAATAAAATTCAGCCACTGAAAATAATCACATAAAAATACCCAGAATGCATGCATGTTTACATTTTAGAACTACATTTTAAATTTCTGGAAACTTTTTCTTGGGCATTAAATCAATATCAATTTCATGCTCACTGATATTCCCAGGGAACTCTGTCTTTAGCCAATATGTCCCTGGACACTGTGAACCCAAGCTATAGCCTTTATTCTCATAGATGTATGTAGCTTGGCATACTTACAGATCCATGTCAGTTGGTAGGAACACTCAGATAATTCCTTTCACTCATCATTAGGCTCTTGTGACAGGAAAATCAATTATCCTAGATATTTTTTATTTTTTAAAGAAAAACAATATCCATGTTTCTTAGGCTAACTTGTTTAAAGACACAAAGGATTCATCATTTTGGGCAAATTATTGCAAATGCATTAGTTAATTTTAATGATATCTTTTAGCATCTCTTATTTGGGTACAAAAGAAGAGAGGGTTTTTTATTCTTTTAGAAGGTAAAGAATATTCAAAACACATAAATATGCATAGAGAAAAGCCTGGAATGACATCCACAGACAGGTTTTCAGTTTTATCTCAGAGTCACAGGAACACAATTATTCTAATTTCCTTCTTAAATCTTCCCTACCTTATCCAAATTGTCTACAATGAAGTTCTCATGGACCTCTGAAAGGTTTCCCCTGGTTTGCTTTAACAAAAACCAGGAGGAAGAGGAAGCTAGGCTGCAGAAGCAATGTGAAGATAGGTGGCAGACCCATTAATGACTGCTTTACACCATTATCTGCGAGCTGGCACTGTACCCCCCTGGAGAAGCCACCTCCTGCTGGAACCCTGTCTTGACACCCCTTCCCAAAGACTTCCCTCTTCAGCATGAAGCAGCCAGAGTAATCATTGTCTCCCCTAACAGATATTAAGGTACATTCATGTTAAGGGGAGAATGTGAGGCGTCAGATGGGTTAATAGGTACTCAGGGTGGTCCCAATGGAATTTGGGCTATAAAATAATTGCTTCCTTCCCCAAAAGAATGTCCTCCTTCCTTGGGAATCTCCAAATTTACCATGAGAATAGCAAGGGAGTGATGATTCCATCTGAGCTCACAGTTTATTGTGAAAACAAGTTACCAATCCCACCCTTCTGGATGGCTTTTTGTTTTATCTTGAGCCAGCCACATAGGACAAAAGATTGTAAATCAGGTCTTTTGATGGGTTTTTGTCCCAGCCTGGTGAATGCCAATCTGGCTGTCAAGTTTTTTTTTTTTTTTCTTCAAAATTGTGCATAAAAAAACCCAGTGCTATGAGGTTCTTTGGGTTCTTTCCTCTCTTGGAAGCCCCCCTCCACACCACTCTGGCTGGAGGTTTGACTCTAATAAATCTTTTTAAATTTCAAAAAAAAAAAAGTTATCATGGAAAAATAAAATGAGGTATCAGTACACATGATCAGTAGCTTGTTTTATTTCATCTCTAGGAAACTGGCTAGCAAAATGATTTCTTCTATCAGATCTATTTTTAACTCAAGCTGTTTGTTTCTAAAACCAGTAGAATATACAGCACAGCTCGTTCTTCAGTGTACCAGAAAGTAACTTCCACAGTGAAAAGGAGAGGCTCTTTCAGGAAAGAGTCACTGTGTCAACTGTCTGACCTTCTCAGAGATATGCTGCCATGCAAAGAGTTAAAATGGTTGGGTTATCCATCTATGAGCTGAGTTTGAATCATTAATCCCAGGTCTAGACATTTCAAGGTCTGGAGGCAAAGACAGTGAAACCTAGCTTTGTGTATGGAGAAAAAACAAAAAAGTTGAACTTTTGTTGAGAAGTAAAAACTAAGAATCCCAATGGGGTTGAGAAGACCAAAATCTATTTAAGGATAAGTTAGCTATTGAAGTAGGCAGGCATACAGGTTAAAATTGTTAGATTTGTGAACTGGAAGACCACGCCTTTGCCACGCCCCTGAGTGGTCTCATTGCCCTACCTGGCCACACCTGGTGCCCACCAGCCAATCAGGTTAATTAACCACTCCCTTTTGGAAGTGGGTTAAAGCCTGTACATGGTGTGGCCTGGCCTGCTCTTTTTTTCCTGGCCTCTTGCTAGGAAGGGGCTTGCTGTAGCCCCGCACCTACAGGGCACATGGCCCTTGGGCCATGTGCTCTAGGCTTCCTGGCCTAGATACTCTTCCACGTGGCTGGTTCCTGGTGCTTGGTATGAACCCCTAATTACCTCTCTCTCTCTCTTAAATAAAGCTCTCACTCTCCTATGTATCTTTCTCACTAAATAAAAGCCTAAAATATACCATGCTGCCTTGTTTATCTGTGCCGGTATTTAGAATTCTTCTCTAAATACTAGGCAAGAACCCTCTTGGGCTTATTAATATCAGGGATTCAGTAATAAGCCCGTGGTGAAATCGTAATGCACCCCAAATTCCAGTAGCACATGTGGCACCCGGGATAGCCTTTCTAGGGAACTTTAAGGGACCACATTTCAGTGTAAATTCTAGGGGGTCTTCTCCGATTTCACTATGAAACTTTAAAGACGGATGAAAATAGTAAGATTGGAAAAATGAGTTTTTTTTTTTTAATTCCAAACTCAAAATTCACAAAATACAAAATTCACAGAATACAAAAGATATTAGGCTTCTTATATTTTTCTCAGCTTTCAAATTATATTTGTAACAAAAGCCATAATATTTAAATTGAATTTATTCAGTGAATGTGTAATAAAGTTTGAATAAACCATTATGATCTTAAATTTGACGTACCAAAAATGGTCATTTGAAAACAAATCACAATATATGTAATGTGTTCGATATTGCTAAAATTAAAAAAAAGGCTTGAGCTATATTAAAAAGAAATTGTGGGACTTTATATTTTTCTGAAAATTCAGATGGAATTATTCTTCTAAATCAACGGGTTCATCCTAACTCCTATGCAAGTTTCTGTAGAAGTTATCCTTTGAACCTATTGATGTTAGACAAAATGAATTGGATTCGTTTTACTCTATGGAGAGTAGTAGTATTTTTCCTATTGTTGCTATTGATGATGTTGCTAAAGAGTAAATTATTAACCTATTATCATCACAGAATTCAAGTGACCAAAACTATATGTTATAAAGGTTGAGAAATAAAACCAAGAAAATCATTAATTTATTATTTTAATCAGTCATTTAAGAAATATGAATCAGTGCCTGCATTATGCTAGGTCTAGGAATCTAGAATCAAACAGCACACAAACAGCATTTAATGAATCTCAGCCAAAGAGGAAAATAATTACAGGTCCAAACAGTGATGATTCAATGTAGTGCATGCAAAGACAGAGAAGGGTAGAAGGTATCAGGCCTCCATATCTAAACTCACTAAACTGACATTCAACAATGTGCTATAAAACAGATGTAGAATATGAAGAAATGCAAATGACAGGAATTCTACTAGGGATACAATATTCAATGAACTAATGAAAGGAAAGTCATAAGGCCAAGTGCTTTCTGAAAATGACCTTGGCATTTACTTATTCAATTAAGCCAACAGTTCTAAATATTAATCTATTGACATGTTTTCACGATTAAGGAGTTCTGAATTACATCGATTTGTAAAGATTACTAAACGTCACTAACACCTTTCTCAGTCCAGGACGTCTGAGACTTCACACACACCTTGTTTGTATAAGCCTGTGATGCTGCTTCTTCTCTACAATAAGTATAAGACTGGAACAGCAGATGAGCAGAGAGGTAGGAGAGATGGGGTGTGATTCTCAAATTTGAAATATTTGATGAGGAGAGAAAAGAAAAAGAATTGTTAATCTTGCAGCTCCATTTTGCCCAATATTCTCTGCTTAGTGTGTTGCCATTTGATATATCCTTTTTATGGAGTTTACAATGATAAGGATACTAGAGACCCTTCTTTTGTGAGATAATAAATTCCAGACTTGTTTGAGCAGATAACACAAATACTGAATTTTTGTTTTACAAAAATACAATGTGAATCATTATTCTTTAATCTTCTTAAAAACAAAGTGTTCCCTTCAATTTCCCAGTGTAATGCTCCCACATGTCTGCACACTACAGGCAACATTAAACAGAAAAGACTGCCAATTTGATGAACTCATTTTCAGTAATATTTCCAGAGTCAGCATTATTTCCAAAATAAGAAAAAATATGTAATTACATAAATCAATGACTAAATATATATGATGCATTTATATATACAAAAAGCAGACAAATGCAACCTTTCTACATCTGTGCCATAGCTTTAACTCTATGTATACATATATGTTTGTTGTAAATACTCCCCTTTAGTAAAACCCATCACTGAATTCCTCGGTTCTCCTTAGACTGCTGCCATTGAAAAAAGAAGAGATTCCAACAGCATGGCAACAAACTACAGCAAATGAACCTGCTTTTGTCAATTTTTAACTTTCAAATAGAGATTTTAAACATAAGTAGTGTCCTACTTACAAGCAATTTGATTTGTATTCACAGAAAGTATATTATAATCCTTACCAGAAACTAATAATGATTGTAATGAAATTTCATTGACTTCAGAGGTTTCACATTGATATATTGCTTAATTCAGTGTTAGTAAAATCATTCATCACTTGTTACAAACACCAGCAGGGGAACTACACCGACAATTATTAAATTAAACTGGATTTAAGGGTTGCTTTTACTGTAATTGCCACAAAAAGAGAAAAAATCTACTGTTGCTTAAATTTTATACTGTACTTAGACCACAGTTGAAATTCTTGGTTTGGGTGAAAAGGCTCGGTCTATAGCCCTATAAACAACTTTCTCCAGTCATTAGTTCCAAGATTTGTGAATCTGTAGCTGCCTCCCTTTTAATATTCTTGTTTCCTCACTTATGTAAGACTTTATCCCATGACCTTAATAAAAGGAACCTTACCATCCCAAACCCCAGTTCTCAAATGAAAACCTTCATTTGTTTAAGAAGAAAATGCTCTCAATCACGGTCACCTAAGTTCAGCAAGCAATTAGAATATAAATCCAATTAGCTATTACTTATAAGGAAATTAAAATATAAACTATAGTCATGTATATAAAATATAAACTTTATATAAAATATATTTAACATAAAAAGCACATGTCCTAAATCTCCTAGGTACTGATATGATCAATCAATCAATAAACATTGACCAGAAATATCCTGGGAACTATGGAGGAAACAAAATATATATATACCATTTCCAAAGGCAAATACTTCACAATTTAACTAAAATATTGAAATTGCTTAATGAAAAAGTCCTAGAGATTAAAAGAGCTGTAATAATAACATGACTTGAATTAAATGTTGTCAGACACTAGAAACTATTTCCAGTCAACAATTAGTTTCCACTATAATTTTGTTATGTTCACTATCATAGCTGTTACTAATTATTCTGGAAATATAATGTAGTTTTTATCACCTTTAGTAGATCCAAATTTAAACCCATTTCTGACACAATCAGCTTCTAGCATATCCATTTATTAATAAAATTAACTGACAATCTGTTATGTGCCAAGAACTGTTGTCTTAAGAAATAGACTCTAGCCTCAGGATCCTTGCAGGAGACCAGAGCAGGCACATGCATGAAGAAAACACTATGCTCTAAGGTGCAATCAAGGAAAAGGTTACGTGTCACTTTGGCACACAAGAGGCGGCCATTAGATCTGAGAAATTGCCAAGGATGTAATATATGGGCTAGATCTTTTTCAGAGGAATAGCAGATTTCTTAACACTCACTGAATGAATCACAGGTAAGGAGAAGAAACAGCATGTACTAAGGGAGAGGAAAATGGGAGAACAGTGTGATGTTTTATGAGTCTGGAAAGGTGTTACGTCTAACAAAAGAAAAAAGTTCATTACATGAGATAAGAGAAGCCCAACATGAAGTCAGTGAGGGATCTGGCCATACCAAGGAGTTTGGATTTTACCCTCAGTCATTGCCAAATTATATAAAAGTGGGCAATAGATGGACCGATGCTGATAGTCTAATGGCACAGAGGACAGAACGGATCTTTCATGAAAGTTCCAAAGCAACAGTGGATACCTAATCTAAATCAGCTGAAGACAGGATAAAAAGAAGATATCAAATTGAAGACACATTTCTGAGGGGACTGGGCAGAGCTATAGACTTCTTAGTTCTTAGGGGAGAACAAAAATCAGGTAAGTCTGTGAGTTTTCAGACTTGCATTATGGGGAACATGGTGCCACTAAATGAGACAGAAAATGCAAGAGAAAACGAGGCCAATTCTTAACATGTTAGGGTTAAGATTTTTGTAAGGTATTTGGGTATGAATACCCAGTGTGCTATTGGAAACACTACATATGCCAATAGCAGAGGGAAAAAGAAAAAGAATCAAGAAATTCATGGGATTAAGAGGTATCAATCATGAAATAGGGTTAAAGCTATAACTTGAAGCCAGCACCATGGTACAGCAGCTTAAGGCACTATTACTGTGGCTGGTGTTATAGGATAGCAGGTAAAGCTGCTGCCAATGATGCTGGCATCCCATAAGGGCACTGGTTGGAGTCCTGGCTGATTCACTCCAATATCCAGGTCCCTGCTAATGGGCATTAGAAAGCAGCAGGGGATGGTCCAAGTGCTTGTGCCCCTGTACCTACCTGGGAGACCTGGAAGAAGCTCCTGGCTCCTGGCTTCAATCCGACTCAACCCTAGCAGTTGCGGACATTCGGGGAGTGAACCAGCAGATGGAAGACTCTCTCTCTCTCTCTCTCTCTCTCTCTCTCTGACTTTCTGTGTGTGTGCATGTGTGTGTCTTCCTCTCTAACTCTGTATTTCAAATAACTATTTTTTTTTTAAAAAGCATAGCATAATCCTGAGAACTACATATCTAAGAATCAGTCAGAAGAGGAAGAGGCATAGCAAGGCAAATAACTTATTTAGGAAAAAAATGTAATTTCTAGTTTCCCAATTTTTTGAATTGCTGTAGGGAACTGCAGGCCTCTCTAAATACAGTCGTCCCTGCTTTCAACTCAGGCACCACAAATGAACCTCTTTAGCAAAACATCTTACCAAATTAACAGGCCTCAGCAGGCCTTACAACAATGTAGTTATAAGAATGTGGGGTGAGCAAATTTTGAAATTTATTAAATCTGACAATTTAATATTTATGTGAGTTGCAAATGTTAAGCATAATTGGACTACTGGCTTAGGCTTAATGGTTTGTGAATTTAACTTCACTATCAGTTTTGCCTGCTAATGAGCTCACTCAACAAAATGAGGAGGAAAAAAATTTTTTTAGTTGACCTGAAACACATCAGTCAAGGAACGTGGTTTCTTTTATTACATAAAATGGCCCAGCTTCAGTGAAGTTCAGTGGTTTGGAGTCAGAAAACCTGGGTCAAACAAATGTAGATCTCTGGTCACTGGGGAGATTGTTATGACACTCTGGGCAAGTTACAAAATCTCTAGAAGCCTCAGTTCCCTCAAAAACAGGGATGATGTGAATCATCAGAAATTATCCTAAGGATTAACAGAGAATGCACCTGAATCAGCAGGCCAAATGATAGTACAGGACATGAAGTCAATGCCTGCTCATTTTCTTTAGTTCTTATGCCATGGCTTTCTGCTTCAACAGACCTCCATAAGACCCTTCTGTGCATTTTCAAAGTGCTGATAGCAACGTAAGTATATTCTACTTACTACAAGGTGATCATTTTAACTTCTATTACGGTTATCTCTCTGATACAATGCATAGCACTTAAGAAGCGTAGCAAAACCACAGCATGTATGAGTCCTTTTGAGGTGTGGGCTGAGCCTAACATCCCCAAGGACCTAAATTGAAAGGATCTTTCTCTACACCTCCGTTCTATAAGCATGATGAACCGATCCACAAATGTGGGCAAAAATCTCTATGAAGGGATATCTCCTGGAAGTTTTGTGTGGGATATAGAGATGAGCAGGAGCAAGCAAATCCTATGAGGGAGAAAAAGAAGGGTGAATGACTGGGTAGGAGTGTTGACAAATACACACCAACACAGACATACCCACATGTACACACACAGAGAAAAATGCAAAATAGAAAATCAGCATGAAATTAGAGAATGCCAATACCCATATGGATCTGAGTGCCTAGTTGCCTCATTGTACAGAAAAGAGAATGGAGGCCAAGTGACAGGACATCATTGACCTGCGAATAGCATCTTATGTGGGTCTCTCAATATAACAAGGGAAGAGACATGAAGCATATGTGAACACATATGTTCCTTATGTGCAGACATCAAGATGTGTAAGACAGATGAAGTGAGTTTCTCATTTATTTCCAGGGAGTAAATAAGTAACCCCAGGAAGAGGGAAAGTGACCCCAGATGCCGTTTCTCAGTGCCAAGTTTCCCAGTGCCAAGCATTATTACACTGCTCTGTGATGCCTGATGTTCTGAATAGCACCTTCAGTTCTCTCCTTCATGCTAATCAACTTCCACAGTTCCTGCCCCAGCACACCACACTAAATATTACTTCTACTTTCATTCATTATACTATTATAATCATTTTGTTTTTAAATTCTATGAAGGGCACTTTTATGTCTATACAATCATCTCTGCTCTATAACCTCTGTAATCATCACAATCTAACCTTCAGATGCTTAATTCAAAATACTCATGAAATGCATTTCTTTGACTATGATTGAATCCAGGTTAACAATCTCCTGTTTTAGTTAAGTTCCCATGCAATCCAGTCTTGATTTTCCTTGGTTGGATTTGGATATCCCTCTCTGTACTGGATGGACGATAGCCCTAGAGAAGGAAATCCTACTTGATTGCTTTACTTGAACAGAAGGACCAAATGAGGGCTGAAGTAGAGTGACTTATAAAAACAATGGTAACATTATCAGCAGGAGGAGTGGCCCCTGGTTCTGAAATCCTTTGCAATGGAGGATGATCAAAACTTAACAGTGTTTACTTATATTGCCGAAATTCATAGAAATGAGCAGAACAGCCATTTAAACAATGATCCTTTCATTACAGTGAGATGCATCCAGGAAGTATAATTTTAAGACAGCACACACAATAACTTCAAGGGATATATTCATGTATTGTGGATTTTATAAGAATGAACTAATGTTTGCATGGCACATGTTCATGTATCAAGCATAACTCAATTTAAGTTAACATGTGTAATTCTTGCCACAATTGGGCTGTAAGTATCTGTGATGACAGAATGTCAGCCTTTAACATGATTTGCATTATATTTACACATCCCAGGACAATGCTTTCATGTTATTTAATTCCACATCTGACTCAGAACAGGACATAGGTTTTTTGACTGGTTTTTCAGGATTTCTAGACTTTTATATAGGATGTGACTACACAATTACAAAATAAACTGAAGATCTTGCTGCTATTCCATTAACCTGGATAACACAAATAGTTGAGACACATCAAGTCCAAGGGGAAATCTGGTGGTGTGACAGTTAAGCTGCCATTAACTACCAACGAAAACTGAATAATACAAAATTTTATCAAGACATTATTTATCAAGATGTATCCTATAACAGAAGAGGAATGGCATAAGATATTACCAACAAGCAAATTGGGTGGAAGAATATATTTCCAAATCCTGCGATGCCACTATAGTGCATTTTAGTGCTCTTTCCTCACTGGGAAGAGTCTACGTATCTCAAGCAACTGGGATATTCTCAGAGAGCTGCTTAGAATCACTGAGAGAATCTCTGAATCTCTCCCTTATTACCTTCCGGCTGGGTCCTTCCCCTGCTGCATGGCATCTGGGAATCCGAATTAGCTGTCCACATTTATCAAATTAGCCACAATATTGGAAAGTCTCCACTGAGTTTAGGAAATGACTAGCAATTCCTATTAGATTAGTGATGGCAAATGGATGATGTAAATAGGATTTTGAAAATGTGCCTAAAGAATAAAAGAAGGAAAGAATAGTAATACTCCTTTAATTTTCTTATTGCTGGAGGCTTTCACGGATAATATTTTTCTTTAGTGATCTTCCATGACTCAGACAATAGGTTCTTTATCTCTAAAATTGGCAAAGGCTAAATGGCCTAAAGAGAAAGAATCAATGCAAGTCCCCATGGCTGAGACTTTCACCTACTGGTAAGACTCCAGCGTGGATTTTCAGTAAAGCAACCGGATGAAAAACTGGCTTTTACATGTTTCACATGGACCACCTCAGGTCAGAGGACCAAATGGGAAAGGTTCAAGGTGGCCATTGTCAACATCAAAACATCTCTAACATTCTGTGTCATCTTAAAAATGAACGAGAATTTCACATTCACTTCTGTGGCAAACTAATTTTACTTTAATACTATAATAATACTTGCTCCCCCTACGTCTCTGGGCAAAGTTAATGCTCCAAGATGAGCCACACTGATTTTATAACTGCCTTGTCTTTTTCTGAGTCTCAGGGCCTGAGCATGTTCAGATGGAAGCTCCGGACTAGATGGCTCTGAAGACACTTCAGAAAGATCAACAGTACAGTGCAGGAGAAAGACAAGGGCTTTGAAGTCTGGATTTCTTCAAGGGTCAGGCTCTGACCTTGAGATCATTTTCTCTTACCTTACTAACTACATCTGTAGACTGTGGGAAAACACTACACATCTGGTATGACTATCAAGTAAGTAAGTGAGTTAATACGGGGCAAGCACATGACAAGGTACCTGAAACATGGACGATCCTATTACTAAGTCAAAGTCTGTGATCATCCACTCCCAGAAACCACAGAATATGAGCAATCTAGTATCCCTCATAAAATGAAGTCCTCTAGGAGAAACATTAAGTAAAATCATTAATCCAACATAAAATCCAACTTTGATCATCATTATTTAACTACTTTATGTCTTTTAAGCTTTTGGGTACTAAATTAACCTACAACAAATAAATGATTTCCTTGTAATTCACAGGAATAGAAGGAAACTTAGAATGTTTTAAAATTTTCTCTTAATCACTTGCCCCTTTCCCTCTTTTTAACCATTTCTATTCCTTCCTTATAGAAATAATAATATAATAATATAAAGGGGAAAATTCAGAATATTTCCTCTATGGAAAATACCCACATAAAGGTTGAATAGAAAAGAACACTAAGACTCAGTGGGCCACAGGCTCTTCATTAGTAAAATGAGAGAAATAATTCCTTACCTATCCCTTAAGACTGGTACTTTGATTAAATGGGCTGATAAAGAGACTAAGGTGGCTCATAAGAATAATATGCACTTTAAGCATTTTGACAGTCACATGGTTTTTGTAAATAATGATTATTGTTGTTAGTAATGTGTACTAATACAACTTCAGTATCCCCCTCTACTAAGTAGAACTGCTGTGAGAAGTAAAAGAGGTAATTTTGTAAAGCACTTAGTGCAGTGTTTGATACTTAGAGTAATCACCGAATAAATGGCAGCAATGATCAATTTCAGTCTTCAGAGGGAAATTCATGAGCCATAGGAAGGTCTAGGGCATTTGGTGAATGTCATTTCACCATTTAGCATTGATTCTAGGGCAGTATCCTAGGTTCCTGATGCCCAGTCCCAGGCTTGGTGTGGTGCCATCATATGGCTTCTTACAGAAATGTAAATCTAAGTGGACAAGGGCACTTGGTTCTTTCCTCTGCCCCCCATTCTGCACAAAATGAAAACTTAAACCATTTGATAGACAGACAGATAGATAGTACACTGGCACTGTGTGTAACAGAGCTGTGAAGGTACAGGAGTGGATATGCTAAGCATCGGAGAATGACACTGAGAGTATTTACTCATTATGCATTTTTGTAGGGGTTGAAGTAGGGTAAATCAAATCTCTACCAGTGGGCATTGGTGCTTAACACATAGCTTTCAATGATGACTCAAAATGTTTTCTTCATCCACATATGCCTCTGTTGCTTTAGGATTTATTGCAGCAGTCAATTTTAGTTGTGCATGCATGTCTTTTCCTTATTTCACTAGTGATGTCTGAGGCTTCAGACTGGTGTTTATACCAGGCCTATAAAAACAACTCTCCTGAAAATTATTTTAAAAGACTCCAAACTTGAAGGAAAAGCTGTGGCTAAAAATTACATAAGGCAAAAGTCTAAAGTGAATCTTGAGTAAGTATGAAAAAGTGCTCACTTAAATTTTCAAGAATATATAAACTTATTGATATGCAATACATACTATGACTGGTATTTTCAAGATATTATACTTCAGATTACTTTGGTAACATTAATCCTTGAATAGCAATCCTCACATTATACTATTTATAATTTAACTATAGCCTCATGTTGACATTAGTGACAATGAAACTAAATCTACTTCTAGGTGACTATCACACAACAATGTGAGCAGGTGCATTCAAAAGACATCTTTTAAGGGTGTTTACAACATTCTATATGTGGCATTACACGAAATAGTCATGGATACTAAAATAAATCGCAGTGTACTACTTAATAGATTACCACACAGCTCTGTGGTGGTGGATTTAAATGTTCTACCATGGAAATGCATGCAAAATACTGTTATGTAAAAATAAAGTCAAATTGCAGAACAATACATATGGTATGAACTCAATGGTTAAAGCAAAACAATCTTTATATGACCCCATATTTTTAGTTTGTTCCATAGCTACTTAATATATATTAAGAGTGAGCCCAAGGATGCAAAACAAAATGCCAACAGGGGGTACTTCTGGTGAATGAAATGATGAAGAGCCTCCTTCATTGTTTTACTTCCATGAGGTTTGAGTATTTTCAAGGAGAATCAATTTATATACTCTTTGTGTGTGTTTCAAAATTAAAAAGGAGCACATTTAAAATGAACCATTAAGGCTATTTCACTTTTACTTGGAAGACTGTTAGCATGGTTTAAGAATTGTCTCAAGTGTCATTACATAAATTTATTTTTAAATCATGATATATTCTGTGATTGGCTATGACACTGATATTATATACTAGAGTGAATTAAAAATTCTTAAATATTAAAGTTTACATGACAAGCGTTGTTAATATTAAATCAATAGTGAATATTTTATATGTCTCAAAGCAGCATTCTATCATTAAATAATATAATCTTAAAATCTATAAGAAAGGACTTAAGGGGGAGGGTAGTTCTCTAGTATAGCCAACATGTAACAGGTATTCAAAAAATAAGGCTTTTGAATAAACTAAAAATGAAACGTAAAATTTATATTTGGATAAAGATGAAGTTACAATTAAAATGTTTTAAGGTCTAAGTTCCATTCTTTCATTTCAGTGGGCTATTCCATTTCTGGAAGGAGAGGGAGAGTAGGCCCTTTCCCTGCCACTAATGGTTAGGGTGTCAAAACTGCAACATGTTAATATGCCTTCCTCCTGGAGAACATGGCACTCTAAGCATACCTAGAAATAGTTGATAAAGACTATTCTTCTACTGCCATTTTTTTAACTAAAAATAAATACATGTGGGAATAAAGACAGATTAAAATATCACAGCATCATAGAATTTTTGACATCATCTTGCTGTGTTTTCTAGACATTTCTGAATGTCTTTCCTCTCCAGCATCCCCAGAAATTGGTCACTCCTAGACACCTCCTAAAATGCCCTGATAGTTTTCAGGGAGCTGAGATCACTCCAGAGTTCTTCCAATGACCAGTCCACAACTATGCCACTCTGATTTTCATTCCGCAGTGTGAATGAACAAAAAATAGCCTTACCTGTCCTCTACATGACAGTCCACAGAGGCAACCACGAGTTTAATAAATGGTTTATTTTTCTTATGCACTGAGATAGAAAAAGTGACATTTCCACATTTTCAGCACAACTATCTTTTTTGCAAGAGCTTTCTTAAATGAGTAACTAGTTTATCTATTTACTACGAAGCTGTTGCTTTTTTTTTATTTTTTTATTTTTTTTTTATTTTTTTTGACAGGCAGAGTGGACAGTGAGAGAGAGAGACAGAGAGAGAAAGGTCTTCCCTTGCCGTTGGTTCACCCTCCAATGGCCGCCGCTGCAGCCGGCGCACCGCACTGATCCGATGGCAGGAGCCAGGATCCAGGTGCTTTTCCTGGTCTCCCATGGGGTGCAGGGCCCAAGCACCTGGGCCATCCTCCACTGCACTCCCTGGCCATAGCAGAGAGCTGGCCTGGAAGAGGGGCAACCGGGACAGAATCCGGCACCCTGACCGGGACTAGAACCCGGTGTGCCGGCGCCGCAAGGTGGAGGATTAACCTATTGAGCCACGGCGCCGGCCGAAGCTGTTGCTTTTTAGAGTATATAGTTATTCCTGAAATTTTTCTCTAAGATGTAGCAAAATTGAAGCTGTGAATAGTTTAGTGAATCTGGAACATTTTACAGAACATGAATTTGTCTTTATTTTCTTATTATTTAATATTCTATTATCTTTAATGCATTGTCCTTCAAATATTAATATGAGCTGCACACAGGTTTTGCTTTGGCTTCCTTGTAGTATCTGGCATTAATCTACGCAGTATGTTGTAAGACTGAGTATAAGCAAGGAAGTCTCTTTATTCTTGAGCAAAATTATACCTGATCAAAAGATGAGAAAACCTCTGAATTTATAACTATTATTTGTAACAAAAGCATGGACTGGTTGCTTTGTTGGACTTCAGCTGGGAATCTGAGTACTGGTCAACTCAAATTGTTTGACACTCTATAAAACGGCTGTGAAATCACCATGAATATTGATATGAAGGTTACAAATAAACTATACCAAGTAGGTGAATTCACAAATATGGACTCCATGAAGAATGAGGGTTAACTAAAAAATAATCACATGCTTTTCTTAGGAATGAGTCAATTTAATTTCCCTTTCATGCAGAATGCTACAGTATGGAAATCTACAGTTTCTCATATGACAGCAAAGATTGCTGCTACAAAAAATTTCATGCAACAAAAAGGAGGGCATGTAAAGGACCTGGAACATTGGGATCACAGACATTTAGGATTTAAGGACAGGCAACTAGTCATTCACAGGGACAAGTACTTCCTCTACTGTATGCTGAAGCATATTCATCTGTGAATACTTACTCCTTATTTTTAACTATAATAAAAATCCACAAAGGGCAAACAATGCTCTGAAAGGAAAAGGCCTCATATTTCCCCTCTTTTTCAACTAAATCAGTTCAAGCCACTGTAAAGCAAAGGAGTATCCATCCTTAAGATGTCTTTGCACCTTCTCTTGTTTGTCCTGCTAATTCTTCCTCCATTTGGGAGAGCAGAATGACTGTTTTCAGCTGCCTCTTTCACAGCCAGCCTGCTTTGATAATGTTCTAGGGGTTTACCAAGAATGACATTTTAGACCACTCCAGCTCAGCTTAACCACTGAAGCTGAGCACAGCTGAAGAAAGCACTCAATTAGCAACTCCAACTTCAAAGGCTATATTATTCTCTCCTCAATACACATGTGTAACTCCCATTAGCATTAATGGGAGCTGTGGGAGCCCACGGCTCAGAGAATATACCTCCAAGTCTGTTTGCTTGATGAGCATGCAATTAAACCTTATGGCCCACATTTTTCAAGGAGGGCAAAATAAGTACACCAAGTACTCATGCAAAATCAAGTATGCTCACTTCGGGAAAATGTAAGCTATCACCTCTATTGAAACATGAAGAAAGAGCTGTCTAAATTAGACCTATTTTAATTTCATTTATCCTCTTAGATGTGGACAACAGTCTTTCATGGTGTGTAAGAAAAGTCACTTCCCTATTTTGAATGTTGAGTTACATGTTTTCATGAATAATAATCCACATCGCTTAGAACACCAACTTCAGGTAAAAATATCTAAGAAGAACAAGGCCATTCTAAGTAAATTTCCTACAAATAAATTCAGCATGCTATCTAGGTCTGTTCAGTGGATTTTCCCATTTTCCATTCAATAGCTTTATTTTAATTAAAGTTGTTGAGAAATGATGTATTAAAAATATGGATTTTGAATAAAATTATTTCCTTCAATATGTATTTGTCTTTATAGGGAAGTAATGACTTAAATCCCTTTACCTCATTTTAAAGACAGCTGCCCATAGTTTTCAACACTGAATCAATACATAGCACAGTTTCAATAAAATACCAAAGCATATTACCTAGTCTGTGCTATACCCAGTTATGATCTTACTACCATGGATAGTCTTGACTGATTAAATACCATTTTAAACAACCCATTTTCTTTTGTTTATATATTTTCCAAAAATTTTAAAGTTATGAATGAAAATCTTTATAAATCTTTAATAAAGAAAAGCTAGTGGGGTGGTGCTGTGGCTCAGTGGGTTAAAGTCTCGGCCTGCAGCGCCTGCATCCCATATGGGTTCAAGTCCCGGCCGCTCCACTGCCGATCTAGCTCTCTGGTATGGCCTGGGAAAGCAGTAGAAGATGGCCCAACACCTAGGTTCACTGCACCTACATGGGAGACCTAGAAGAAGCTCCTGGCTCCTGGTTTCAGATCAGCTCAGCCTTGGCAGTTGTGGTCATTTGGGGAGTGAACTAGCAGATGGAGGACTTTTCTCTCTCTGGCTCTACCTCTCTGTAACTCTGTCTTTCAAATAAATAAAATAAAAATTAAAAAAAAGAGCTAGTAAAACAATTCCAAAGGTATGCAAGTCTAGAATAGGCAAATAATATAATCCTCTTTTCCATGGAACATCATAGTCTGACTTACTGATTACATGAGCAATGAAGGAGACCTTAGGTACTTCACAATCGCACAAAACAATCAAACCTCCTTGGCTGGCTGAACTTGTAAGAAAGGTAACAATGCCCCCCCCCCCCAAGCTTATGCATATGCCAAAATAGCAAAAAGATTTCAAATTATAACATGGCAGAGTTGAGTGAAAATTCTTTTAAAATTTAGCTTAACACTTAATACATCAGTAAGGATGCTCACACTTCACATCGGAGTACCTGGGTTTGATATCTGGCACCACTCTTGACTCCACCTTTTTGCTAATGATTCAAGTGTCTGGATTCCTGCCACCCATGAGGGAGACCTTATTGAGTTCTTGTGCTCCAGGCATTAGGCTGCCCCAGCCTTGATCATTGCAGACATGTGGACAGTCAATCAGTAGATGGACATTCCATCTCTGTTTCTCAAGACATTCCTCACAGAATTAGAAAAAAAGTCTTAAAATTCATTTGGAATCACAAAAGACCCAGAATAGTCAAAGCAATTTTGAGAAAAAAAATCAAGCTGGAAGCATCACAATACCTGATTTCAAAAGCAAACTACAAAGCTGTAGTACTGAAAACAGCATAGTACAGCATAAAACCTGGCACACAGATCAGTAGAACCAATTACAGAGCCCAGAAATTAATCCACAGGCATACAGCCAATTGATTTTTGGTGACGATGCCAAGAACATACACTGGAGAAAGAACAGTATTTTCAATAAATGCAAAACTGCGCATATATATATATATATATATATATAAAAGAATGAAATCAAATCCCTAACAACCATATACAAAGATCAAATCAAGATGGATCAAAAACATAATTTTAATACCTCAAACTATGAAATTGCTGTAAGACAATGTAGGGAAAGGGCTTCAAGACATTAGTGTAGGTTATGGTTTCTTGGATGAGACCCCCTAAAGTGCAGGCAACAAAAGCGAAATTAGACAAATACAGATATATCAAACTCAGAAGCTTCTGCATGGCAAAGAAAAGTCAACAGAGTGAAGATACATCTCATAGAAGGGAAGAAAATATTAGCAAGCTAATTATCCAAGAAAGGATTAATATCCAGGCCACATCAGCAACTCAAAAAACTCAACAATGAAAAATAACTAATTCTGTTAAGAAATTGGAAGAGAACTTGAAAAGAAAAATTCCTAAAAGAAGAAACAAATGCTCAACAAATACGTGAGAAAAAAATGACTAATACCACTATTTATCAGGGAAATATGCAAATCAAAACCACTATGAAATATCATCTGACAACTGTCAGAATGGCTATTATCAAAATGAGAATTACAAATGCTGAAAAGGACATGGAGAAAGCAGAGCTCTTATACATTGCTGGTGGAAGTGTAAATTAGTGTAGCCGCTGTGGAAAACAGTGTGGTGATTTATTCAGAAAAACAGAAATGGAACTGCTATGAAATTCAGCAATTCTACTTCTGAGGATATACTCAAAAGACTCATTCTATTTTATAAAAGAGATATCTGTTTCACCATGTTTATAGCTGCATTGTTCCCAATAGATAAAAAAATATGGACTCAACTAAGGTGATCATCATCAAATGAATGGATAAAGAAAATATATGCACAATGGACTACTATTCAGCTATAAAAAATGAAAATCACATCATTTGTAGCAAAATGGACAGAACTAGAAGATATCATGTTGAGTGAAATAAGTCACACAGAACAAAAATAATATATGTCCTCCCTTGTACATGGAAGTCAAAATTAAAACAAAAAACACCATGAACACAGAATGTTGATTACTACAGCCTAGAGGAGTAACAGGGGTAGAATGAGTCTGGATTAAAAAGACTAGGGGAAGCTGGATGTGGATCAATAACTGTAATAATTATACTAATATGTGATGTAAACAGAGGAAGTGGTGTGAGGGATATATGGAAACTCTCTGTATTATGACCTCATAATCTTTGTTTTGCAAACTTAAAGCTATTCTGAAAAACAAATTTTTAATGATGAAAGTAAAAATACATATTTGTTCTTGCTACATTAATCTTCACACCATGTTTTGCACTTAACATTTAATATCTCATTTTACAAGGTTGATAACTACCATCTCTGTGCATTTTTAAATTTCAAGAATGGAATACTTCAAAATTGCACACAGTGATCCCTTACTTCAGTTTCTATGGCAGCATAAAGAATGATAACCACAGATGAGATAATAAACCAAGTCTGCAGTTAAGGAAATTATTAATGATGATAAATGTGAGAAGAAACCATTTCTTATCCAAAAAGATTATGGATTTTTTTATCATAGTCACAATCTTTTTCATAAAGTTGAAAGCTACTGAAATAGATACCCTTTCACAGCATAACTCAGAAAAAAAAAATCCCACTTCGAGTGGGATATAAAGGCTACTGATGCTAACATAGAGGGTTTTAGCAATTTTATTCTTAGGTATTTGGGTTATGAATTACTCCGGCTAAAAATGTGAACAATTTCACCGTGCTATTAATCTTGCTGCGGCCATGATATTGTCCATGTTATTGAGATTAGCTTCACCAGATATTCAAAAATGTCTTCAGGGCCTCGATGGCACAGGGTACAGCCTTTTCCTTATTTAGAAGTGCAGTTGGTAATGGTCACACTAGGGATTTTCAATGTATAAACTAGCATTCATTTAAACACTAGCATGATCACAGCCACATTGTGCATTTTACAACTTTTAACTCAAAACATTTGTTGACAACTCTTTTTGTTTTCATACCAATGCTCTATTCATTTAATTTTAAATCTTATTTATTTCAGAGACAGAAAGAGGGAGAGTAAACTCCCAATCATTTGTTGTTCTTTCCCAAAATGCCAAAAATAGCCTGGCTGGGCCAGGCCACAACTGGAAAACAGCCACCCAATCCAGGGGTCCTATGTGGGTGACAAGAACCTAACTACTTGAGCCATTCCTGCTGCTCTCCAGAGTCTGCACTCGTTAAGACGCTAGATTCAGAAACTGGTGCAAAAACTCAAACCACGTAGCCCGATGTGGGAGTATAGACCAGTGTCATTACTGCTAGGCCAACTGCCCACTGAGCAGACCCTGTATATAAAAGACATAAATATATTTCCATCTGGTACAAACTAAAATATACTAAATTTAGATGTCATGGGATAAATAGTACACTGATGCTTACTAATAGCAACTACCTAAAATATTTGTGTAAAGATGAGAGAGGAAGAAAGAGAAAGAGGTCAGTGCCTCTGCTCCAGGCTGGCCTATGGAGAACCCACGTTTCTCACGGCCAAGGAGGAAGCTAAAATTTTTATACTTCTCAGGAGAGAAGACCTGCTGTACACTTTTGGAGAAATATTTGATAACTGCTCATCAAACGGATGTGCAAATCCTGATTCACAGAGGTCATTTATTTCTATTCTTGATTACTAAATAAGGTTAACTTCAGATGTAGCAGTTAGGCAATCCCAACTTGTAAATGTTATTGACATGTACTACTTTTAACAGATAGCTGACTGCCTCCTGTAGCACGGGTCTAGGTACTAAGAAGTCAAGCATAGTCTATTGCCATGCAACCCCTACCCTTAAGGAATAAACAATACTGATTTCATTTCTACTTGCAAAGAACAATAAAACTAATTTCTTTTTAAGCTCATTGTCTTAATTATAAAAGTCCAAACGCTTGAATTAAAACAATGGGGTCTTTGAATCACCAAAGTAAGTGAACTTTTCATTGAAACAAGCATTTCTATCAGTGTACCTAGATATGCATGAATAAAAGGTAAATCCAGCATCCTCTTTTCATCTTCAGATTCTCTGGCAATAGTTGACATTCAAAGGCATATGTGAAAGGGGAATTTAAGCACAGAACATACTCAACATAAATAGCTACCAAGAGACTAAAGAGGTACCTTCTTTGAGGTTTGCTAACTTTTTAAAAAATACTAACTTTGAACTTGGTAGGTTTTCCCACTTAGAGCCCTTGATTTTAAATTGCCATTTCTCTTTACACCCAATTAAACTGTCAGCGTAATGAAGAATTGTCCAACTGAGTAGAACTGTGAGGATCTTCTCACTGTTGTTTTCTGCAGTCTTAATTTGCAGATGCTTCTGTCTAAAATAAGAACTTCAAGTCACCTCTTCAACCATCAGGTCTGTAAAGCTTCCATAACCACTACTCACAACCAACACTGAAAATCTTGCTTCCTAAAACAGCCCTTTCGGGGGCATATGAAAATAAACAGTTTTTTATGGTAAAGTATTCGGTTCTACAAAAGATATGAGTAGGCCTCTGATGCACTGATAAAGGTTAAGTGGGGCTGGCACTGTAGTGAAGCAGAAAAAGCCGCAACCTGCAGTGCTGGCATCCAATACGGGCGATGGTTCAAGACCCTGCTGCTCCAATTCCAATCCAGCTCTCTGCTATGGCCTGGGAAAGCAGTGGAAGATGGCCCAAGTCCTTGGACCTTTGCACCCACATGGGAGACTTCTAGCTCCTGGCTTTGGATCAGCACAGCTCTGGCCAGTGCAGCCAACTGGGGAGTGAACCAGCAGATGGAAGACCTCTCTCTCCCTCTCTCCCTCTTTCTCTCTCTTTCTCTCTCTTCTCTGCTTCTCCTTCTCTGTGTAACCGTGACCTTCAAATAATAAAATAAAAATATTTAAAAAAACATTAAATACCATAGACCATATATGTGAAGGGCTTGATGCCCAGCAAGTCTAACAACTGTTAATTTGCAAGAAGAACAAGCCCAGCTGATTCTGAACTGTTCTTTTCCATGAAAATATACTGCTCATAAAGCCATAAATGATGAACAAAGAGTCTTTGGACACTTTTCTTAATGAAGGAGGACTAATTATTTGTTATATTGTCAGACTGAGGGCAAGGTACCCTGGTAATCTCCTGCAAGCATAGGTTTTTCAGAGGTTATGGATGATAAAACAAGGACACAATAGGATAACATGTTCTGAAGTATATGCATTTATGGGCTAAGTTTAGCTAATTAGATATCTCACCTCATGATATTTTTGTGGTAAGAACACTTTACATCCACTCTCATGCTTCAAAAATACATCATTAACTACAGTCACGACATTGTACAATAGAACTTTGAACTTTTTACTAACCAAAATTCCATATCCTTGTCCAGCACCCCAACTCCTGGTAACCACCACGTTGCTCTCTACTTTATGAACTTGACTTTTATTAAACCAACATATAAGTGTAATTCATAGAATTCATGAAAATGGAATTAAAAAATATTTATTTTGGTACAAAAATTTTGAAAACCACACATGCATGCCCGTTTAATTGGTCTTGGGAGATCACTAAGTCTTTACAGTGGATGCTCTCAATTCATTTTGCTTTGCAGAACCATGCATCTCTTACATCCCACTCCATCCCACACTTTGATGTTCTCATAGTTCTTTCTACCCTCATTAGAGAGACACTCAAGGGTGGTGGCAAAATGCCACTTACACTACCAACTCTGGGTCCTCTGCTGCTGAAGTTAGGATACATTTCACAAACCCTCACCCTTCTAGGCACCTCTCTGCCAAAATAAATCCCTATATTCCTCTATGTCACATTGCACTTAATTTCCTTTTTACAACAGAGCATCAAACAGCCATGTGGGAAAGTAAAAAGAGGACAGGACCAGGAGCAAGAACACCTAGTTATCATCATATTTAATGTTTGGTCCCTTCACTTCTGCACCTTTGGCCCATTGAACTTGTAGCTCCTCCACAATGAAGACAGAGCTTCTTTTATTAGTCAGTAAAGTACTCAGAAGATGTTTCATTGAGAGTTAAGGATCTCTTTGACTTAAAAAAAAGAACATTTGCATACGAAAACATACCACATCCCCTATATTACACTGCATGCGAGGTGATTTTTAATAATCTTAACTTTTCTAGTTAGTTTTTATTTTTGCTTTCCCAAAATTCTGTGAAAACTGAACAAGCAAACAAGTTGCATAGTGTTTACTCACTAAGAAATGAGATCTGGGGACATGTGTTGGTCCTAGCAGTTAAGATGTTGTTTGGCACATCCCTATGCCATATCGGAATTGCTGGGTTTGAGGCCTAGCTCCAATCTCTCTTCCACCTTAGCTGCTAAAGTACACCCTGGGAGGCAGCAGATGACAGCTCAAGCAATTGCATCCTTGCACCCAAGTAGATCTGCATTGAGTTCCTGAGTTAGGCCTGGTTCAGCCCCAGCTACTGTGGGCATTTGAGAGTAGATGAAAGATCTCTGTCTCTTTGCCTTGCAAATAAATTTAAAAAAATGAGCAAGGTTTTTTAATACAAAGAGTGAAAAATTGACTAAATATTTAGCTTATGGAATTTTATGATAAAACCTTTAAGGGAAGATCTCCAACTACTCCCATCCCTCTCCATGTCTCTTCTCGTTTGATATTCAAGAAAGCTTGCCACTGATAGAAAGTAAGCACAGAAATTCATCAGGTGAGTTCTAGTATATGTTAACTTTATAGCTATAATATATGAGAAAAATTATGAATCCATAGCACCTTGATGAAAAGATAATTTGCATCAGTGATAGTGGTGATGTTAAGGTATAAGTGGCAAAAAAAAAAAAATGGCCTTTTAAACTAGAGAAACTTTCCAGTCACCAGCTAAAGTGCACTTAATGGGAGTGACCCTGGTGTTATGTGTATAAGCATCCTGTTCCAGGAGAAAGCAGTCACGTTTGGTGCCTCTGTAGTATCGTATGTTAAGCAGAAGAGGAAGAAAACAGGGTGACAGTGTTCTTCATAAAATTTAGGGAGTGAATTGTAAACACTGAGTAAAGTCCTTTGACTTCTATGCTAATCCACGGTTGGCAAGTAAGAGAAGGCATTTACCTTCTATGATAGAGCCACATCCATGAACCAAAGTAGTTAACTATTTTTTCTTTCCATCACGTAAAATAAAATTCAGAACTGTTCTTCCTCAGTCCTATCCCAGTGGTAACACTAGGTTTTGTAAAAGTCTAAAGCTTATGAAGATGTACAAGCCTATTCTATAGGAAAAATGTGACACTTTTACTTTTGCAGATTTTAGAAAAGTATGTAATCAATTGGACATATTACTAAAGGCACCATGCCAAGACAGGGCTCTAACTCCAAAGTTTCTTTGGGCTCAGGGTGTTACAACAAATGAACACTTTCATTATCTCAGTGTAAAGTTTCTTTAATTTAAAAATATCTAGGTTTATTTTGTAATTATCAGATTCATATTCTAAACATGTTCATAGAGAATTAAGAAATTATTGTCCCAAACTCCACTCCTACGGGGCAAAACCCCATTCCCTCTGGGTGGTACTTAATGTCATTCTTGGTTCTTTGTAGTGCATTTATGGAAAACAACTGAGAATAGTAATTTCAGAGTAAACTCTTCTCCTAGGTGATGATTTATCTGTTTGTAGAATGAGATGAGGGATTTCCATTTGCTATTGAGCGAGTGAGTAAGAACTTTATTAATGCATCTTAGCAAGAAAGATTAATGGACCCACAGTAAGTCAGCTACAGCACTTGATGTCAGTTTACAACAAGCTTGGCAATATCTAGAAATGCAGACCTATCATCAAAAGATATAATGACATACATAAAAAGCAGTGTACATAAATGACACTTCAAGGTACTGGGCTCTAACCCAAGTTGTTAGGCCTCAAAAATTAACATATCTAAAACACTTCTGTTTTAGAATATATACCAACAGGTTTTCCTTAGGAGTTAAAATGCCTAAACACCTATTTTTAAACAAATATATATTTTATTATGGAAATGCTTTGTGCTTATTGAAGTCTTCTGAAGGAGAAGTTGTTGTAAGTTATTTTACTAGTTCACATTAAAATTATTTCATATTTAGGTACACTTTGTCATCTCCAAATAGAGCACAAAGGATTCATAAAAAACATTAAGTGCAGTAATAAAAACTCCTTTTACTATTATTAGTTGTGAGAGAAACAAATGGGAAAATCACTTTGATGGTAATTACTCAAGTTCTTTTACTGCATCATATTTTCTCAAAACCCAAGGATAGTAAATCTAAAATCTTCCTTCGAATGAAATATAATTTTCTCTCAGAATATTTTTACTCATACTGAAAAAAATGGTGACTTTAATTTTTCTGTCATTGAGGCTTCAAGTGTCAAACACATGTTGCATTTCAACAAATATTACAGTCACTCACAGAATGCTAAAGGAGACATTAGTTCTTACTGCAATACTAGTCTGGCAATGTATCAGCTGATTCACTGAGAGCACTTTTCTTCTAAAGTAGACTTCAGAGGTGTGGCACTTGGCGGCGTGTTGGTGAAGACGCTGCCTGAGATGCCTGAGTTCCACATGATAGTGCCTAGATTGGAGAGTCAGCTCTGCTCCAGATTCCAGCTTCCTGCTAATGATCAGCCTGGGAGGCTGCAGGTCATAGTTGGGTCCCTGCCACCCACATGCAAGATCTGGATTGAGTTTCCAGCTCCTGCCCTCTCCCAGGCACAGCTCCTGCAGTTGCTATCTAATGTGGGAACCAGAGGATGGAAAAATCTCTCTCAGTCACTATCTGCCTGTTTTTCAAAATAAATTCATCGAAAAAAAAAAAAAAAAAGAAATTAAAAATGTAAACCTCAGCCATTACATAGGATGCCTGTATTCCATATAAGAGTATGTGGATTCAAGTCCTGGCTCTGCTCCTGATTCGTTTCCTGCAAATTCAGACCCTGGGGAGCCTTAGATCATGGCTCCAGTAATTTGATCCATGCCAATCAAATGGGAGACCCAGAATGAATTTCTGACTCCCAGTTTTGGCCCTAATGAACAGGAGATGGGAGATTTCTCTCTCATATAAATAAATAAATTAAGAATTACAATAACTGACTTCATTTTCCCCAACTTCATTCTGTGTGTGTGTGTGAGAGTTCATAACTGACTTGTCATTTTAACCAAAATCACAATTTCCCATCAGACAGAGTGTAGCTTCCTTGGAAGCAGGAAGGGTTCATGTCTTTTCCTCTTTTCCATTTTCTTTATACTCTCATACTTAGCATAATCCCTAGCCTAGAGTGAATCATGTTATCAAATGGATAAATCCATGACAATAAAAAATACCTTCTCATACACTACATGTTTAT
Source organism: Oryctolagus cuniculus (assembly GCF_964237555.1). Lineage (NCBI taxonomy): Eukaryota > Metazoa > Chordata > Mammalia > Lagomorpha > Leporidae > Oryctolagus > Oryctolagus cuniculus. Next base: position 171,314,691 of record NC_091432.1, read on the forward strand.
CTTTCTAGTAGGAAGTTTGTTTACTGTCTCTAGTAAATTTGGAAAAGTTAAAAAATTGCATAAAACCAGGGTGGACAGGGGATTCAAAATTCAATCTCAAGTCTATTGTTTAAAAATCTGAACCCATAACTATACCTTCTATCACTTCTTATGCTGAGTTTGATAACAGAAATAATCTAAAACAAAAAATCACATACAGAAAAATCCTTTTCTATTACCAGTGGAATCCTGAAATGATCTATGAGATTATCTCTGCTTCTTCTAATATATATAACTAATGATGCTACATTTACATAGGTATGAAAAAACAATGCTAAGTTTTTATATATTCTGTTACCTTGGACATTTCAGAAGGAATAGAACAGTAATTGTATGACTCTATTTTGACCTAGGAAGAGTCAGCAGTGGACTACTTGGTCCTAAATATATTATAAAACATTCTGAAGAATATGAAAATGTGTTAACACAACATTAAGCAAAAACATAAGGAAAAAGAAGTTAAAATTCTTGCTATTTTTTCCTTTCGGCCGGAGCCGCCGTCTTCCAGTAATTCGCCAAGATGACGAACACAAAGGGAAAGAGGCGAGGTACCCGGTACATGTTCTCCAGGCCTTTCAGAAAACATGGAGTTGTTCCTTTGGCCACATACATGCGCATTTACAAGAAAGGTGACATTGTGGACATCAAGGGAATGGGTACTGTTCAAAAAGGAATGCCCCATAAATGTTACCGTGGAAAAACTGAAGAGTCTACAATGTTACCCAGCATGCTGTTGGCATTGTTGTAAACAAACAAGTGAAGGGCAAGATTCTTGCCAAGAGAATAAATGTGCGTATTGAACACATTAAGCACTCTAAGAGCCGAGATAGCTTCTTGAAACGTGTGAAGGAAAATGATCAGAAAAAGAAAGAAGCCAAAGAGAAGGGTACCTGGGTTCAACTAAAGCGTCAGCCTGCTCCACCCAGAGAAGCCCACTTTGTCAGAACCAATGGAAAGGAGCCTGAGTTGCTGGAACCCATTCCTTATGAATTCATGGCATGATAAATGTAAGATAAATAAATAAGACCTAATTGAAAAAAAAAATTCTTGCTATTTTATGTTAAATAGCATTGCATCAAAAATGATTTTCAGTCTTCCCAAATTACTGGATCCATGATATGTCCTTATTTCCACAGGAAAAGCTGATTTTCAGTCCTTCAGACTAAGTACTATTAAGCACTATAAGACACAGAAAACTCCTTTTTCTAGGTTCTTACCCTTCTTTGCCATCACTACGGCCATATACTCATACAACAAACACTGCAGGAATTTCCATGTGCCTAGCATTGCTATAGATACTGTGGATTCAGTAGTGGATGACAGAGTCAAACCAAATAAGCCGGTTTCAAAGGTACTATGGGGAGAAAAGGAAGGAAATTAACATTTTTCAGCAACTTCAAGTCACTGTGCCATGTGGTTCCCATAGATATATGGCATCCAAAGAAATAGTTAGGATTATTTCCCACTCTGAAGATGAAGAATTAACATTTAAAATTGAGTAATGTGTCTAAACCCATACAGCTAGGAAGCAGTGGGCTGTTGATATAAACTCATATCTAGTTACTTGGGACACTCTATTTCCACCATGGTTCTTTCTGTTTCACTCTCTCCCCTGTACCTCTCTTTCAATCTGCTTTGATGATCTGGTTCAATACCACACGCTCCTTCCTGCAGATGCTACTGAAGTAATTATCACATTGCCCATTATGTGTAACGTGAGTCTAATTCCCATGCAAATGGTTTCTTACTGCATCATATGTACCTATCTGACCATATGTATATCTATCTACCTACCTATTCACCTACCTATCCATTCAACTCCACATAAATTCAGTCCCCACTAATTTACTGGGTGTCCATTAATGGTAGAAACATTTCTAGGCCACAAATTTAATGGAGCTTACACATCAAGGGGTGAGGGAATGTTGATATATACAATAAAACTGTTAAGAAAAAAAGAATATAAATAAATATAAGGGAAAATGCTATGAAGCCAATTGAGTTGATCATACACAGTATACTAATATATTTGCAAATGTGCATATTACATATAAAGCAGATACACAAATATGCATCAAAAGATTTTTCAGTTTATTCAATGCATAAATATTGACAACCGGTAACTAACTTCATTAAAGGATATCAAGTATTTATGAGGTTATACCTTTCTACCATATTTAATTTTCTAATTGAATGTTAAATGATAGATATGTGGTTACTCATGGAATTAAACATACAAACAAGAAAAATTTGTATGCCAATAGTGAGAAGGACAAGACATATCTGAAAACTATATCAATTTTCTGGTCTCATTTATGATACAGAGCTTCTTTCATTTTAATCATTCTTATGGTATTATACTCCAACAAATACAGAATCGCTTCTTGGAAAATTTAAAGTATGACTAAATTTAAAACCTGAATATAGATATCAGTAGGCATAAGAGAAAAATCTTGGTATCATAAAAACTCATTAGCTAAATATGTTAGTAAAAAACCCACAGATTAAAGGGTTTTAATGGGTGAAAATAATTTATATTGAATATGCATAAAAGTTTGAGGTCTAGGCTAAAGTTCAAAGATACAAATTGAATGGCATGAGAACTTCTGAGAAGCAAATTCAAACATAAGCTCATTTTGCAAGATCACAAACAAGATGGTCTGATATTTTCTTGATATAAAATATATTAAGAATAGTAGGACTTACATTATAGTTGTGCTTAATATGGATTAATTCATAAGTAATTTTTAATACAGTAAAATAAGTTATTTGCTCTTTTAGGGAGATACATAATTAGGACTTTGATAATTAAACTCTAGATGAGGCATTTGGTGTATCTGCACCCCGAATCCCTATAAATTATGCATGCACAACTTTTAAAACTACATCTTAATTAGTAGCTTAAAATAAAACTAATTTTGAAACCCAGAATATTAAATTTTTTAAAATCATTCTTTTTTTTTTTTTTTTTTGACAGGCAGAGTGGACAGTGAGAGAGAGAGAGAGAGAGAGAGAGAGAGAGAAAGGTCTTCCCTTGCCATTGGTTCACCCTCCAATGGCCGCCGCGGCCGGCGTGCTGCGGCCGGTGCACCGCGCCTGTCCGAAGGCAGGAGGCAGGTGCTTCTCCTGGTCTCCCATGGGGTGCAGGGCCCAAGCTCTTGGGCCATCCTCCACTGCACTCCCTGGCCACAGCAGAGAGCTGGCCTGGAAGAGGGGCAACTGGGACAGAACCCGGTGCCCCGACCGGGACTAGAACCCGGTGTGCCAGTGCCGCAAGGTGGAGGATTAGCCTAGTGAGCCATGGCGCCAGCCAGCTAAGCTTTAAAGTACAAACATCAATTATATATAAGGGACAACGGATTGTTTGATGTATTACTTTAAGTAAATTGCCATAAGAAAATTATTTTAGTGAACACTGTTGTAAATTTCATTTTACACCGAGTCAGTCTATGTTAACTTAATCACATGATTTCTCACTTACGTACTTTAATCTCTTTGGTCAATGAGGTATGTCTCAACCTCATTTTCTTCTACTATTGCTCTTTACTTCTCCATCCTGAGCTGCTATTGTTCAAACCCACTCATGATGGCAAATTTTATATGTCAACATAACTGGTCCATAGGGTGCTCAGGTATTTGGCTGACTATTATATCAGGTGATATTGTGAACCTGTTTTTGGTTGGGATAAATACTTGCTTCAGTTCACTGAGTAAAACAGACCCGCCCACCCTAATGTGATCAAATCTCATCCAATCAGTAGAACAACTGAATAGAACAAAAAGGCAGACCCTCCCCCGAGGAAATGAGAATTCCTCCTGCCTGACCACCTTGAACTCCAACAACAGCTTCTTCCTGCTTTGGACTGGATTTTGAGGCAGCTCTGCCTGGGTCTTGGGCACGCAGCCTGTGGACTAGAATGACACTTGGTTCTCTTGGGTCTCCAGCTTGCTGCTCACCTAACACATCTTGGGATCTGTCTCTCAAAAATCAGGTGGACGCACTCCTTATAATAAATCCCTTTCCTTATAAGTAAGTATACGTCTTATTAGTTCTTGGCTTCTGGAGATCCCTAACAAATACATAACCACACCTACCACCAAGAGTAAATCAATAGTAAGGTAACAGTAGCAAGTCAACAATAGCAACTCAGCAGTAAACATCTATAAGTCTTTATATTCAAAGTTATAAAAATAGTAGCCTTATTTATTTGAAAGATTTACTTACCTATTCAAAAAGCAGAGTTACAGAGATAGCAGGAAATGGAGATGGAGACCCTGCAACCACTTGTCTACTCCCCAAATGACCACAATGGCCAATGCCAGGACATGTGGTGGCTTACACCACTGCAATACCAATGCTGGCTCCTAAAAATAGTATCTTAAGAGGTGCAAAGAAGAAAATGGTTCTTATTTACATATACTGATTTACAAGAGCACTCATTTCTTCTGAGACCCCTGAAGCATAATCTTGGGGCCTGCACTGTGGTGCAGCGGGTTAACGCCCTGGCCTGAAGCGCCAGCCACCCATATGGGGGTATGGGGGCCGGTTCTAGTCCCGGCTGCTCCTCTTCTGACTCAGCTCTCTGCTATGGCCTGGGATAGCAGTAGCAGATGGCCCAGGTCCTTGGGCCCCTGCTCCCACGTGGGAGACCTGGAAGAAGCTCCTGGTTCCTGGCTTCAGATCGGTGCTGCTCCAGCTGTTGCGGCCATCTGGGGAGTGAACCAGTGGATGGAGGACCTCTTTCAGTCTCTACCTCTCTCTGTAACTCTGTATTTTAAATAAATAAATCAAATCTTAAAAAAAAAAAAAAGCATAATCTCAGAGTAGACAACAAGTACCCACGTTTCCAAGGAAGGAGCACACATCACCCACACAGTGGCTCTCAGAAGACAGATCACAGGAAATAGGAAGTGCCTCTGTTCATGCACACACTTTTTCCAAAGTACTATCATTTTTAACGTCTCCACAATGACAGTCTCCCAAGAACTGTCTATGTGGGCTTTTGCCTTTGTGAACACTGATACATAAGAAAGTTATTTTATTTATTTGAGAGGCAGAGAAAGAAAATCTCCCATCAACTCGTTCATTCCCTAAATGTCCACAAATGCTGGGGCTTTGCCATGCCAAAGTCATAAGTCAGGATTTCAATCCAGGTCTCCCACGTCGGTAGCAGGAAACCATCTATTGAAAACTCTTTGCTTCCTCCCAGAATCTAGGTCAGCAGGAAGCTGGAGTCAGGAGCTAGAGCCGGGTATTGAACCCAGGCACTCTACTATGGGATTACTTGTGTCTTAACTAGCATCTCAACAGCTAAGAAAAACACCTCTCCTCAAAACAGTTATATTAAGTTCTAAATGTGACACTACTGAAACTCAGATGTCTAGTTAAAGTGGCTCTTCCCACCACTACTTCTTTACAACATGGCAATGCAATATTCAAGAAGGTCTTATCATGTTGGTATCAATTTATTCCAAGTACTCAACTATTTTTTAAGGCTTCTCAAGTAATCTTCCCTCAGTCCCATAATTGTCAGCAAGTTTGTTCTATGTTGGCCACCCTTCCTTTTGTTTCTGTCTTTCATAAAAATCCTTTTGTGTGACAGTCAAGCAGCTGTGCTTTGTTCTTTAATGTTCCTAGCCTGGATCCCCAGCCGAGACCACTTTATAACATAAATGGCAAAGCACCATTTTCACAGCAGGGACAACTGTGTTCATCTTCAAAAAAAGGAATTAATAAAATGAGACTGTAATGAACATGCTAATTCTGATCACAGGGTACTACACAATGACAGAGATAGTTGACTGCTGTCTCTCTGAAAGACTGTAAAAGTTGTGTGCTTTTTTTTTAACAACTGCTATAATAGCTTACATTTTTTGAAACAGACATATTATGCAAACATTTCTCTCTATTTCCCAATGCAATGCTTTCTCTGTCTCATCTAACTGCTCACTGTATGTTTTACTATCTCAGTAACAGTCACCTTCAGGGAGCATATTTTTTCTGTCTTGCAAGAACTGACTTGCTGAAACAGGCATGTCACTGAATCACAGAAAGCTAGATAGGAATGATCTGACTGATCTGATCACCAATCCAAGGCCTTCTCCGTGCAGAAGAGGCAGTAAAAGCAGAAAGAAAAAGCAAAGAAAATAAAGAAGTTAGCAGATTTGCTCAAGATGCATCAGATATTTTGTGACAGAGCCAGAGTTGGAACCCAAATTACTTGAGACTGACTTTGGTACTTCATGGAATGTCTGTCCTAATCATTCACAAATGATCTAATTATATGAGTAACATATATATCATAAATTGAGTTTGTTAAGCTAGGTAACTAAAATGCCTCATATTTGGTCAGTTAACATTCTGAGACAATTATACATTATATGTTTTCTATGAACAAACAAATTTCCTCTAAGAAGATAACAGCCGAATATTTTTTTTTAAATTTTACTATACAAATTTCATGTATTTCCTACATAGAGATCCAGGAACATATTGTACACTGTTTCACTGTGGTGGTGGTTTGAGGAGTCATGCTATTTGGAAATGTACAAGCCTCTGAAAATAATCCACAGAGTTTTAAGAAATGATCTATTATATACCATTTGGGGTAAGAAAATATGCATTTTTCTGATTACTGTTCCAAAAATTTCACTAAGTTTAAGATATATGACATTCAGAAACCTGTATCCAATTTTTATGGAACTTTTTCTCAAAGAATGATATAAACAAGAAAAAAAAACATTTGTGATGCTTTCCTTTGCCCAAAAGAGGTAGGAGATCCTGCATTCTTACTAGAAAAGTCTATCAACACTGGTATCTCATTTTGCCTGCACAGGGGCTGATAACACATATTAAAGAAAACATTTTCATCCCAGTTATCATGACATAAATTTGTATTAAATATCTTCCTGCTGATACACTTAGTAATAAATAAATTTTGGCCAGTAAAATTCAGATAGAATCAATTTCGTTTGGATGACAAATCCACTTCTTAAAACACTCTGGTTCCATGCTTGCCCTTTCCTGAAAGCCTAACATTGAATCCATTGTCTCTAGCAGTACCCCACAACTAGGTAAGACTCAGTCCCTAACAACCTCTTGCTGAGTCTTGAGAACTGTTTTGCTTAGGAGGGAAAAGAGCGTAACAGAAACACATATGCTCAGCTCTCCTAAAGTAAGGGGCCAGTATTTGCTTGCTTCAACGGCCAGGACAACTAAAAAATTTAAAATTACCTAGAGGACATAAGTACCACATTCAGCTCCCACTTCCTTCCTCCATGAACCACACTCTGAAGTGTAAATGGTTAATTGCCCAAATATTTCATTCCAAGGCACGTTCAGCCTGAGCTTGTAGTAATCCTTCCTTATGAAAACAGTTTTCAAGAGCCAGGGTAATTTGAAACAGGCTACTGAGAGAAAGTCTCCCTTGAAATGCTCCCTTCAGTGCCCATGGGTGGTCGGAGTATTCTCTCTCTGTCTTTTGCATTAGTCACACAGGTCAGATGCTTGAATCTCCAATTAATTAGGTTGTCCAATAGCCTGTGTGAAATGAATGAGTGATCGCCAACCAGTTCACTTAGAACTCATCATGACAGCTGGCACATTGTCGGTATCTGTCAGCAAAGTGGTGGGGAAAAAGTAAATGACCCATGTGGGCAAAATGGGCTCTGATCAGGGCCATGGGACAAACAAGCACTCTCTACCTAGTGAGGAATAGAGTGCTTGAGAGTCTGCCAGCATTGTTTGTAAGGGAAAGTAAATTTAATATGGATATAAAGCTCATAAACTTGTGATATGAACCTCTAAGAATCCACTTATTTAACTTTTCTAATATTCCAAATTTATAAATGTTAGCTTATCACTGGAATATTTTTACAAGACTTAATAATATAATGATCAATATTTACAAATTTTATACAAACAGGTGACTCTAGGAGCAAAATGTAATTCCCACTTATTTTATCCTGCAAGGAAGTATGAAATTATCCTATGTTAGAATTATGTTTTGACCATTTTCCATTATTCAAAATACCTCTGGGGTTTTCTCATTAAGCATACCTCAAATCACCAAATATGGTTTTTCAAAAATATGAAGGGTTAAGTACTTTACTCAAATCATAAATTTTCACACCAATGTACTTACATATGACAGGTATTCATAGAGAAAGTCAGATCTTATTAAAACTTTCAAATGCATTTGTTTTATGTGAAAACTAGTTATATAAAAGCAGACGAGATGTGGGAATTCCAGCCAGCTGGGTGGCAGCAAAACATAAATCCATGTGAATTTTTAAGTAAAATGAAAATTTCATACTATTTTTTTGTTAATGCCTTCATCAAATGCATAAAGATTAAGTGAAGTAAATTACTGCCAATAGTTCCTTTGGAGGAGTTAAAGGGATTTAAAAACCAATGAAATTTTTAAAAAATTCTGGTAATTTTTATTGTTCCGTTGTAATACATTTTTTATGTGACAGTGCCGATTCTAAACGAGGTGAATAAATTTGAGAGTAAAACTCTGAAAGAGGTTCAACAAATAAGTCTTATTTCCTTCATATATGAACTCCTGAAAATTCAATCTACAAATTTCAGAACTTTTAAGTTTACGTGAACATATATATGCAAAACACATACATATGTACCCTTTCCATACTACATATTAGAGCATGTAAAAGCACAATCTCTAAGAATCTTTCCTGTTTTAAAATTTGACTTTGATCTGCAATCTACTCCTTTTTTCTCCAGCTTGTTCTTTCCTGATAGATTTTAAATCTTTCCTTTGCCTTTCCCACTACTTTAAACACATACATTTTAAAACCTACTCATACAGTTATCTGTAGTACAGAGTATGGCTTTCTCCCCTTCATTGGTTGGGCTCACTGTCTCTCCTGAGCTGAAACTGCCTTGCACACTTCAGAACTGCAGCCCATGAGCCCATTTGGGTATGAATGAACTCTGGGGTAAACGGCCCTGAACTGTGGAAGTGTCTCTATAATAGGGCAGGTGCTTCCAGGACTGCCTGTTCCACACCCTGTAGGATTTGGTTCTCACCAGGTGGTACACTAAGCTTCTGGGCTCTGAGCATTACAGAGAAGGAATAATCAAGGGGTCTCAATGATGCCCTAAACTCCTGTCCCTGCCATCTTCCTTTATAGAATGTTTGTACCTGCTGGACAGTTAAAACTCCATCCTTAAAGCCTGTAGCTCTTTTGGTTATTATATTGCATAACAAGATTAAAATTGCCTTTTTTTTCTGGAAATTCTCTCTCTGTTTTAAACCTCAGGAATTTTTTCATTCTTGTTTGCAAGCCTAACAGACATTTTATTTCTAGGTATTTGGTCAATATCTCCATATGCTTATCAGAGAATGGCAACTTCCTGCTTCAACTTAGCTTGTCTTAAAGGTCCAGAGATGGAGCTCAAATATGACATCTCTGTGTTTAATAGCTTTGTGTTATATGCATCTAAAGATATATGTCTACATGTAGGGGACATAGCCATTGGTGGTGACCGAGACTATTCCAGGTCATAGAGCAAATTTGTTAGATGAGATAGACCAGAGCCTTCCAGACCCAGGACAGGCAGGGCCTGCGCTACCCAGGAAGCAGCTACAGAAGAACTGATGATCTATGCCCTTCAGCATCCTTTAGATTATGGTGTGGATTCTCTGAGGGGGAATGATAGAGGCAGGTAGGTAGGATAAAATCGATTAGATTTGTGAGCTAGAACATGCCCCCTGTATGATCTCAAGTTCCTACCTGACCCCACCTGTACACCCACCTGCCAATCAGATAACGTAGCCACACTCCGCTTCAGAAGTAAATAAAAGGCCTGGAACATGGTGGGCCCCTCCCTTGTCTCCCCAGGCCTCCGGGGCACATGGCCTATTGGCTTCTGCCCTGCCTTGCTTCCCTGCCTGCATGCTTGCTCCACATGGCTCCAGGCCTGCTCTCTGCATGCTATGGACCCAACTTAGCTTCTAGACTTCTTTCCCCCCTAATTAAAGCCCTCTCTTTCCTTTGCATTTCTCTATCTCAATAAAACGATTAAAAACTTAAAAAAAGATATATGTCTAGTTGTCAGTACATTTTCTGCAACATATGAAGGTGCTTATATTATTTAAAACATGTTAGGACATATATATATAATAATATCATTTTGCCATGTACTTACATTCACTAAAATAAATTTTGCTTCTCAGACAGTCTGTGGTTTATTTTTTTTTTTTGAATCTCAAATCCACCAGATAAATTTGTGTTATAATACTAAAAACTACCTACCTCAAATAAATAGGTCCTCAATCATATCAATAGGGAGAGCTTTCTTGAGGGGAACCAAGATATGAGGCCATGTATAGATGAAGTTATATGTTTTTGATTTTACAAAAGGTACAATAGAAACACCTCCTTCAATGTGGGTAAAAGGGTGGAATGGAGAAGAAATATTCATAGTTGATACAAATTGCTCTAGGATTGTTAAGCGCCAATCCCTTTTTTTGTTTCTAGTTTCTTTCTATGCTCCTAAATTCTGGAATTGAGCCAAATGAATCTCAAAGTGTGCGAAAGTAAACAAAAGTATGTGAGGGAATGAAAAAGGTAAAGGCACAGAAGGATTAGTCTGCAAATGTCGATTGCTAGGTTCCTGGTCAAGCAATGCTCTTACCTCTGCACAAAAGACTGTACAACAGACAGTGAATCCTTAAGCTCCATTCTCTAGCACTGTCATTAATGGAAGCTGGAACAAAAGCACCCTATCCTGGAGATTTGGTAAGTCACCCCATACTTTCTTCCAATTGTGTAAGCAACACAGTTGGACACAGCAGCACATTCCCTGTCTTGTTTCTCTTGAACCAACATAAAAGACTGAAATGAAGATGCATTTTTTGATATAAAGTAGGTGTCATTCTCATTCTTGATTCTGACCACCACTGAATTAGAACTCATCTTTAGATAGAGGATGTTGTTTTAATTTTGCAAACACCAAGGTCACCTTGGTTGTTTGTATAGTGTAGTGGCTGAAAAAGGTATGAAAATCCATGCCTAAGTAATGCCAACATACAAAATGGTAGCACACCCTGTTTCCTTCACAGATTCTGTCCCCATAATCAAAACAGTATCTGCCACCTGAAATCATCACTTCTTTTGTTTTTCTTTTTCCCTTTCTGATAACATTTCTTCAAGATCCATAAGAAACAAAGCCTGACCCACTGTCTAATTCAAGTTCAATTCTTTTAAACATTTTACTTAAATCCATTTTCCATTCAAGTATCACAACCATGTTAGTCTTTTCTATGGACATTCAAGAGAACACCTGAGAAACAGAATTCCATCATGATGCAAATATCAACCTCCCACTTGAGCACTTACCACGCAAAACTGTGAGTCTTGTGGATACACTTATTTCTCCCACATTATTCGAGGCCACACATTCATAAATGGCCTCATCCCGTGGAGTCCGTAAGGGCTGTATTCTGAGAACTGATCCAGATCCATCGTCAAACTCTATTACCTATTAGAGGAAACAATAGCTGTCACAGGTGTTGTTACAATTGTCTACCTCTCAGCTAAACCTCTCTGTACAAGGGTGAACCAGCAATTAGGCTCTCCTGGAACTCAGCAACATTCCAAGACTGATTTTTGAAAAAGTGATGAGACTGAATATTTGGCCTAATTTAATGAATCTTATCCTGAACAAAACATGAAACTACATATAGGAAAAGGTAGACTACCAGTCTCTACTGAAAACCAGTGCAAGATATCTCAATATGTGTATCTAGGAAAATTTGACCCTATTCAATCTGTAAGAGATTTACAGCCATGATGGATAAACTCAAATTATTTTGTTTTTGATGGCACATGAGCACATGTGGATTCATTCAGTAATTGGACTGTTGAAGCGAAGAATTAAATGCATGCCACCACAAACAGTTCTGGTTTAAGATGTCTCATCCTGAAGTGTATAGATGAGTGAACCATGAAGAAAAACGGCATAAATCCAGTACTTAAGCAGCCACCAAGACGCTTTCACAACCCAAAAGCCTGATGGCTTGCATTCATTTTGCCATAAATCATTCCAGTATTTGTTCTAGCTTAGCCTTTTCTGCATTTTTAGGGCATTCTTGCTGGAAAATGGAGGCTTGCTTCACCAGGCAGAAAATTAATGTCCCAAACACTAAGCCTAATTCACCATCATTATGAACTCCACTTTGAAACAGTTTAGCAACAAGGCACTTGTCAGTTGATGCAAATACTACTTTAAACAAAGGTGAGGATGAGAAGGATGATATTGAAAAATAGGTTCACCAAATTACAGAATCCTCTATCCTTGTCTGTGCCAACGATGCGGTCTGAGTTGTCAGCTTAGAGGCCGTGCTTTATTAATAGTTTTCACATTCCCTGTGAAAATCACTTCCAAGTGCCTAAATTGTGCATAGATCAGTAACAGCTTATCAAAACAGTTGTGGATGCTTAATCCCAGAATTTGTGTGGGATTGTGTATGAATGTTAACACACAGAGAAAAAGTGAATATTTTAAAACTATGTCTACTTCAAGTATTGTATGTATTCCATTTTCTAAATTCATAGATTTAAAAATGCCTCATTTCCCAGTGTGCCATATTTTTACTTGTATTAATCACATATTTAAAAATTAATCTACTATGCATCTTAGAAAAGGTTCACAGTTATTGGAATTTCCACCAATTATTCCATAATCTAAAACTAAATTTATGAGCATCTTATGATTTAAAGCAGAATACTGTTTAAACACCTTTAATAGCAATTTAAATTTGATTAATTATCACTAAACCAAAGTATATGTTTTCTTCCCCAAACTATTTTTTATATTTGGACCTATCCACTTACAACAAACAATATATTATACATTACAAGTTAGTGTTTTAATTTCCACAGCACTACTGTGTATTTAAACTTGTGCTGACCATGGACCAGACGCCACATTCAACATTAGCAATAGAAAGACAAATAAAACAGTCTTATTTACTGCTCTCACAGGCCTTTCAGATAAGTGAACTCCCCAAATAAATATTATGTAGAAGATGTTAAAGACTTTTAACCTAAGGCTCAATATTGTTCATAGTAGATACATTGTGTAAAAATAATTACCTTTACTGGATGTGTTAAATGACTCTCATGAGGAACTGTAAACTCATTGTTGGAAATATCTAGAATTATAATCTTTGCTACAGGATTTGTTAAGAAGGCATTGTCACTAACAAGCACAATGTCAAAATCCTCTTAGAAAAAAACCTTTTTTAAACTTAAAAAGAAAGTGCACCAGAGGTGCAGAAGAACATCATTTTCTACATAGTGTAGGAAACATTTCCTAAAGATTAAGATTTTCTCTTTGTTTTTAAATCACTGTTAAATATTTGATTTTAAACAAACACAACACATAATTTATCATATGCAAACTAGAGTCCATAATTCAAGCTTCACCACTATAAGTAATTAGGTGCTTTATGCATTTGAATCATACATCACTCTGTGAGATCTAATGAAAATGAGCAAAATCAAACTGACCTAGATTTTGGAGTTGCTATACTGCTTTTAACTAAAACTTGTGTTTAATCTGATAAAATGTGAATTAGGCCATGAAGCAGATTAGAAACTCAGGGGAAAAGGCAGTAAGTTTTACAATTTTTGAAAATCAAAAATTCAGGATCCCCTAAAAATCAAACTAACGTCTTCATGTGTTAATTATAGTGTGATACTGTGCATCTTCTACACTTCCTCTGTATAGCTTATCATATATTTTTCTCCTGCAGGACAAGCAAATTTCTAAGCTACCAGGCTTCTCGCAGATTCCTAAGGAGCAAACTCTGAATTTATCATCTTCACTGCACTGAGCTTTCTTGAATAAAGAAAATCAATTGCTCCCTCCATAAGTTTATCTGTACTATCAACCCTTTGGCTGTGTTTCTTTCAGGGTGGCACTTTACATTAAGAATTGGAGCAAATTTCTCATTCCAGATCATACTACTTGTAAAACACAAGTGCTAGGCATAGTGGACAACATCCTTTGCAGCACAGTATCTATCCCCTCTCTTCTTAGTAACAGGAACTTGAATTCCCTTGAGGGGAAATGCTGCAGCCTCATCCTAAACCATGGGATTGGATGGAACTGACCTCATTCCCACTAAAACAGTGGTAGACTTTCATGAGCTTAAATTAATTAGCCTATATCATCCACCTGCTCAAGAGACTGGTTCAGAGGTACACGTGTAACTCAGTAAGAGCTGGTGGGACAGGAAACTGCTGGAAAGGACAAGTTTTCACAAATCCTCCAGACTTAGTAAGATGAGCAAGTGAGGCTCTATCATGTAACCTTGAAGGCAAGCAGGAGTAGGCTGAGGATGAAGCTGTCAAGTGGATCCGGGGAGCACTCAGCTCTGGCACAGAAGAGACAAAAGTCAACCATGAGAACCCCCAAATTCCCTTGTTCAAAAAGCCATTTAAAGTTAAGTTTTCCATCTCATGCAGCATAAAGAATGCTATACTGCATTGACAGACATCTCATGTCAGAGACTACTTATGAAGTAACATACAAAGCAAAACAGCAAATGCAGTCTTCCCCAGAGAAACAGAACAATGGACCTAATACCTCAAATCTCTGGTTGCTGACTTTCTTTCCTTTTTTGTTCCAGACAATTTTAGGTCTTGGGTCTCCGGTAGCTTGGCATATGAAAGACGCAACTCCACCAGACACCCCTGTCTGATCAACAGGAGTTCGTGTAAACCTTGGAGGTGCTGAAATAAAAAGGAAATAAACATCAGCTACATGGAAAATAGAAACATAGACTATTCCTCCGCTGCTGCTCCCTGCACACTCCTCAACTCTGTTTCCACCTAGCCATACAAACAAGAAAGTACCGGGGTTGCAAAATTAGAAAAGTACATTTTACTTCTGAGGGTAGTTTAAAGGAGAAGGAGGCAACTTTCTGGTCAAGTTATCTGTTAGCACTTTTATTGCTGAAATCTGTATTAAGGCAAAGACCCAATAACATCCGAAAGCAACATTACACATTAATTTTTATTACCAGTATTAAAAAAATCCAATTTGTCCTCTGTAACAAAATGAGTGCATCAATCAAAGTGAGTAAAATTTTAGCTCCTTGCTTTGATGCCACTATCAGGACCCCGCCAGAAAGCAGCCTTGCCACTGCTGAGCTATTAAAATTAGTGACATTTAAGCGAAATTCTAGGAAATTTAAAAGAGACAAGAAATATAGCCCTGAATTAAACGTTTGGCAAGAAATAGAAATAGTGGAAAATGGTAAAGTGACTTTCTAACCCCAATATTGTGGGATGCCTTACTGGAAATTTAATTCCACAACTCGCGAAAAAGATGAGCAAAGAAGCCTCTAAAGTCATAGAAAAAAATTATTTCAAAAAAGATATAGACGTACAGATGACTAAGGTTAAAAGGTTAGAAGTT
Source organism: Oryctolagus cuniculus (assembly GCF_964237555.1). NCBI lineage: Eukaryota > Metazoa > Chordata > Mammalia > Lagomorpha > Leporidae > Oryctolagus > Oryctolagus cuniculus. The sequence goes on from NC_091432.1 coordinate 171,330,187, forward strand.
GGAAGCATTTAAATGCCTCCCATCTCTTTTAAATACCCTTAATATTCACTCTCTCTCCTTTAAAAACTTATTTCCCAGCTTGCATTTCAAAATCTAGAAATCCATCACACAAGAATGATATAAAATGTAGATGAACATTTATGTACAAAAATATTCAGCACATTTGTTTAGCAAATTATGAGGACTTCAATATTAAAAAATACAGAAACTGCTGGTGAAACTATGACATAGCAATGTAGCTTCATTCAAACAGCAAATGTTATTTTTCTAAGGTTTTTATCATATGACATGAGATACACTCATGAGTCTATGATAGGCTATGAAAATATAACAGAAAAAAATATATAAGGGCATCAAATAATAAAGAATGTGCAGGCATATATAAGATTGGACAAAGTGTACTAAAATTCTACTAGCAGTGGTTTGAGAGATGGTATTCGAAATTTTTCTACTTCTTGAGTTTTTATAGCAATGTTATAGTTGGAAACGTTTAAAAACCCCCAAATATTTTACTTTTTATTTTGTTTTCCATTTTCTGATCCCTGTTGCAGATTTCCTCTTTTCTACTACTGCTTTCATAGTTATACAAGTATGTCATTGAAGAATGGTTGTAAGTGTTGATGGCTAACATCTATTTTGAAAACAGTCTCGTGATTTTTATAAAGGCGAAAACGACACTAAAGCCCACCCCTGTCTACTCCCCACGACTGTTTTTTCTGCATTCAGTCAAGCTTCCCACAGGATGCTCCTCCTGGCCTCATGATGTGTTCTAACTGTGAGTTTGGTTTCCCTACAGTCAGGGAAGCTGGGTTCCCATCCTAGCTCCACCATTACTTTGGAAGAAAAACATAAAGACACCTAACTTTACAGTTTCCTATGTGCAAAAATAAGAAATCGGAAGTAAATTATTTCTGCTGAAATCTCTTCCAGCTCTAAGATATTTCACTTTAATATCTCAATTCAACAAGGAGAGAAATTTGGTAGAGGGAGAGAGGGAGGGCATCTTGGCCTCAGCAAACTCAACTTGTTGGTGACAGTGGAACTGGGGGGAACCCAGGGATCCGTTTATATTCAGAAATGTGAGCAAAGCAAGCAGGCTCTACAACAAGCCTGTGGGACATCAAACCCTACAACATCTCTAAGTAGCAGTACAAACTACATAATTATCAGAAACTGGGAGACGTACTCAAAATGATCTGAAATTGACTAACAGTGAGAGGAATAAAAAACACTGTATACTGATGTTACCTGCCTGGAAACAAACAGAACAGATATTAGAAGTTTTTATATTTTTCTCTTTCTGCTTTTCCAACAACTCAAATTGATAATAACCATTCACATGTCAGCAGCTAATAAACAAATTATAATTACTCAATTAAATTCCTAAGGAATTTCTCTCAGAAAACAAAGTGCATTATGCTGCCATACGAAATGCTATGACGCTGTCATTTTTAGGTTCCTTTCTTCTCTTGCCCATATTCCATAAACTGTCAACCCTAAACAAACATCCATTTCAACAAGTAGCCATCCATTTCATTTCTGTTTTGAAAAACTTAGTTCAAGAAATGTGTACAGGGAGTGAAGGGATATCATATAAAATTACTAATCAGAAATTAAATAAACCTAGACAGAAGACTCCATTTTCCCCACACTAGAGTTTGTTACTAAGGAATAACAACCAGTTTCTCACCCCAAAGGATAAACGAAAGCTGGAGATTCTGACAATTTGCAACTGGGCACTGGCTCATTGGGCTAGGCGTGCCTATGTCCTATTGCGACAACTGTAGCTCATTTGGAAGGAGCAGTAGCCAAGAACACTGAAGAAGTCAAATTAAATAAATGAAGAAATTTTATCTCTAAATGGAAAATAATGCAGGCAAGTTCATATAAACATGGAGAATGAATGTGGGTTTTCCAGGTGTGTTTCTGATTGACCTGCATTATCTGATCATACATTTAAGTTTTCTTGCAAAGATCAACAACAGTGAGAATCAGCCAAGGATGTGACTACCAGATGCTACAGGAAGGATTTTATTTCCAAAGTAAGGAAATTAGCCTGTTATACTGTGGAAATTTTATTGAAATAATCAGAATCTGTTTCAAGATCTAGGACCATATTTCTAATTCATACCAACTACCACTGCAGTGACGCAGTCTTTCTCCATAAAGAAAAAAATATCCTGCAAAGAGTCCTTAAATGCATTCTTTAAAAACAAAACAAAATTGAAATTGATTGTCCTATATTTTTTCAAAAGGCATTTCAAGTGCTTGTGCACACAGAGCTTTTTCCTTCTTTCTTTTTTTACTGAAAGACACCGGCCTTCACAAACATGAAAAATCATAAATTTCTTAGACGGATTTGATGTCAAATTTTCTACATTTGCCCACAAAATCCAATCCTCAGAAAGGATAAATGTCATCATCCTGTGATACAAAGTAAGATTCTGGTTAACACAGTCAAACCCTTTCAGTAAGCACGTGTGTTGCATAAATGATGACCTTGCTGGTCAAATTCTCAGACTGATACTGTCAATGACAGGCAGTCAGCCAAAGGAAAGATATGAGATAGAGAGAAACTAAATTTAATAACTCCAACAAACGCTCAAGGCAAGTAAAAATCTCTATTCTCAGAGGAGTACACAATACACAGCAACCTACTTCCCCTTTCTCTGTATCTCAGCTTAATAAAAGGAACCAGACGAATCCTTTGCCTTCTTTTGATATAGACACTGCCCAAATTTAAGTCATATTCTGAAGATGGGAAGAAAGAGAACAGAATCCAAGCAGAGCATAAAACCAAGACATCTACTGAAATATCAGAAACTATGGTAGTGTCATATCTGAATAATAAAAGTCCTCAATTTTATTCCTTGAGATACAAACATTAATGTTATACTTGGTATAAGAAAAAAAAGATACATTAATATTATAAAGATGGGGAGAAAGGCATTTGGAATTTCCAGTCACCAGTAGTTAGTGAGGTGTTGCTGCTATCAATGTAGTGAACTGCCATTACTATCCACCTGAAGCTGCCAACGCTGCACTTTGCAAAATGCATTTCTGCTCAAGCTGATTTTGACAAGTACAGAGTATGATCTTTTATTAAACTAATGTCAGGCACTGCAGAGGTCAAATTACTATTCAACACTGAAAGTCTATTTTCTAAATGGAAAGCAGAAAGGCTAAACATGCATATGAGTCAGAACAGAAGCATGGCTGATATTCTAGAATGTGTCTGCCATGCTCACTTGATGTTTTCAAAGATGTATGCATTCTTGGGATGCATTCACTGAGCAGACAGTAGCTCCAGGAATTTAGGAGATTAGTATTTTCTACACAGCTCAAGAAGAGGAAGCCACAAGCTATAGGTTGGTTTTTGCCTTTCAGAAGTTAGCCTGTTTCTTAAAGTATAGCCAATACACAGTACCCTTGCAAGTAATGGTTGTAATATCTTCATGCCAAATGATGTTTCAAATTGCTACGTTCTCTGACAACAAGGTGATGAGCCCAATGTGCACTTACGGTTATTAGATTTAGGGGAGAGAGCCAACCAAGAACAGTAAACTGTCTCTGCCTATCCTTAACATACTGCTCTACTGAAGACAAAATCATCCCTCTAGTACGCTACATTAAATAGAGCTAGACATTAATGCAACAGAACCATTGATGGCTACCAGTAACGTCCATGGAAGAAGAATTTATGAGAAATTCTTAAACGTTAAGAAGACAAATCAGGTTTGAGGTAACTTGATTGGCCAACTGAGGATCACTTAAAATAGAACTATAGGAAAGATCATTTGCTACGAAAGAGAAGAAGTGGGGGATGCCATTTGTCTAATTCTAATTAATGAGCTGCTTCTGTGGACATCAAGAAAATATGTCACATGGGGAACAAAACTAACAGCATGTAAGTAATTGGTTTTGTTTCTTTGAGCTGATTAACATTTCCTTAAATAGAGAGCTGGGTTTTTAAAAGGGTATTTGTCATAACAATGTACTTAAAATCTTGAAAGGGGAAGGTTAATAATGCCATTAAATTACACTAAGGCAGGGCACGAGAGAATGCATGGTAAGAACATGCAGGCAGCCCTGTCTTCAGGTATCTGCATCCTCCCTAAAAGGGTCTGTAGGGTTGACAGCACTGACCAGGAACCCCTCTCTGACCTTTGTGTCTCTGTGTCAGCATGAGGGATCTAAAGGAAAGCTCAGGAGCCAGGCTTCTGCAGGAAAGTGGAAAACACAAAACACAGCAAACAAGGGGAATGCCTGATCTGAAGGTCTGGGGTGAAGAGCTATCACGGGGCTTTAAGTTCTCGTCCAGCCACAGCACAAAACAGAGCGGCCAGACCAGACTCTGTTGTGGCTGATGAGTTATCTGTTACAATCAGCTTGATTTTCACTGGGCAATGTGAGACAATGTACCTGACAGAGCAGTGCAACTGCATGGACACATGATAGGAGAGAGAGTTCCAAAGACGGTACATGACTGTTAAGAAGGGTCAAAATCACGCTACAGATACAGTCTGTGTTGGTTTCCACAGCAGATGCTCTTTATACACCAGGGCAGACGGGGAGCACTAACTCATCACATGAGATCTGAACAGGATCATCTTTTCACATCCGCGCCCAGGATAGATGGATCTTCAAAGTCCAGGAGACATATTTCAATTACTTAAGGTACTGCCTTTTAAATGCCACTCCCAAAACAACCTTTTAGCCTTTAATTCTAATTTAAAGAACATTATACTTCAGAATAAGAAATGACTATTCTTTAGGGAGTTTAATGCACTACAGATTTTCTGTATCTCATGTTTTCCAATAGTTCTGAAACAATTTATTATGTCTTCTGTCTTATAAAGTTATGAAAAGCTTTATAGTGATACAGGTATTTGGATGGGAGAAAGGGAGAGAGAGAAAGGGAGAGAGGGTAGGTAACAGAAAGGGCAAATGAACCAAGGAACGCTCACTGAGGTTAAGAATGAGTCATGGAATTTTGATCTAATTGTGAAGCAGACAACTTCACTGCATCAAATTAGGAGATGAAAAGTTACAAAGATGCTGCATAGACAATATGGTGTTTCTCAATGTACGTTGTGTTTCCAAATATGTTTATGTAGCTGTAAAATGTATACTGATGGACTTCTCAAGGGTTTGGCAAATATTTTGTGCTGCACTATAATAATTTCCACTGGTTAAGTGAGAAAGTTCACCCAGAATATGCTGTCTAAAGATCTTATAAAGTATAAATCAGCCCAGGAGCTAAGAGAAATTAAGGATGAATTCACTATTATGCCTGGCCAACAGACAAAATCAATGCCACAAAATTCTTAAACAAATCACCAAAATTGCAAGTTTAGTAGATTAATTTACTATTTTTCTACTTAAATGTTCAATTTGCTAAAGATGGATAAAGACAAATGCTCCACTCAAGTTCTTATTTGTTTGCATTCTTTTTTTATAAAGATTTATTTGTTTATCTGAGAGGTAGAGTTACTGAGAGAGAGAAGGAGAGACAGAGAGAAAGGTCTCTGTCCTCTGGTTTACTCCCCAAATGGCCACAACAGCCAGAACTGGGCCTATCTGAAGACAGGAGCCAGGAGCTTCTTCTGGGTCTCCCCCATGGGTGCAGGGGCCCAAGTACTTGCACCATCTTCTACTGCTTTCCCAGGTCATCCCAGAGAGCTGGATTGGAAGAGGAACAAGTCTGGACTACATCTGGTACCCATATGAGACGCTGGGACCACAGGCAGCAGCTTTACCTGCTACGTCACACTGCCAGCCTCCCACTGAAGTTCCTGACATTGATTTACCCTTTTCCCCTTTAAGGCACTTCAGTGGCATACCTCTATGCATGTTTACACCAGTAATTTTATTTAGGCCTCATCTCTCAATTTTTTAAGATTAACCACTAAGGCATTCTCCCATTGGATAATTACTATCAGTACTTCAGTTGACAAAGGATTGATATGTATACTGACAGACAGGAAGAGAAAAATAAGAGGAGGAAAAAGGAAAGTAATACAGGACCAAGAGATTTACCTTAATGGAGAGACATCTCTTTTTTAAATTTTTTCTCAATGTCAAGCCCTTCTTTCCAACTGCTTGAAAGGCTATCTTCTAGTATCTCAGAACTGGTGTGGTGTAAATACATGATGCCATGTGCCTTCCCAATCTTGCTGTCTTACTGACTGCCCATTTCTGTGGGTGGTGATCTCACTCTCCCAAACCCCTGGCTTTGCAGCCCTAGCTTCCCCCATCTGACTTCTTTGTCTACACCACCAATCAGTTCTTATGCCCCAATAGCTGACCTTTCATATTTCTCACCTCTCTTTCCTTCTACCCGATAACTGAGGCCCTGATTCATTCTTTAAGCTGCACAAACACCTGGAAGCTTTTAAAGAAAAGTGGGCGTGTGTGCTTGAACCGTATCTCAGATCAATTAAAACAGCAAGTAAGTGGGTGGAGCTTCATAATGAAGTTCTTAAAGATTGCAATGTTCAGTTAGTATTGAGAACTCATGAATGACGTCATGATTATCTGCTTCCCTCTTTCTATTCACCTCACTTTAGGATTCTATCTCTACCACCAGTATTACCATTACTGTGGATCTTTTTTTCTTTTCTCTCTTTTAGGTTCCTTTTTTTTTTAAAGAATTTATGATTACAGCTCTTTTTTTCTTTTGAAAAATAAATAGACAAGCTTTAATCGCATACTACTGTAAAATAAAACCAGAAATTTGTTTGGCCTTTTGGATTTTTCAGAGCTGCTGCCAACTTCTTTCCCCCAAATACTATGTTTCCACTACTACCCACTGAGAACCTAAAATTCCCCATCTCCTGCTTTGCTAGGTGCCTGCTTTGCTACCTGCTGTTCCCTGGTACAAAATGTCTTCTCTTCTCCCCCAATTTGATTTACAGGACTTATCCATTTTTCAATCCAAATTTAAATCTGTTAAAGCCTTCTTTGATGCCCCATCTGGATGAAATCCACCATCCTTTTTAACTCCCTTGTCGCACTTTCTATATCTCTTATGAATCACAACAGTCTACATTTCTTAAGTTATTCTATGCACATGCGTTTTTCCCCTCTTCACATTAATAGAAGCTTGAGAGAAGCATTTTTGACCTGATCATTTCTACAGCCTTTAAACTCCTAATCATACCTGGCACTCCTGTTCAAAGCATTCATGAGCTTGATTCAAAAAAAAAAAAAAAAAAAAAGGAAGCTCTCCATGTGCCCTCCCTTCATCCATGGCAAAACAGTTTCTAGGATTTAAGACTGATAATCATATAGTCAATGTGATTATTATGCCTCTATTTGAATTACATCTGCTTATAGCTTAATAAACTATCTGTGGGATATAAACCCTATGTAATTGTCATAGCAAAATACTGCCATACTGACATAGTAAGAAAGTAACTGATTCAAAGCCAGTCCTAAATTGGTAAATTGCAGGAGAGACAAATCACAAGTCCATGCATCCTACCACGGGGCTTGAGTTAGGGGTGAGGATGACATGATACAGTAGATCCCATTTGTTCAACTCTACACAGCCTCATTCTCTCTGCCAATTTCCAGGTTTCTAATATTTTAAATAAAATAGTGATGTTGTTCTGATTATACGTATTTATTTTAAGCAAATTAGGTTGGGGCCAGTGCTATATCCTAGTAGGTTAAGCCTCCACCTACAGTGCCAGCATCCTATATGGGCACAGGTTCACGTTCCAGCTGCTTCTCTTCTGATTCAGTTCTCTGCTAATGCACCTGGGAAAGCAGTGGAAGACTGCCCAAGTGCTTGGGCCCTGAACCCATGTGGGAGATGCAGAAGAAGCTCCTAGCTCCTTATATCGGAATGCTGCAGCTCTGGCCATTATGGCCATCTGGGGAGTGAACCAACGAATGGCAGACCTCTTTCTCCATCTCTCCCTCTCAAACAAATCTTTAAAAAATAAACAAATTAGAAAATACGAGATCAAAAGAAAATTTACAAAACCTGATTGTTATTATCTTGTTAAAAACATGTAAGAGGGGGCTAGTGTTGTAGTGTAGCAGGAAAAGCTGCCTCCTACAGTGTCAACATCCCACATGGGCACTGGTTCAATGTGTCCCATTTTTGATCCAGTTCCCTGCTAATACGCCTGGGAAAGCAGCAGAGGAGGGCCCTATTGCTTGGGCCCCTGCACACACGTAGGAGACTCAAGTTAAGCTCCCGGATCCTGGCTTTGGATCAGTCCAGCTTCAGCCATTGTGGGGAATGAACTAACAGACTAAAGCACACGCGTGCTCTCTCACTCGCTCCCTCGCTTGCTCTCTTTCTGTAACACTGCCTTTCAAATAATAAATCTTTTTTTTAAAAGAGGAAGCTTTGGAAAATACCCCATATTATTTTCTAAACTTGTAAGAATTTTTCAGGGCTGGCATTGTGGTGCATTGGATTGGCTGCTGCTTGTGACACAAGCATTCCTTATCTGAGTGCCAGTTCAAATCCTGGCTACTTTGCTTCTGATCCAACTTCCTGCTGATAAACCTAGGAAGGCAGCAGAAGATGGCCCAAGTAAATGAGCCCCTGCTACTCCTGTGGGAGACCTGGATGGAGTTCCAGGCTCCTGGCTTTGGTCTGGCCCAAACAAGGCTGTTGTGGTCATTTGGGGGAGTGAACCAATGGATGAAATTTCTATCTTTGTCTCTGTCACTCTTTCAAATAAATAATTTTTAAAAACCTTTAAAAATAATTTTCTATGCTGTTTGAGCAATATTTTTAAAAGGTTACACTGTACTATTTAATAAGAAGCATTTTACATAAAATTTAAATATATTTTCTATCAAGAATATTTAAATCCAACATTTTTTATAATATAGAGTTTAGATCATTTTACTGTTAAACATTTAGGTTCTTTCTGATTTTTCAGTATGATTAAAAAGAGTTCAGTGACCATTGTTGTAATTATATCCTTGCCCATATATGTGATTCTGACACGTCAATCATTCCTACATGTAAAATTCAAAAATGTATAATAAATTCCTATATTAAAATTACTGGATGTAAAAATCTGTAGTTTTACAGCTTTTGATACATTTTAATAAACTATGTTCTTTAAAATATTGCATATATTCACAGCAATAATATGAGAGTACAATTATGTGGATCATTGCTAATGCTAGAAACTATCATTTTATCATTGTCCAAATTTTTAGCAGTTTTAGCTAAAGAAGAGAAACAGAGATGGAGTTCAGAGCATGACTGACTGTGGTTAGAGAACTGGCCAATCCAGAAGGGAGGGAAGGAGGGAGGTAGGGAAGAATTCCTCCTGCTCCTCCTCCTCCTATTCTGCATTTTTTCATTTCCCCCTGAGACAAAAGTAAGCAACACTTAGTGGTGAATTTTTAAAAGACCAATGAAGAAATTGAAGAGTGAAGGAAAAAGTTTTGTAAAATAAAACTTCTGAAAATAGCACTTAGCTACTACAGAAACAATTTTCAGTTTATAAAGGTCAAGGCATACAAGTCTACTTCCGACTTTCAAACTGATTTTCAAATCTCTTACAGAGATAAATCTTCCTACACATTGGTCAGTTTACAGTAGCTAACATGTTTCTAATTTGAATTTCAGAATTACCCCTCCATGTAAATGGTTTTTTTTGGCCTCTGTGAGACATTTCTTTTCATCGATAAACCATTAAGTGTTTTCTATATGAATGTAAATGATATTTATAATAAATTGCACAGCAGAAATGAATACTGCACACACTTCCCAACCACCAAACCAGTATGCACAACCAGCACAACTAACAAATCCTCTCAGCACCAGCATTGTCCCCACCCCTCCATCCTAACTACCACTATGGGACTTCCCTTCCAGCTGCACTGTACATCTCTGACTTTCACCTGGAATTACTTCCCATTACAGGTCTGTACAGCATGGAATCTAGACTTGCTATTTATAATATAGGCATGCCAATTGTAAGAGGACGATTGGAGTGCACTGGGGACAACAGCAAGGGTCAGAGGGACAAAAAACAATGATATTTTTCAATATTTTGAGCCAACTTGTTTATTTTTTTTCTCAGAAACCTTTTATTTATGGTACACAAACTTCATGCATTCACAAATATAACATTAGGAACATAGTGATTCTTCCCATCCTACCCACCCTCCCACCTGGCACTCTACTTTCTTCCTCTTCCCTCTCCTATTCCCATTCTTATTTTTCACTAAGATCTATTTACAATTAACTTTATACACATGGGATTAATTCTAAGTAAGAGTTAAACAAACAGTATGAAAAAAAAAAACTCTTTCTCAACAGTTGAGACTAGAGCTGTTCAAAATCATCACATCTCAAAGTGTCAATTTCACTTCTATAGATTTAAGGTGCTCTATTAGTTACCACAAATCAGTGAGAACATATGGTATTTATCCTTTTGGGATTGGTTTATTTCACTAAGTATAATGTTTTTCCAGTTTCCTCCATTTTGTTGCAAATGACAGGATTTCATTTTTATTTTTACTGTTGTATTCCATGGTGTACATATCCCAATTTTTTTTTTTTGCTTATTTATTTATTTCTTATTTTTTGAAAGGCACAGCAACAGAGAAAGAGAGTGACAGTTATCTTCCACCCACTGGTTCACTTTCTCAAATGGCCACAACAGCCAGAGTAAAACAGCCATAACAAAGCCAGAAGCCAGGAGACAGAAGCTCTGCTCTGACCCCTCATATGGGTGGCAAAAGCTCAATTACTTGAGCCATCACGGGCATATTAACAGGAAGCTGGGTTGAAACCAGAGCAACCATGTGACCTGAATCTCCAATATAGGATTCTGGCATCACAAGACCTGGTAGGCAACAACTCGGGCCTCTGTTGCTTCATTTTAGAAGGCCCTAAAACTTGCCTACCTACTGAGACAGGGTTAGAAATCAACAGGGCCACTTCAGCCATCTACAGCACAGACGAAAGAGCTTTACCCAGTCTTCAGTTGATGGACATTTGGGTTGATTCCATATCTTAGCTATTGCGAATTGAGCTGCAATAAACATGGGGGTAAACATAACTCTTTCATATGTTGACTTCATTTCCTTTGGGTAAATTCCCAGGCATGGGATGGCTGGCTGATATGGCAGGTCTATATTCAGACTTCTGAGGTATCTTCATGCTGTCTTCCACAGTGACTGTACCAGTTTACATTGCCACCAACAATGGATTAGGCTTTTTCTCCACATCTTCACCAGAATTTTTGTTGATTTCTGTATGAAAGCCATTCTAACGGAGTGAGGTAAAACCTCATTGTGGTTTTGATTTGCATTTTCCTGAGCACTTTTTCATGTGCATATTGGCCATTTGGATTTCTTCTTTTGCAAAATGCCTGTTTACATCCTTTGTCCATTTCTTAACTGGCTTGCTTATTTTGTTGTTGTTGAGCTTCCCAAGCACTTTATACATTCTGATTATTAATCTTTTATCAGTTGGATATTTTTCAAATAATTTCTCCCATTCTGTCAGTTGTCTCTTCATTGTTTTGAGTTTTTCTTTTGCAGTGCAGAAGCTTCTCAATTTGATGTAATCCCATTTGTTAATTTTGGCTTTGCCAATGTCTTGCAGGGTTTCCCTAATGTTTTCTAATAATTTGATGGTATCAGGTTGTAGATTTAGGTCTTTATTCCATTTTGAGTAGATTTTTGTGTAAGGTGTAAATAGGGTTCTTGCTTCATACTTCTGCAAGCAGAGATACAATTTTCCTAGTACCATTTATTTAAGAGAATGTTTTTGCTCCAGGGATTGATTTTAGCTCCTTTCTCAAAGATGTGTGGGTTGATTTCTAGAGTTTCTATTCTGTTCCATTGGTCTATTCACCAGCTTTTGTGCCAGTAACTGGTTTTATTTAAAGGTATATAAATACCTAGGTCATAAACATTTGTTTTACAGCAGTGAAAATCGTATGGTCTCACCACCATAACTTTTTACTTAATATACAATCATGGCATATTATGACCCAAACAAATAACCTCCTACATTCAGTGTGCCTGGGTAGTAAAACTTCCCTGAAGCATTGACATGCTTACCGAGACTGGTCATCTGTTTTGGTGTGAGGCACTCAGAGCAACCATTGGTTTGAGACTTAAATTTCAGGAAGGCATGCAAAGGGTCTTGACTCACTCTCAGACACAATCTGTGAAGGCATTCATACCATTCCTTAAGTCAGAGTCATGCATTCTTAATGAAAATATGTTACACCAGTACCATTTAGACTTTCACTCAATATATTCCACTTTAAGCCTCCAAGTTTGCTTACTATCTATTTACACATTCAAAATACATAGACCGTGCATCCGTTTTCATTCAATAGAGTGATAAGGGCCGTTACACCAAAATAGATGAAAAGTCATGCATTACATGCAATCTCTCAGGCTCATTCAATAGAGAAACAGGCAAATGACACAATACTTATTGGTTTTTTTCATATTTCCTCTAAACGTTAATATACTTACAAGGCTATTTAAATATAGACATTGTATCTGACCAAAAAAAAGCTCAAATGACCCTTCAGCCTCTTTTTGTAGAGTTAGGTTTAAAAGCAGATTCATTTACATCATTCAATGCTAATTTACTCATTAATCATAATGTATCATATCAAATGTACTGATCATCATGAAAAATAAGCATTTATTCTTCATTCTAACCTGCTCCTTATAATGTATCTGCAAATTGGATCACATAGGGAAGGTAATTGGTTTCTTTTCAAAGTGAACATGAGCACAGATATAACTGAAGCAGCTAAGAAAGAAAGAAAAAAGAGAGACAAAACAATGCCATTTTTCCCAGTTTTAGGTTACCAAATTCCAGAATATCAATACAGCTACTTTTCCTGTAAAAAAAAAATCCCCCATGTATTAACTCTGTGAATTCTGTTTTTCAAGAAGAATAGGAATAATGTGCTATTTTGGCTTCACTTTAGACATCAGTAGCATACCAATCCCACAAAGAAAAGATTCACTGGTGTTACTGAGCTGAAAGTCTGAGCCAATATGGACTGGACTCACTATGGCTTTCCAACCACCCTGAGGTACAGACACAAGTGGCAAAAGCATGGGTCATATCTGTAACATACAGTTATCTTCCAGTATTAAATTAATCACACATTTTCATCTATTAATTTCACAATGGTTGAGTTGGCAAAGTAATTAAGGAAATGAAAGTAGTTAATATATACCCTAGCACCATAACAGAAAGGGGTATATATGTGGATGCACAGGTGCATAGTTTCAGTGACTCATAAAACATTAGATATGTTTGTACAGAATTTTAATGAAGAAATTGAAGAATTATTTGTTTATAGACACAGCAGCATCTTTATAATTCAGTTTTAATGTTATAAAAATGTTTTGTGTGTGACAGTATTATGGAAAATGAGCTGCCTGGATTTGGTTACAAAGGCTATATCAATTAGAAAACAGAATTTTGTAAAAAATATGCAGTATTTCCTAAAAAAGTATATGATATTATAAATAAATAAACAATACATTTAGTTGTGCGAGTTGGATTTAGCAAAGTCTCTTCAGATTAATCTTGCTAACCGTGATTGATTTTTGCATTCTTGAGCAGTTGTCCTACCCATTTGAAAATCCTACTCAGTGAGCTATTTGGGGGTACAAAAGATGGAAAGCATGACAACTGGTTCTATGCTAGGACTGTGAAATCATGTACAAGCAGGCAACGATAATAATAGATGATCACTCAAGGCCATGAACTAGCCCTGTCCACATAGAAACCTCAAGTTGACATTAATTGGTGCCTGGCACAGAGATAGAGGCTAGGGTACAATTCCCCAGTTTGTAGATGAAAATAAACCTTTAAAGAACTTTAATAAAATGAGCTCTGGTCAGAACCGGGTATAATACAATATGTAATCCTCGTGCTTTATTTTAAAGCTCCATCTTGGTAAAATAACTATCAGCATTTCCACGACAGCGGGCTAAATCTGAGCAGGAAGATGTTTCATTCTTGCCCTCTGAGGCACACATATATTACAAATTTAGAAAACGAACAAAGTGGGAGAAAGAGCCTTTTCATCCCTTCCTCTCTGAAATCTATTTTGCCTTGACCAGTCCTTTTGTTCCATTATTTTTGCATAGTTTCAGATATATCCATATAAATATGCATTGCACATCTCTTAGTAGGAGAACGTAGGTAACATTTGGAACTACAGAAATAAGATAACACACTTAGAATATTCTAGAAACCCTTTTCACTGGGGTTAATGTTCAAATATCAAGTCCCTAATTTGTATCCCTAGGCAGTACAGACCCTGGTACTAGCTCATTTCAGTGCACATTATGCATGCTTTTCTAGAGAAACACATTGTGTGAGCCCCAGGAATATGGGAGGCAATCCAAAGCAGCACAGACAGGGAGGACTTCTATTTGCCAACCAACTTCCCCCCGCCCCATTCTCTAATTTATAGCTCAGGGTATTAAGTAAGAAAACAAAGGGTTTTCCCACAAAGAAATAACCCTTTTTGAAAAACCTGTAAACGACATTTTAATTACACTATTTACCAGTATAGAATGCACACAGAAATAAACTGAAATATTTCTTGCTGTGGCTTTCTTTCTTTTTTTTTCCTCATTTAACTGTTGCAGGCAACATCATAGCAATTTAAGTCGGTTTTGTGACAAATTATTAGGACACTTATTTTAGAAGGAAAATCAACCAATAATTACTGCCCTGGCACATGGCTATTGTTCACAGAATAAACAAGCTGGGACTGACAGCTGATGGGCCCAGCCCCCTGCTATCCTTAGAACACATTTGCAGATACCCAAGGCTTCTTGCCAGACCGAAGCACGCTATAGCCACCCTTTTCATCCAACAGAGCTGCACTGACCGTGTTCAGGACCTCCTGCCAGGTTGGCCCAAGCTTGAGATGCTAAAAATACTGTTTTAAATACTGAGAATTCCAGTTGTACAATAACACTGACCTGTTTGCTCCACTCTGAAATATCAACATGGAACCCCAAGCATGTTGAGTTTTAGACACAGGCACAAAATGTTTTTATTTGGACAATTTATAAATATCCACAGGTCACTATAAAAGGAAGAAAATGCTTTTTTGCATTGGAGTTTCAGGGCATTTGTGAATATGCCAGGCCACATATTCTAGATAAAATCTTCCAGAATTAGAAAACAGGTTTGTAGGTTATCAAAGGATGAGCTCTGACTCAACTCCAAATGTAAAGGTAAAGCCTATAGGATCCCAAAGTCAAATGGTATGTACACCTCCTGTTCTGCTGAATTTTTAATATGATTCAATCATACTATTATTAAAGGAAATGTGATTTGAAAGTTCTTCACAGGACCTTTGCCAAATGTTACTATCTCAAGTTTCTGGAAACCTAGATTGAGTAGAGTTGCTTTTTGAGGTGAATCCAAAAATTTCCATGGAAGTAGATCTCCTTTCAGTAATTCCGGTTTTGAGGGGGAAAAGACAAAAAAAAAAAAAAAAAAAAAAGGAATCCAGGGCCAGCACTGTGGCACAGCAGGTTAAACCACCACCTGCAATGTTGGCATCCCATACTAGCACCTGTTCCTGTCATAGCTGCTCCTCTTCTGATCCAGCTCCCTGCTACTGAGCCTGGGAAAGCAGCAGCAGATGGCCCAAATGCTCCATCCCCTGCCACTCACATGGAGACTTGGACGAAACTCCTGGCTTTGGCCTGGCCTACCGCAGCCCTGGCCGTTGTTGGCATTTAGGGGAACAAACAAGCTCATAGAAGATCTCTCTCTCCTTCTCTGTTAATTCTGCCTTTCAAATAAGTAAGAATCCTTTAAAAAGGGAATCTAAATGAATGGGCTACAATAAATAAATAAATATTGGAGCTGGCAGTGTGTCATTAATGAGGTAAAGCTACCGCCTGCAATGTCAGCATTCCATATGGGCACCAGTTCAAGACCCTGCTGCTCCACTTCTATTCCAGCTCCCTGCTTATATGCCTGGGAAAGCAGTAGAATCTGGCCCATGTGCTTGGGCCCTGCACCCACATGGGAGATTCGGAAGAATCTCCTGACTCCTGGCTTCAGCCTGGCACAGCCTTGGCCATTGTGACCATTTGGAGAGTCAATGAGTGAATGGAAGATCTCTCTTTTACTCTGTCCATGTCTCTTCCTATCTCTGTATAACCCTGACTTTCAAAGAAATACATGAATCTTTAAAAATAAATAAATATCAGTTACCCTAATTTACCAAATGAATGGCTTCTGAAGTTGTCAAAGCATCTATGTCAAAGTAAACTACAGTAGTCACCCTTTATCCCTGATAGGCTTTCTCCTGTTTTGGTTTCTCATGGTAAACTTTAGTGTAAAAAATACTAAATAGAAAATTCCAGAAGTAAACAATTCATTGATTTTAAATTGCACCCCACTCTGAGCAGCATAATGAAATCTAGAACCATTTCAATGTCTTTCCCAATACCCAAACCACCCTTTTATTTAGCGAACTCAGGCCATATACACTGCCCAGCAGTTAGTCACTTAGGAGCTGTCTCAGGTATCAAATGACTGTGCTTGTGTTCATGATGTAGCAGTCTACTGCTACATCACAAGGCCTATGTCCTTCACTTCACTCCCATGTAGAATCATCTCACGTCATCACAAGATGAAGGGTGAGTAGCTTACAATGAAAGATTTTCAGAGGCCCCATTCACTTAACTTTCATTACAGCATATTATTTTAGTTCTTCTATATAAGTTACGGCTAACATACATACATTGTGCATAACATACAAATTAAACTTTATCATAAGTGTGTATGTCTAGAGAAAAATATACTACATATAGTCAGTGCTGTATATCTTCAAGTTCCATATACATGGATTCAACCAAAAACAGTTTGAAAGTATTTGGACAAAAAGTACATTTAAACTAAACAGGCAGAGACATTCTTCCTAGTCATTATTCCCTAAACAACAAAGTATTAACAAGAATTTGCATAGCATCTATTTTTTTTTAGGTACTAGAAGTAGTCCAAGAGTGATTCAAGGTAAATGTGAAGATGTGCATGTGTTACATGCAAATAATACTCCATTTTAAACAAGGGACTTGAGCATTCATGAATTTCAGTGTTCAGAGGCAGAGGTGGGGACATGGTTCCTGGAACCAAGCCTCCAGAGATACTGAGAGACAACTGTTGGGGGAATTGGTACTATAGGTAATTTCAGGCATCTACTGGGATTCTTGGACCCTGTTCTCCAAGCTTGTGTGTATAGGGGGGAGAGGAAAGTGGTGGCTACTGTATAGAAGACAAAATCAGTATTTAGAATCTGCAAACAGTTATAGACTTAGGATTCAGAGTCTGGACTAAATAAAAAGCATTTTGGAATATATAAATTCATTTTTTTTGACAGGCAGAGTTAGACAGTGAGGAAGAGAGACAGAGAGAAAGGTCTTCCTTCCGTTGGCTCACCCCCTCATATGGCTGCTAAGGCTGGCGCACTGTGCCAACCTGAAGCCAGGAGCCAGGTGCTTCCTCCTGGTCTCCCATGCAGGTGCAGGGCCCAAGCACTTGGGCCATCCTCCATTGCCTTCCCGGGCCACAGCAGAGAGCTGGACTGGAAGAGGAGCAACTGGTGTCGCTCCCCCTCTTCGTGGAGGAACGACACAGGACCCTGCACTGTTCTTTTGTCTGCTCGGCCCTCCCCGGGTTTGCTGCTGGTTCTTCCCGGGTTGGCTACCGACCCTTCCACCTCCGTGGAAGGGCAGTTCCCCCTAGCCACTTTCCCCACTTCCGCGGGGGAGCGGCACACCGCCGGCCGGCTCTCTCAGGGGCTGCACAGGTGTTCCCCTTAGATGTTCCTCGTGCATGTTGTCTCTCTCCTCCTTTTTAGTACTCTTCCACCAATCCCAACTCGGCTGCCCACACGCCGAGTACGCTGCTCTCCTCCAATCAGGAGCAGGATCAGCTCCTGGAGGTCATCACTCAAGTTGGCAAGAGGCAGCTGCGTAGAAGCTGTTTTTTCCTCTCCCAGCGCCATATTGTGGGAGAGCAGATGCATAGAATAAGTCTTAATTCCAGTAACTTAGTCTAGCCCGGGTTGCTCCCCACAAACTGGGACAGATTCCGGCACCCCAACTGGGACTAGAACCCAGGGTGCCAGCGCCGCTGTCAGAGGATTAGCCAAGTGAGCCACGGCGCCGGCCTATAAATTCATTTTAAAAGGGGCAATATATCAGTTCTGCCCTCATATAGTACCCAGACCAGGTCTCTAATAGTCAAAATGCTCCCACCAGTGCCCTGAAGTCACTCATAAAGTCCCGCATGGGGCATTTGCCTGAAAGATCCCCGATCAATTCTACAATATGCCTTTCTTCTTCCTATGCTGAATGGCTGAACCCTGCCTGAGAAAATCACAGCACTGGAAAGGCTAATGCTACAGCAAATTCATGATCTACAGCAGCTGGAACCCCATGTCACCTATCAATCAACCTCCTACCCTTCACCACTCTCCAGCAGTCTGCCCTGCACTGACCTCTCACCTCCAAGAGATTGATGCTCTTGCCTCCTACTTCAACAGACAAAATAGTGCCATCAACTTGATAGCAGCATGATAACATGAACTTGATAGCAGCCACATCCTATTCACTGTATAAAGATGTCTAACTTAGAAACCATTCTTCCCTTTAGTTTATCCTGCATAAGACACGTTGCTTCACGTGCCCCTAATCCACTTTGCTCACAATCCCCTGGGAACCTTGCTGCAGTCAATTGTTCCATCTCTGTACACAACATCTTTATTCTCTCCCTGTGCAATAGTTACTTCCCCTAGGCAATCTCACGCTAAAATTGTGGGCTGAAATATTCATTTCTGTAGGAATTATCATGCGTGTTTGTAGGAGGGTTGGAAGCATACATGTCCTCTACCAGTAAATGACAGTTACACCCTCTCCACCAGTTCTGACAAACAACTCTTGCCCAAGTCCCCTGGGAGGATATTCTTGACTGTTAATACCAAAAGTACTGATTAAATCCTGAGAAATCCTACAATGAATGGTCACCTGAGCTCAAAACAGTCAGCATCAATTATTATTATTTTTTGACAGGCAGAGTTAGACAGTGAGAGAGAGACACACACACACAGAGAGAGCTACAGACAGTGAGAGAGAGACAGAGAGAAAGGTTTTCCTTCTGTTGGTTCACTCCCCTAATGGCCGCTATGGCTGGTGCTGTGCCAATCTGAAACCAAGAGCCGGGTGCTTCTTCCTGGTCTCCCATGCGGGTGCAGGGCCCAAGTACTTGGGCCATCCTCCATTGCCTTCCCGAGCCACAGCAGAGAGCTGAACTGGAAGAGGAGCAACCGAGACTAGTACCCAGAACCCAACCAAGACTAGAACCCGGGGTGTCAGCGCTGCAGGCAGAGCTTTAGCCAAGTGAGCCAAGCGCCAGCCCAGAATCAATTATTTCTTACTCTCCCCCTTGTAAACACTTCCATTGCTGCACGTTTCCCCCTGCCTATAGTTGCTTGTTCATTTTCTCTCTTGCTTGCTAAACTCTGAGCCATATTTAATAGGGATTCCTCCACTGTTATAACTCTAAGGACTCTGACTCAACGAAAATTTATTGAATTACCACTATCCCTTGAGATTCAAGTATATACTCTTTCGATGTGAATATATTTTGGTTAAGCCCAAAATATAGTAAAAAGAAATAGCTGTGAATAATGTGCCTTCTTATGTTTTCATTGAGAATGTTGTTATTTAATCATTCTCCATAAACATAAGCCAGTGTAAAAAAGATATAGATACAGATTATATTCGTTCCAGGGAATTCAAAGAGTGTCAGAAATGTAAATTTATTTTCAATTCATTATGAGCACTAAGAATCATAATGAATAAAGTGTATCTTAATGATACAACCAATAATCATTTTTGGTAAAAAAATAATTAAAATAAACTTAAGACATATATATAGCAATTGGTTTCCTTTCTACATTTTTTTAAAGATTTATTTATTTATTTGAAAGTCAGAGTTACACAGAGAGAGGAGAGGCAGAGAGAGAGAGAGGTCTTCCATCAGCTGGTTCACTCCCCAACTGGCCACAATGGCAGGAGCTGCGCTGATCCGAAGCCAGGAGCCAGGAGCTTCTTCCAGGTCTCCCACACGGTACAGGGGCCCAAGGACTTGGGCCATCTTGTACTGCTATCCGAGTCATAGCAGAGAGCTGGATCGGAAATGGAGCAGCCGGGCCTTGAACTGGAGCCCATATGGGACGCCGGTGCTTCAGGCCGGGGCGTTAACCCACTACACCACAGCCCCTCCTTTCTACATTTTTAAACATACCCTCAAGATTTTAGTCACTAGGAAAGCAAAACTATTCAGGACCTTTAATTCTGACAGGACTACAGCTGCTTCTCAAGTTGATCCTAATAGTATTATTAGTATTATAATAATGGTATTATGGTATTATTAGTTCCTTTTTGTCTATTAGATTTCTTTCCTAGGATTTTAATAAATCTTTCAACAAGACGTTTTTAAAGCAAAACAACTTGACACAACATATATGGAAATATGAATTTATCTAAGATTACTAAATATAACTTGGGGACAGAAACAAAACTACATTAACAATGAGAAAGTGATATGAATAAAACTTAATAGTTTTTTTAAAAGTTAAGGAATGATGAGAAGCTATTTTTCACAAAGTGGCAATACAGCCTGGTTGATAAGGTACTCAGTGCTCTGGTTATCCAAAAATACAGGGAGGGTTTGACGTGTGAGGAGGCCTCACATGTGAAGTTTCTTCAAGCACCTAAACAACCCACCAATGCAAATTACGCTTTCCTCTCCTGCCGCTATGGGATAACTTATTGTATGACAGCATACTTCAGGGCGGCATTGTGGTGCAGAGGCTTAAGCTACCATCTGTGCCTCTGGCATCTCACATGGGAAAGCAGTGGAATTGGCCCAGGTCCAAGGGCCTCTGCACCCACTTGGCAGACCCAGAAGAAGCTCCTGGCTCCTGGCTTCGGATAAGTGCAGCTCCAGCCATTGTGGTCAACTGGAGAGCGAACCAGTGGATGTAAGATTTCCTCTTTCTCTCTTTCAAATAATTTTTTTAAAAAGTATACTTTAATAGCAGAAATTCTACCACACATTTTCCTTATCCAGAATTTATTAGAATTTAGAGGTTAAAATAGCAAAGCTGCAACATGATATGCAATTGCATTCTTGATGGTTGTCATTCAACCCCAAAATTCTATATATCCCAGAGATAATGTGCCTTGTTTTACTAACTTTAGATACTGAACTTCTAGGTATAAATTTTAAGCGACAATAATATAAATAGGAAGGTGTGCAAATAAAAATATAGAAGAGACTTTAAAAGTTTGAAAAAGTCAGTGGCAAATGGATAAATACAGTTTAGTTACCATCACTGGCCCAGGAAATCTCACATACCTGAACTTTTCACAATCTACATTTCATATACTTTCTGGAGCATAAAGTACTGCAGTGTTCCTACCTATTTGATTTCTTTTGTTAATATCTCCTCCCATTTCTTTTCTATTACCATATTTTTGGCAGGATTTGTTTATCTCTGGATGATGGAGTCTTTGTTTCTCCCTAAACTATGCCAAACTATTCCACAGACTTGACTAATGACAGTGCAGTTGCAATCATGCCTGGGC
This sequence comes from Oryctolagus cuniculus, assembly GCF_964237555.1. NCBI lineage: Eukaryota > Metazoa > Chordata > Mammalia > Lagomorpha > Leporidae > Oryctolagus > Oryctolagus cuniculus. The sequence goes on from NC_091432.1 coordinate 171,351,859, forward strand.
CTGCTCAATACCTTCAGCAGCTCCCTACTATTGCCTCCTTAGTTCAGGAGCAGGAAGCTTTGTTTCAACAATTAACTCCGGGACCAGCATGGTAGGTTAAGCTGACACCTGCAAGGCCAGAATCTCCTATTAGTGTTAGTTGGAATCCTGATCCAGCTCCCTTGAAAAATTAGCAGAAGATGGTCCTCTGCCACCCAGGTGGCAGACCCTGATGGGGTTCCAGGATCCTGGCTTCTGCCTTGCCCAGACCTGGCTGTTGAAGACATTTGGATAGTGGAACAACATAGGAGGATCGATCTCTCTGTTTTTCCTTCTCTCTGTCTGCTTTTCAAATAAATAAATATTTCAAAAATAATTAACTAAACATATCAGAGAAGGCCTTTTACATTAGAGTTCTACCTAATAAGAGTTCAACTCTCAGTACTCACAAATAAGTCAGAATCATAGCCTTTTCTGAAACAGAATAATTTCATAACATTTTCATCTCAAAATACTGCCCATAGCCATGTGCAATAGAATCAGCTTTTGTTACTTGTTAAAGATCTATAGTCTAGATCACAGTCCAGATCCTGGATTAGAAAGCCACAGTAAGCCTGGGAATTGTGGGGAGCAACTGGGAGCAACTCGGACTAGACTGTTACTGGAATTAAGACTTATTCTATGCATCTGCTCTCCCACAATATGGCGCTGAGAAGGGAAACAGCTTCTACACAGCTGCCTCCAGTTCAACCAATAAACTGTAGGACTTGCTCCTGATTGGAGGAGAGCAGCGTACTCGGCGTGTGGGCAGCCGAGTTGGGATTGGCGGAGGAGGACTATAAAGGAGGAGAGAGACGGCATGCACCAGGAACATCTAAGAGGAACATCTAAGGGGAACACCTGTGCAGCCCCCGAGAGAGCCGGCCGGCGGTGTGCCGCTCCCCTGCGGAAGTGGGGAATGTGGCAGGGGGTACCGCCCTTCCACGGAGGTGGAAGGGACGGTAGCCAACCCGGGAAGAACCAGCAGCAAACCCGGGGAGGGCCGAGCAGACGAAAGAACAGCGCAGGGTCCTGTGTCGTTCCTCCACGAAGACGGGGAGCGACAGGAATCAGTGTCATTAATGTCTGCTCCAGATGACAAGTGGGCAAACTAAAATATTAGGACCATTATGTGTATCTGTGAAGGCTATTCTGTTCTGAAATATTTCCACTGTAAAACCTGCTCCTTAAAAGCTCAATCCTCTTCCCAGACCATCTTAAATACCTGCTACATGGTAAAGTCCTTCCTGATCTCCAATTGAGTATGTTCATAAGGCAGTGAACTCCTCTGGCACTGTTTGATCTCTCTCATGGAGAGAAACAGATTCAACTTGACCTTAGGCAACTTCAGCCTCAGGGCCCTCCCAGTGTAGTCAAATGCTCTGTAAAATTTTCATCAGTAAGACATTTCACTCCCTATCACTTCAACATCCCTCCCACTTTCTTTCATGCTCCATCATATTAACAGGGGCTGCAGGCAGTTTGTGCGACTCAGTTGGGAACTTCAAGTTGGATGCATTTATTTTGGACTTAGTAGAAGCTGTTAATGTGGTTCACAGTTAAATGACTGCCGGTCCACAGGTACAGAAATGGTCCACAGGATACTCCTGCCACTCCCTTTTTCAACTCATCCATTTCCTCACTTGAAAGGTTGGAGACACTGGTTGATACTTGTCATAAATTCAAAGCCTATCAGAAGCTGTCACTGCACAAGAAAACCAGAATTCCCTGAAATCACACAGCTACACACGATAGGAATAATGACACTACCAATATGAAGTTATAAAGCTGCGTAAAAGTTTCTGAAGCACCAGTTCAGAACAATACAAACTTCCATCAACACTGTTACAGGGAAGACTGGACTCTGTGTTCTCCACAGGGCAGACGGTACTACAAAATGGGCATCTGAAGAAACTAAAGGAAACAAATTTTAAAGAGGTGTTACAGAGTTAAAAATATTACTTACTTCTGCAGATTTTACAGATTAGTATGCTTTCTAAAAGTTTCTCAGTTATGTTTTTATGCTTAGTGACTACTTTTGGTTGTATCTCACTACTGTTCATAATTTTAGATATATTTTTGAAATAGGACTCACCAAGCTAAATAAGCTCAGATCCTCTAAACTCTGGATCCACCTCTGATCTTGGTATTTCAACTGCTCTGTATACTGCAGAAGGGAGACCACCCTTCTTACCAAGTTTTATATCCCCTACCAAATTCAGTACATGAAGTTTTAAATAAAAGGGGCACATGGTAGCCTCACATTATTCACATTAGAGGACTATTGCTAATTATTTCCAGGGTCATAACAATTTAACAATTCCATTTCAAATTATTTCTTATAATATTATTTGATATATTCTTTTGACACTTTATATTTAATTATAGCATCTTTCTAAATTTAACAGAATTATTTCCCTTTGGCCAAAAATTTTAGCAGTAAAATTTTTGTCTTTTTAATTATGAAAGAGGATATCATATGTTAAGAATATAAAGCAAGGGTAGGCATTTGGTCTCACTATTGACACAGCAGTTAGTTCACCAGCATCCCTTACCAGATGGCCTGAGTTCAAATCCCAGCTCTGCATTAGGATTCCAGCTCCCTACAAATAGGGACTGGTGGATGAAGCAGGTGATCGCTCAAGTGGTTTAGTTCCTGCTACCCATATGGAAGACCTAGATAGAGTTCTTAATCCCATTTCAGCCTTGCTCGGCTCTGTCCACTGCTAGTTTGAGGGGAGTAAATCAGAAGATGGGCAGTCTTTCTCTTCCTCCCTCCTCCCCTCTCCCTCCTTCTATTTCTTAAATTTAAAAATAACAATAAAATAAAAAGGAGTACAATGCAGAAAATTTAGAAGTTGAAATGATTTAATTCAGATTTTTCTGGACACTAGCATGTCCAGATTTACTTTAATTCAAATGAATATCCATGAATAAGATGTATAACACAGATTATAGGGATTAAACAAAACACCATAAAGGATTAATGCTTTCTTATGCCTATTGTTATAGAAGTTTATATACATATAAGAATCAAATTTTTAAAAGAAAATCTTTGCTATTAGTTGTGAGAAAAGTTTAAAATCTGATAAATCCACAAGTGCTATATAAGAACCAGTGTCAATCGCTTCAACAGAACTTGTGTCCTACTAAATTGTTTTGCCCTTTCTTATTAAGGTAATTTTCTCCAGAAAAACCGTACTAAGAACTTTGATGAGTAATTCTAATAAGTTAGCTCTCAAGACAGATATTTTTCTATTATGATCAATAGACAATAGAAGCCCATTTCTAAAAGTTGACTTTAGCATTTTCTTAGAGTGGACTATATTCTCTCACATGTATCCTCAGAGTTCCATGAAATGATTTAAATTTGGCCCTGCAATTACTTTAGCAATTTCTTTAGCATGTGGATAAAGGCACATTTGAAGAATAGAGGTGATGACAAGTAAGACATTCTCCTTTTTATATCTAAACAGAAACACTGTCCTAGTTAAAAAAAAAAAAAAAATGTCATGGTGTCTACTGCCATCCCTAAAGAATAGTTCCTTCAAGGAGATTTGAATGTGCAAGTACTCACTTGATACCTAAGTCCTAAAGACCAGAATGACCAACAGCGGCTCTCCAATCAACTCACATGCTAATTACACTCCCAAACCGGGCTTTATTTTCCAAGTTTACCCAGTGTCTGCTCTTATTAATCATTAACTGAGGGTTTTTTTTTTTTTTGCTGCAAGTCTTTGTGCTTTCTTCATCCTTAGAAAGTCATGTACTTATTCTCATTTTAAAACAATCTCAAAAAAAGACAACTGAAAAAGAAAACTGACAAAAAACCAACAAGCAATAATTCTCTTTCATTAGTCTCTTTTACAAAAGACTGATTCAGAAAGATGGTCAATTGTAAAGCTGACATGACTGGAGGGGACATATCAGTATTGTATTGAAGGCTATTAGATAAGGACAGGCCTCATCACTGTACTACCTGTGTACCAGGGTTTAGTGCCTGCTCAAATTGTATGGGCCTGAGCCCTGTCTCCAATGCCTCAGCGCTCAATTCTCAGCCCACCCTGAGGCACCAGTCATCACATCCAATCTGTGCACCTGCTGTACAAGGAGTCCCAGTGTTAACAAAGTTCATGGGAAAGGACACTGACCAGGAGATGTGCTCAGGTATAGGAGACTGTGCATCCTCAGAATCTGACAAAACTTCAGGCCCTGTTTAATCATTAGTAGCTTTTAACTTTGGACTCCTTTGTATTTAAGTTAACTGTATCATAACGGTTTTCACCATTTTTCTTAGTTTATCGGTAGTCCTCTTCTGACTTGGTCATAAAATTTTTAATCCATTATTTTTGCCCTAGGCATACTCCAGATTAAGTACATTTTTCTGTCTACTTATTTCAAAACCATAATTCTCATGGTTGCAACAATGTAAAGTCAGTTGATAAACTAGAATTTTCCTTCACTGAGATTATTTTTATGCATTTGAGTTTCACTATTTTAACCATAATCACTTGTGCTATTTTGTTTTGAGGATATTTTGAGAATGTCCTTGGGGTTGTCATACAAATGGCCTCCACTTACAGATTTATCAAAAATACTATATAAATACATATGTTAACTTCTAAGTTATGCATCACAAAAAATAAAAGGAAGAGCAGCAGGAAGGAAACAATGAATAACACTTCTTAAGAGACTACTATGCTGAACTGGAACTCCAGCACATTCAATCCCCACTGAGGAACCTGAGCCTATAAACCAAATTCTCCACCAGATTCATTCTTAGTTTCCTGTTTGAAACCCCCAGTTAGTCATCACTGCAAGTCATTTTTGCCCCAAAGCTAACAGTTTACAGTGGTAGTACTCAGCAACAGATTTGGTTGACTCGCTACAGAGAGTCAGTAAATTCTCCTAATCCTTAGGTAGCAGACCTTGGAAGCTGTAGTTTTGCTGATCTAATGACTAGGTATATTTACCATGAAATGCTGGTGATTTTTTAAAAATATATAAAATAGTACATCAACTCTGTTCAGCAGTCTGATAGACTAATCATTAAGACAAAGAGGTTACACTCCCTTTAACTCATTTAAATACAGTGAAGGTCAAGTAGTTTCTATTAAAAGAACATTGCCCAGGGTTGGAGTCTCTCAATTGTCTCCCTAGAGATAAAGGCTCCTGGGCCAGGCATTTAGGCTAGTGGTTTCAACTGCTGGGGATGCCTATATGCCATATTAGAGTGGATTTTCAGTCCCAGGTTCATTCACAATTTGTTTCCTGCTCATGCAAATCCTAAGAGGCAGCAAGTAACGTCTCAACGGGATGAGTCCCTACCATTCTGTGAGAGACCCAAACTGGGTTCCCGGCTACAGACTTCAGCCTAACCCAGCCTGGGACACTGCAGGAATTTGGAGAGTGAGCCAACAGACTGGAGCTCAGTCTGACTGACAATTTCTCTCTTTGTCTCTTAAATAAACAAACAAATAAAGGTTTTTAAAAGAAGCAAAGGCTGTTTGGTAAATATTAACACCATGTTGGGGCCAGCTTTGTGGCATAGTAGGTTAAACCTCCACCTGTGACACCAGCATCTCATACGGGTGCCGGTTTGAATCCTGCTGCTCCACATTTTAAAAAAATATATATTTTACTTATTTATTTTGAGAGGTAGAGTTACAGACAGTGAGAGGGAGAGACAGAGATAAAAGTAGTCCATCCACTGGTTCACTCAGTTGGTTGCAACAGCCAGAGCTGTGCCGATCCGAAGCCAGGAGCCAGGAGCTTATTCCGGGTCTCTCAGGTGGGTGCAGGAGCCCAAGGACTTGGGCCATCTTCTACTGCTTTCCCAGGCCATAGCAGAGAGCTGGATCAGAAGAGGAGCAGCCGGGACTAGAACCAGCACCCATTTGGGATGCCAGTGCCATAGGCAGAGGATTAACCTACTGCACCACAGCGCTGGCCCCTGTTCCACTTCTGATCCAGCTCCCTGCTAATGCACTTAGGTAAGCAGCAGCAGATGGCCCTAGTGCTTGGGCCCAGGCATCCATGTGGGAGACCAGGAAGAAGTTCTGGGCTCCTGGATTCAGCCTGGCCCAGCCCCAGAGGTTGCAGCCTTTTGGGGAGTGAACCAGTGACTGAAAGATTCTTCCCTCCCTCCCTCCTTTCTTTCTCTCTCTCTCTCTCTCTTTCTCTCTCTCTCTCTCCCTCCCCTCCTCTCACTGAAACTCTATCTTTCAAATAAATAAAAAATAAATCTTTAAAACAACTGCAAAGAAGAAGAAAAACACCACTTTGTCTCCTGGTTCTGTGAGGAAAGGGTCAATGGAATCATGAAGGGTTCCAACTATTGTCAAAGACCGCACCTAAGGCTGTTTCATTCAAACAAATCATCTGAATTTTACTTTCACTGACTTCCACTATCACAGAAATTAATACTTGAGAAGTTCTGACAAACAAAATTATCAGTGATCTGTTTTTCTGAAGATATAACAAATACAAAAAAGAGGCACTTTTTCTTGATTTTAAAATGGAATTGATTAAACTAGATCCTTATGAGTAAAAAAATACTGTAGTCTCTATACTTTTAGGATTAAGTCATCATGAGGAATAAAAAAAATCTAGAACTAAAAATTAATGGTATCTGATGAAGTTCAAAAGAAAGAAGTATGCAATTTCAAGTCTCCATGCTTTTACTCATGTCATCTTCTCTATGGTATTTGTTTTTGCATTCATCTGTACTTGTTGGGATCCACATTCTTATATGAGGTGTAATTTATATGCTAAATGACATTTAAATAGGATGAAGTGAAGAAGGGATATGGAAAAGAATCCTTCAATCAGAGCAATGCTGAGGAATCAGTGAATGGTTTCTAAGGACAATGGCAAGTAGACATGAATGGCTGGAGCATGAGATGGAAATACGTGTATGGAGTAGTAATGGAAAACGGACTAAGCGGAAAGGGTGAGGGCTATGTTCTCACTGTTCATCTGTCTATAAAGTCTGCAAAGAATATAAATAGGTACTACATGAACCAGTCATTTCTAAGTACAGTCATATGTCACCCAATAACAGAGACAATATGCTGAGAAGTGTGTCCTTAATGTGATTACATCATTGTGAAGCCATCATATAGTGTACTCACGCAGATGAAGATGGCTTTGAAATCACTAGGAGATATAAACTGTCATACATATAGTCTGTTGTTGGTCAAGATGTTGTTAGGAGGTGCATGGAGATAATGGATTTTTGGTCCAAAGAACAGATAGCCTATTCGAAGTAATGGATCAGACATTCTTTTTCAATACAAAGTTACCCAGAAAGCCAGTCACTAATCAACCATATGTATTCGTAAATGCTGTACACAGAAATCTTCTCAAAAGAGAAGGCAGCAGTGGGCAAATAGGCAGAGATAGGAACACTGCTATCCCTTAGGAGTATATTTCTGTGCATCCCATCAGGCATATGAAACATTCTGTGTACTCCATGAATGTGGCACCCTCCACGATGATCCACCCAGCAACCAGGGACCTCTGAGCCTCTGAAGCCAGATGCAGTGATTGCTCAAAGACACAGCCACAACCCATGCCCAACTCCACAGTCACAGGAACTGTTGGCAGGAATGTAAACTAGTAAAATCATTATGGAGGGGCTGGTGCTGTGGCATAGTGGGTAGGGCCACTGCCTATGGTGCTGGTATCCCATGTGGGTGCCAGTTCAGGTCCTGGCTGCTCCACTTCCAATCCAGCTCTCTGTAATGGCCTGTGAGAGCAATGGAAAATGGTCCAAGTCCTTGGGCCCCTGCACCCTCTTGGCAGACCCGGAATAAGCTCCTGGCTCCTGGCTTTGGATGGGCAAAGCTCTGGCCATTGCAGCCACCTGGGGAGTGAACCAGCAGATGGAAGACCCCCGCCCCCCGCCTCTCATTCTCTTTCTGTGTAACTATGACTTTCAAATAAATAAATCTTAAAAAAAAAAAAAGCTCTATATGAAATACATGAAATTTGTTTCCTTTATATAAAATTTTTAAAAGTTTAAGAAGAAGTATATTTCTGAACAAGAGAGTCAAAATGGTTATGACTTTTAGAACTCTTCATTTTTGATAGCCATAGCTCCTTGTGGTTTTTGGAGAGATTAAAAAATTAGTTTCTTCAAGAGGTTGCTGAGACATTTTGGCTACACGAATTTTAGGAGATTATGTTGGCCAGATGGTGGCTACCATGCCAGAGAAGTCATGAAATGTTCCAACTCCAAAGTGATTTAAGATAGGAAAACATTCGCATATAGTTTATGAGCCAAAATACTAGGATATCCCAAAAAGAGAACTCCAAATTCTACCCTTTTGCTATCATCACGACAATCAGCATTTTAAAATAATACTACTAAATAAGACCCAGTCAAAATAAAAAGTTCCCTAATGCTCTATAACCATGGATATATGTCACTTTTTGGTTACCGTACACAAAATTCTGAAAAAGCTACTTGACTAAATTTTAAACATCAGGAGATTGAATTTCTATCTGCGAGCTCATGAACCAAGGATTAAAAAACAAAAGTAAATGCTTGAGGCAAACAAAAAGACTGAGCAACAGGGGTGAGGGTTTGGTTAAGATATCTGCATCCCACATCAGACTACCTGGCTTCAATTCTTGACTCCAGCTTCCTGTTAATACAGACCTTGGGAAGAATTGATAATGACGCAAGTGATTGGGTTCCCGTCTCCCTCGTGAGAGACCTGAATTGAGTTCCTAGCTATTCTCTTTAGCTTACTCACACTCATTCTCGCTCTCTCACACTCTCACTCTTTCTCACTATTCCTCTCAAATAAAGAAAATGATTTTTTAAAAGGAAGGGAAATATTTAAAGCAACTATGGGGCTATTCACAGCCATTACATTAAGGGAATTTGAGAACGAAGGAGAACATCAAATTTGAAAATTTTTGACCTAAGTTTTTAGACGTCACTATAATTCATATAGATCTTCACTAGGAATACTGAAATTGTTCTTCATCAGTGATTGTATTTGAGTTCTGGGAAGTGTTTGTTGGTGGAAATATGAAGGGAAATCGTTACCAGAGGAGAATTAACATAGGAAGAGACCAACTAGAGGCTAATGTAATCACTCTCTGCCCTAGTACAAGAAAAAAAAAATGTCCAAAATGATTTCACATAAATTGGCAGAGACCTCCTGTGCTCCTCAGGTAGGCAAATGTCTAACACAGTTGTTATAATTATTTCCTTATAAACTGAGATGTTTTTCATTTCTGAAAAACACAGAAAATCATTTCTGAAAAAGCAGACATAGTCATCTCCGTTTCCCCAAACAATATTTGAGTGAAGCATTTCTAAAATGTTACATACACATACTGTTCTCCTAGGGGATATTAAAAGTAACTTAAGAGTTATCATTTAAGATCATAATTTTGTACATTTGCTATACAAAGTACATATTTTTGTTTCTGCTTTTCAGTTTTCTGTCCCATCTTTATGACAGACTTTCACTTCTCTTGTTTTTCAGTATCACATAGGACATTTGGTTTGTGGATTCTAAATTGTACTACACAAGGGAGAGCCAGGTAAAAAAATGAATGCTAAAGAACAATCAGTAACCTAAGTGAGAAAAACCATATAAGTAAAGGTGATTCATTTTTCCTACTAAAAATATTTAAAGCTTACAGGATTTGTACGTATTACTTGATCTTTTGCTTTTGATTCTTTGTGGCTCAATGAACAGCAATATTCTTGAGGATTTAGCTCACTGGTGGCAGACGCCTGGGCTGGATGCATTAAAAAGGTAACACCCATCTAAATTAGTTGGACTCTATAAAAAAAAACTTTCACACATTCCTGTCTCCTGTTACTAAGTCTGCTCTCTTGGCTACTGATCCCTGGCTCCCATTTTCAGCTATGTCTCCAGCACCTTCTCCCAGCTGGTTCCCAGCCTTTCAGTGAACTTCTGATTTTGACCTTGGCAGACTGCCATGATTCTACACTGGAAACTACAAACTGAAATGGACTTGTTGCTTCTCAGCAATGACCGCACATGCCCTGGATTTGGTCCTGCTAAGCCCTTCATTGTGTCAGGCAGAATAGTGCCAAAACAACACTATGAAGGAGTGCTATATACCAGGACTCTTAACTTTCACCTCAGTATTTACCTTCTGAAATCTAACCCTTTGCAATGTCTTAGAAGACCTTCAGTTGTATTGGACGCGAGCAATAGGGCTCCTTAAAAAGTAATCTTTATGTTGTACTTTTGAGTTTACATAATCGCATCCTATTCATCAACACACAAACACGTGCACTCAGTCTGACTACAAGAGATGTAATATTAACCCTCTCTCGCAGATGAGGAGTCTGAAGCTACTGATCTCAGTATCACACAGTTTTGTGATTAAAAAACCACCTCAAGTTCAGATATTCTAACTACAGATATCCTGTCCTTTATGCTATATCAGATCTCCACAACTGAGGGTACAAAAATGCTCAGGACAGAAAGACCTAGTCAAAAATCATTTGAGAAAACTAAGGAGAATCACATCTCAATATAGCCCTTTGAGAAAACGCCAAAGGAGAAAAAACACTCCTCATCATGGTCAATCCAAAGGGTAGCCCAGAAATTCTACTTAATGTTCTAAATTATACTGTCAATTCATTCAAAATCAGCCTTTCATTTTTCATTGTCCATTATCGCAGAGGATGTCATTCATAATGCTGGCATTTCCACATCTACCTTATAAGCTATAGTGTTACAGACCTAATGAGTTGTTGAAAAATAACCTCACTTTCTTAAGAGAAACTTTAATGTTTAGGTGTTACATGTAAAATATATACAAAGACATAAAAATGTCACTTCAAAAAGCTTAACCAAACCAAGAAGAAATGCTGTGATTTTATCCCACTTACTCCCTTTCATTAACTGTTAAATATATCAGATATGGTATAACAAAAATGAGAGATGCAACAAAACTATTTCAGTATCATCAGTAATTACATCCTATTATTACTCTGCCTTACGTTGAGAAGCAGCAAGATGAGAATGTTGATTCATGCTCTTGCAGTTACTTCAGTGTTTATGTTTTGCTCCTTTAACCATCACCACTTATTGAGTCCTTATGATCCATTCAGTTATAGTATAACAAAAATGAAAAATCTCTATCTCCTGGCTAAATTTCATACCAATGTGGTATTTTATTTGACAATTTAACTGAAAATTGACTAGCATGGACCTATTTAATGACCTAAAGTAGGGGCCCACATCGTGGTGCAGCAGGTAAAGCCAGTATCTGCAATGACGGTATCCCATATTAGAATGCCAGTTCTAGTCCCAGGAACTCTGCTTCTAATCCAGCTCCCTGCTATGAGCTTGGAAAAGCTGTGGATGATGACCCAAGTACTGAGCCCCTTCCACACACATGGGAGACCTGGATGGAATTCCAAACTCCTGGCTTTGGCAAGTTCTTCAGCAGTTGCAACCATCTGGGAAGTGAACCAGCAAATGGAGTATCTCTACTGCTGTCTCTCCCTCTCTGTCACTCTCTCTCTCTCTCACACTCTTTCAAATAAATAAAAATAAAATATTGCCCAAAACACTCGAGTAACAATTTGAGTATTTTATGTATTTTAAGCAAGTAAGAGACAAGTCATAAATGGACATTTAATTACATAAAATTGAAAGTCTACCAATAACACTGGAAATGTTGAAAATGCTCAAATCAAAAAGAAAACCAAAACAGCACATGTATCTCCTACTGGGGGTAAAGGGTCCCTGTGTTTAAGAAAAAGATCATACATCAAGAATGGGGACCTTAGAGAAGCCTGAAGGAGGAACATCAACAGTGAGATCAAGAGACTTGGAGCTAAACTGCAAGGGTGAACAATTGTAGCTGGAGAACAGAATACATTTCAAGGAAGTAACAGGCGAGGGGCCTCCTTCCAGCCTCCAGATGACTCTATAGCTGTATTGGCCAATCAATCCATGGTGGGCAGAGACCACCATGCTATATACTACAGGATAGCTCTGGCATTTATAGTATAGAAACCTCTAAATGCATCTTTCCTGAGACGTAGTCATGACTCACACTGTGCAACCCACACAACACTACTGCTGAGTATAGTTAAAGCTGCCTTGAAATATTCCCCATATTTATATATAGACATAAAATATTTACATTTTTCCCAATTTTCACCTAATTTTAAACTAAATATCTTGTACTCCATGGTTATATCATTAAGAGGTGCATTTCAGCCTAATGAGAGGAAAATTAACTACATGATTTCTAACAATGGAACTTAAGAAAATTCAATAGGCAGAATTTTGGAAATTTCATAAACTACACCCGATTGAATGATTAGGTAGAATGCAAAATACTTAATGCTTTCTTAACAGAACACTAAAATCTACCATGGACTGCACCTTAATTTTTTTTTTATTTTGACAGATTTAGACAATGAGAGAAAGAGAGTCAGAGAGAAAGGTCTTCCTTTTGTTGGTTCACTCCCTAAATGGCCGCTACGGCCGGAGCTATGCTGATCCAAAGCCAGGAGCCAGGTGCTTCTCCTAGTCTCCCATGCGGGTGCAGGGGCCCAAGCACTTGGGCCATCCTCCACTGCCACAGCAGAGAGCTGGACTGGAAGAGGAGCGACCAGGACTAGAACCCGGCACCCACATGGGATGCTGGAGCCACAGGCGGAGGATTAACCAAGTGAGCCACGGTGCTGGCCTTGCACCTTAATTTTGTCAGTTTTTAGCAGTAAAAACAAAGTGGCAAAAAAAAATTATGTGTAAGAACTAATAATTTGGACTTTTTTTTGGAAAATTCAGTTATTTCCCCTACAGTTTTTAATAAAAGATAAGACTGTTGTTTATGGGTTTAAAATGTCTCATTACTCTCAAGAACAAAACAAAGTGCTGGCACTGTGGCACAGCAGATTAAATCCCTGGCCTGCAGTAACACCATCCTATATGGGCACCAGTTCAAGTTCCTGCTGCTCCACTTTTGACCCAGCTCTCTGCTAATGCGCCTGGGAAAGCAGCAAAGGATGGCCTAAATCCTTAGGCCCTTGCACCCATATGGGAGACCTGGAAGCAGCTCCTCACTCCTGGCTTCAAATCTGCTCAGCTCTGGCCTTTGGAGAGTGAATCAGGGGATGGAAGACCTTTTTCTGTCTCTCCCTCTTTCTGTCTGTAATTCAACCTCTCAAATCAATAAATAAACTCTTAAAAAAAAAAAAAAAAAGAACAGAAGCAAAAGTTAGGCTAGCCACTCTGGCCCACAAAAATGAAGCAGGCTCTGTCCCCTCCCGGTGTTTTGACAACTGCTTTATGTTCCCCCCTTCCTCTCTATGGATGTGGCTGTATAACATGGGTTGGTTACATGATATCCACATGAAACTGTGTAATCTGGAGCTTGATTCTAATAAAAACAACTTCAAAATAGAGGGGGGGAGCTTCTCCCTCCCATGTACTTATCCTCTGAAAAGGCACTGAGAAGATGGCTTACCTGAATTAAAAACAGAAGCTGAGCTGTTAAGTCGCTTACCTAATTAAAGATCTACAAGGATATTGCCACCATTCATTCTACCCATCTAACAGCCCTGACGTTTCCTTTTCTGCTGGCTGCATGTGCTCACTTAATCTGTTTGCATGCTTTTTCTACTGAGTGTTTCTGTATTCTTTTTCCCTTATTTTATATCTCTTCACAGAAATGTTTGCATACATTATGCACACGGAGACAGAAGTGACAGCCCCTTCACAAGAAGCAGGAAGCCTGAATTTAAGCAGTTGTTGTTCTTTCAAAACTTCAGCATCCAAGGAAAGACTTCATTGTGACGGTGTCATTGCGACTCCTTAGACTTGTGATTATGTTTGTGAAAGTTAATTATCTGATAAGATACACAGTGGTTATTACTGTCACGAAAAAAATGTATGAGTATGTTTATTAATTCAAAGTGTTCCATTACAATAAAGTGTGTTAACTAAAGATGAACAATTATTTTCCCCTAATTATTACTGCACAACCATTTGGGCATTTTATAACTGCTTTTTTTTTTCTGAATGAGTTTCACTTTACATTTAAGACTATTAGCATTAACAGCTTTTTATTGTAATCAAATATGCTGTTTCATCCCTATTTTTAGACTAAAGGCCTTAGTTGAAATACCTAGAGTTTTAAATTGAAGTTTCCTGTATCACTGCTATAGAAAAGTGTCAACATTTGAGCAAACAATTAAACATACTAGAACAAGGCCCTACAACACAAACGCTGATTATGATTCACTTCAAATATTTTAAGTGTTAGGTCAACATTCAATGCAGGATGAAATTAAATGGTTTGTTCAGAAGGATGAGCAAGAGATTTCCTTATTGTCTTTCTACTTCTTTTGTTTTCCTTGAATAAACCATACAAAGCTTAGTTGAAAGGAGAAAACAAAAGGCATTTTACAAAGGAAGGACATAATTTTAATGGAGTTAATGTGACTTCCTATCACGAATTTCATACAGTTGTTACTCTCTTATAAAATTCTCACAATCTCCTCCTTTCACAGAAACTGCCTCATTGAGAATATCTATAAACTTGTGTTCTAAGACAAGTATAAGGAAAACACAGATACTCTGTTAGCCAACAGATCGACAAATTTCTAGGCAGCTCATTTTCAAAGAAAGAGACATATTTGTACAACACACTGCATTCAATTATTTCTAAACCCTAGGAGTTTCCAATATGAGGAATCTCCTGGGCACTGTTCTCTGTAGACATCCTTCCCCTGAAGCCATACTCCTGGAATCTGCGGAGTATAGTGCCCCGGCCATCCGTGACCTCCACTTGCTCAAACTGATCTTTCTATCCACAAACCACAAACACTGTGTCTTGTGTACACAAATTATCTATAACAATATAATTATACACAAAGGTACAAGGAATTTAGAGAGCTGGTTTTAAAACACAACTAGAAAATTCATTTTTTTCATATTGCTTATTAAATATGATCGATTATACCATACTCTGATGTATTATGAGATTTTGCAATTAAATAATTTCAAGATACAAATTAAGAAAATATATAGACTCTGGCTGGCTCTGTGGCGTAGTAGGCTAACCCTCCACCTGCGGCTCAGGCATCCTTTATGGGTGCCAGTTTAAGTACTAGCTGCTCCTCTTCCAATCCAGCTCCTTGCTGGTGGCCTGGGAAAGCAGTGGAAAGTGGCCCAAGTGCAGGCGAGACCCAGTAGAAGCTCCCGGCTTCGGATCCTCTCAGCTTGGCCTTTGTGGCCATTTGGGGAGTAAACCAGTGGATGGAAGACCTTTCTCTCTGTCTCTTTCTCTCTTTCTCCGTAACTCTACCTCTCAGATACATAAAATCTTAAAAAAAAAAAAAAAAAAAAAAAAAAAAAACTCTACCTCTTTAAAAAAAATGCAAATATACAGATCACTAATTAGAAGATAGTTTAATCAGTCTTAAGCTAAGTTGGTTGTTTTATTTACCTGCCTATGAAAAGATACCAAAAAAAAAAAAATCACACCATCTCAAAAAATGCCATGTTAACTAGCTCTTTTAACACCTGCATTTTCAGTCAATGGAAGCACCATCAAAAACAGTGGTGCTAATTAATATGGTCTTTTTACATTTTTATTTGTTCTTTATTTAGTAGAGCCATTAAACCTTTGACTATAATGCAAATTAAATATATTTCAAAAATAATAAATAACATTGAAAAAGCAGACAAAGCTAAAAAAAAAAAAAGAGAAAGAAATAGGTCTGATGAAGCCAAGTGTTAGTTTACTTTCATAGAGAAACCGATTCATTATGATCACATCTATTTCTCTAAATTAAAAGGGGCTTTTCTGGATACTCAAAAATGTATAAAATTAAGCAAGCATACAATTTGAAAACTTGGCCAAACTAGACAGGTTTCATTCTGATTACATGCAGATAAATACACAGAGACACATACGGTCACCATGGTTTTCCACATCCTTTTTTAGACAACTGCAGAATTAAGCCAAACTGCTTGGTGAAGCAGTCCAGAAAGTATCACTTTACACAGAATACAATGATTTCTGGTTTTCAATCTTATCTAGAAAAAAAGAGTGACTGCATCAAAATATAGCCTCTGGATTTTACTTCTTTCAGCAGTTTCACAGATATGGAAATTATTACTAAAATTCTTATTTTTATGAAAACATGCAGATAGTAAATAATAATATAACAACAACTGAGAAAGATATCTGGTAACTTGCGATGTGCATGCAATTGTGTGAGTCATAGCAACAATCTGTCCATTAAACCTCACGACTTTACCATATTAGAATTCCAAGTAGGATTCTCCTAGTCCTCAAAGTGTGTCTGTTATAGGAAATTGTGAGCAAAACTTGCAAAGTGTCCTGGATGTTAGAAACAGCTTGTAGTGAGTAAGCCAGCAGCATGTGGGGACAACATCGTACCTGCTGCTCAGATCAAAATATGCCAGAGCAGGTCCTGCCACCAGCACTCACTTTTCCCTACCTAGCCCTTCCCCAGTCTGCACAGAAGCAGACCAAGGAGGAGCACTGGCCAGCTTGTGGACAGTCCAGTGTTGACAGTGAGTCCATCCTCTCTCCTCCCTGTGAGAAAGGGGAGAGAAGGTTCTCCCCCTGCACAGTGACGAGCTTTCAAAGGCAACACTCAAAAGATGAGCAGTGCCCACAGGCAGAGTCTGCCCTCCTACTCCCTGGTTGGATACACCAAGCTCCACTGTGGTGCTATTACCTGAGGACAGTGGGTTACACTTCAGGGAGAACTTCCAGGCAGCCCCAGAATAGGGTACCATATCCATTTGATCCTCCCTGCACTACCAACCAGACATGTCTCTCAATGTACATCCCCTGAAGCCTGGGGTAGACCCAACCCTGGAGACCTGCTGTTCAATTCCGCAGTAGAAACCTCTGACCCATGCCAGCAATACAGACTAAAGTAGAGAATTCCATGGGAGATGGATGTAAGAAATGCCACCCCTAGACGGTGCAGACAGTGTGGAAAATACCCCTGGTGTTTTTCAATCTCCTAAATGAAGAAATATGAAAGCTAGTGGAAGAGCACATGCTATCCAGCTGCTGAAATCACATTAAGGACAAGAAGCAGGAAACCCAACTCCAGGAGCACGTCAATCAGGAAGGTTCAAAGGCAGACAAGGGTCCTTCAGGATACAGCAAAATCAAAGAGTACAGGCAGAGTGAGAGATAGGTAAGCGGGACAGGCATTGTGGGCAGTGGGTTTGCCCAAGCCCCATATCAGAGTGCCAATTCCAGTTCATGCTACTCTGCTTCTGTTCCAATTTCCTACTAATGCCCAACTGCTTGGGTCTCTGTCACCCATGGCAGAGAATCCTATAGAATTCTGGGCTCCTGGATTCCAACTAGCCAGTTCTGGCTATTATGGGCATTTGTGAAGTGAACCAACAGATGAAAGGTTGATTCTTTCTCTCTCTCAAATAGATGAAAATAAAATTTTAAAGCATTTAAAAATAGTTATAAGCCAGAAACAGATGACTGGAGTCAGAATCTGGGTCACCTGGAGTAACAAAGTAAAGTAGAAAGGCTATGAGAATGTAGAGCTAGTGATGTAGGATTATATGGGCAGGAAGAGTGGGAAGGCAGCCAAGTACCAAATAAGAGCTTTGTGAGTCCATCTGAAATGCTTTCACTCTGCTTTTCTCACCTGTACCAAGTAAGTTCAGGTTGTGAAGGAGAGGGGTTATAATGGGAGGTGTTTCTGATGCTTTTTTCCTCTCAATTTATGAAGGAAAAGTTGTGAATGAATTCCCTAAAACCACTCAGCTGGCTAACAAGGAATGGGTCACTCTCTCGATCTATGATATTTTTCTCTAACTTCAATTTGAGCAGGAGAAGAAGGCATCAGAAAAGTCAGCGAACTGGTGCCCTTATAGTGGGAAGGCAATGTGTCACCTGCCAAGGCACTACAGAAGTAAGATCAGCAGTGCAGGGACTCAGAGCTGTGCAAAATGCTGCAGAGGTGGCAACAGAGAATGCGGTCTGGGAAAAGGCCACCGCCTTGATAGAGGATCACTGCTGAATTTCATAGTGCAACTTCAGCTGAGTTTCTCTGCAGGAAGACAGATTGAAAGGAAGTGGGTGGTGAGGAACCGAAGCAAAAATTTCTTGGAAGTGTGAGGACAAACATAGCCTGTGTGGGGTGTGTGTGTGTGTACGCATGCATGGGTCTGGGAGGAGGGGTGTCTCCTGTATTTAACACTGTGGCAAGGCAGACATTCTTCCACATGCCCATTCTACCTATACAGTAGTAGTGGAAGAGTACCTGATGGGAGGAAAAACTAAATACATACACAAATAAATATATATATATACACAAATATACATATGCAAAGAATAAGAGAAAAGTGGAAAATAAATGCATTCTAGATCAAAGACCTCAAATGTGAACTACTTAACTCTGTAGAATAATGATACACTACGAAGATATCTTGCAAAATTAACGGAAGAGGCATATCATGAAAAGTATGGATTTCAATTTTTTGTAGCAACATAAATTCACTTTTTAAAAAAAATCATTTATTTACTTATTTGAAATGCAGAGTTATAGGGTAGGGGGACATAGAGAGAGAGAGAGAAAGAGAGAACACCATCCATACACTTGTCCATTCCCCCACTGGCTGCAATGACCACAGCTGGGCCACGCCAAATCTAGGAGCCTGCAGCTGCACTGAAGTATCCCATGTGGATTTCAGGGAGCACTCAGGCCATCTTCTGCTGCTTCCCCAGGCATATTAGCAGGGATCCCAAGTGAAGCAGCAGGAAAAGGAACCAGTGCCCATATAGGACACGCCCCACTGCACCACAATGCCATCCCTGAAACTCATCTTTTAAACGTTTGTTCTAGAAGTTGTTGCGGCACGCTCATATTTCTAATTTAATTTTAAAAATACATATGCAAGATAATGCCCTCAAGTGCTATTCACTGAATGAACTAAAAATGCAACTAAAGAAGTGAGCATTTAGCCTAGTGGTTAAGATACCAGTCAAGACACCCATATTCCGTATCCCATATCAAAGTACACAGGCTTAATATCCAGTTCCAGCTCCTGACTCCAACTTCCAGCTAATGTAGGCCCTAGGAGACAGTGGTCATAGTTCAAGAAATTGGGTTCTTGTCATGCAGATGGGAGATCTGGATTGAGTTCCTCCCTATTGAGGGGATTTGGGGAGTGTTTCAGCAAATGGGAGTGTGCCCTCTCTCTCTGAAATAAATTCTAAACAGTGAAAATAAAGCAGTCAAAGTGTAGAAGGTACTTAAATAAGCAAGTCATACAAAGATGAAAAAGATAAAGGACAAGAGTGGCAGCAAATGTGTGTGATTTAAACTAAAATCAGCAAAGACAAACACGTTTACAGAAAATAGTAAATAGCAAAATAGTTTAGACAATGTATCCAGGAAAATTTTAACAGCCAAATTCCTAACTCCCCTTTCTAAAACAGTACCTAGCCAAATCTGTTAAATACTAAATGTTCTCACTTTTCATTATCTAAATGAACTTAAAGGAGTACAATCCAAAAAGTAATCTTCAGCATTTATTTTTCTACACATGTACTATAGGAAGAGACTCCTGCATTCAAAGCCTGGCAGCTTACCATTTCTTAAGATGCACCACAAGTTGTTTTTGTGGTTCTGTGTGAATTACCCAATTTTATATCCAGCACCATTTGTCCAAAATCCTTTTGAAACTCTCTTGGACAATTTCAACACACTGCAGCTACTAAATACTGGCAGAAATGCATTACTTAAATAGTATTCAAATAATCTCATGGAAGGACACATCTCAATAGTCCATAAACACTCACGGAGACAAAATGTCACACACTTTGCCTCAAGTTACCACTTAAAGTTATTAAGTTCTCATATTTGTTTAAATAATTTATTTATGCTGAGTCATCTTATTGGCTGCTTAGTGTTCATAGTTAGGAAAATTTAAAGTCAATCTAACAGTAATGAAATACTTGATATATCTTTTTCCATTTAAGTTACTGTTATATCTTTTCCCTTAACACCCATTACTTCACTGAGACTTGAAAATAATTTTATTAGTGAGAAATTCTCTAATTAAATTAAACAGAATTAGATTCAAGTTATTTATGCAAATGGATTTCCATCAAATGTAAAAATTAAAAAGTCACCTGAGTTAGCTATTAATTAATTTACACAAACATATTGGCTACAATTTTCACTTCAGTTCTTCAGCTTTATTATCTCATTATCTTTATTATCTTACGCAAATTGACAGGGATGTACTAGGGTGCATTGTAATATAAATTTAACTCTGTCTTCTTAAAATCACTCACAAATTTGCTATTTTGCTTCTTAAAAAATTAAAATGTAAACTTATAAATTTAATAGTTTTTTATTCTCTAATGAACAAGATTTCAATTATAAAACACTCTCAGCAAAGTACTATGTCTCAGTTACAGCAGTCAGACTCATCTTGAAAGAGTTCCCCCTTTCAGATGAACATATTAAGAAGCCATCTGACTAGGGCATTTTTAGTTCAGAACCTAAATATTATGCCCATACTCAGCAAAGAAAATACAACATACCTTCATTTCCAGTATTTTAATTTTGGTACTCTGTGTGTGTATATATGTGTATTTTCAAAGGCCAAATCCTCTTAATCTATGTCTCTTAATTCTGCCAAATCAATATAATAGACATAGCAAATACATGTAGCTGAAAAGTCCATATGGAAAAGAAGCAGAAAATGAGTTCATCCAAGGTGAAAATACTGATTTTTATAAAACACTTGTTACTTATTTCCTATTAGGATTTCCTGATACACCTTATATGGACTATTTCTAGCTACTTCACGGTATCTAACAACTTTGACTTTCTGTCTTTGGTCTTATCAAATCTTCCACCAAAGCCATTTTCTCTACACTTTATAGTGCTTTCCTCTGTTCAAAAACAGACAGACACATACACACAATTAAAGGTTAACTGGAAAGGAAGTAAAAATCAGATGAAATTCAGCTGTGACCTCCTTCTCGTGTCACCTACTTTCCCCATCCAAGCTGAAGTCTTCCTCCATCTGTCTAATGATCATCTCAAAACCCTCTGGGTGGTGGCTGAGTTTATATTCTGCACTGCACTTAACACATTTTTCATGCTCTATAAATTATTAATAACAGCAGCAATAATACATGTTTTCTTTAACACAAGAGTTTGAAATACAGGCCTCACGACTGTCACTTCTGCACATCTTCTAGAGGATCACACCTTGAGCCATGGTGAGTAAGCTCCCTTAGCTGAATTCTGTTCAATTTTGTACTACTTTCATATAGCTCATATATATCTTTTCCTTTTCTATATTCTTAATTATCCTTCTACTTTCCTTAGTTCATCTATCATCTCACTATCTCACTCTTGATTTTTTTTTTGACAGGCAGAGTTAGAGAGAGAAAGAGAGAAAGGTCTTCCTTTTTCCATTGGTTCACCCCCCAAGTGGCCGCTCCAGCCGGTGCGTTGTGGCCAGCATCACTCTTGATTCTAAGCAATTTCTTTTTTTTTTTTTTTTAATTTGGCAACTAAGGGATGTATCACTGTTTGCCTCTAGGGAAGTATCTGCCCATGTTTATTAGCATAACTATTGCACTAAAAACTACAGTTTCTCAACCTTAGCACCACTAACATTTAGAGCTACATATCTTCTAGGGCTGTCCTGTACTTATTAGGGTGTTTAGCAACATCCCTGGATGCTCCTTCTTGGATTTCAGCAGCACACTCCACTGCTATTTGTTTTTTTTTTTTTTATCTTTTATTTAATGAATATAAATTTCCAAAGTACGACTCATGAGTTACAATGGCTTCCCCCCCACCCCATACCGTCCCTCCCACCCACAACCCTCCCCTTTCCCACTCCCTCTCCCCTTCCATTCACATCAAGATTCATTTTCAATTATCTTAATATACAGAAGATCAGCTTAGTATACCTTAAGTAAGGATTTCAACAGTTTGCTCCCACACAGAAACATAAAGTGAAAAATAATAGATGATTTTTTTTTAAATGATGATGAAATCAGATCAGACCTATTGTCATGTTTAATCCCAGAGAGAGTCAAGTTGGGAATTGATAATTTCTTTTTTTTTTTTTTTTTACAGAAGATCAGTTTAGTGTACATTAAGTAAAGATTTCAATCGTTTGCACCCCCATAGAAACACAAAGTGAAATATACTGTTTGAGTACTCGTTATAGCATTAAGCCTCAATGTACAGCACAATAAGGACAGAGATCCTACATGAGGAGTAAGTGCACATCCACTGCTATTTGTGACAACCACAAATGTCTGCACAATGGCCACATCTCCCGCTCCAGAAGAGCACTCTGATTCAGTAAAATTATGCCCTTACATGTGTCACACAGGTGGAGCTAACACAGAGTAAAGATCTGATAAATATGAAATTGGAATAACATTAAAGCATATGTGCATACCCCACCCCCACACATCTGAAAAATATTTTGAATATGCAGTTCAAGCATTTAAGAAGCCTGAGGTTGATACAAAGAAAAAATGAGGAAAACTCAAATACTGAGGATTATTTGAAGGAAAAAAAATAGTCCTGCTACTTCACTTTTGAAGGCTAACCTGAAACAGAGCTCTAAGTAAAGCAATGGCTATGATTTAAGACCAGTATGTCTTAACATCCAATTAAAATAAATCCTTCTAACAGCACTTTTATAAAATCACTTAGCTTGTTAAAACATATAAAATGTTTGGCTCCCTTGGGCTACATTATGATTAAGGTACATTCAGAGATGAAAAAACACTTCTCATTTCACAAGGTCACAGTCCATTTCAAAATGAACTATACTTTACTATTTTCCAAGATTTCTTTGCTTCCTTCACTAAACTAACCAAGGTCCCCCTACTTCCGAGCTTAACTATAAATCTGGATACTGTCAAGCAGCATTTAATCTCCAATGCATTTTAAAAGCCCTGTAAACTTCAACCAAAATAACCAAGGCACTGCCTTCTTCCTTTTTGTCCTTTTAAGTTTTCTCTTCTATACTCTGTCAACATGAGTCAATGTCAGTCATCTTTAAGCACTAACACAGAAAGCACTAGGTGAATATCCTATACACCTGAGGAGGCTTAATAAGATAGCACTACTTGATTTTTCACTTGGTACTTTCCACTTGACCTTGAACATGTTACCCTCAGTGTCCATTTCTTCATCTATACACGGTGATAATTTTTGCACCTACTTTATGGGATTATTTTGAGGTTTAAATATAAAGTTTTAGTGCAGCCTTGCTCATGACAATTGATTAATAAATGGTAACTAGCATTACAGATTCATTAGTCAATACATGTGTATTCTTTCACACTCATCCCCCTTCCAAACCTGTGTCTTTCTGTATTTATTTATATTATTCCACTATGCCAGTTACATGGTTAACAATACTGGTAATCTTAGTTTTCTCCATTGTATTCACTGTCTTCAATTCCCCTCCAGGAATCATGAAACCTATAACTCCATCAACATCATCACAACATTTCAAGTACAGTTCTTCTCTATCCATCATCTTGTGTTACTTCCAGCAAATTAGATTCTCTACATCTTGACTGTTCCTTTCTGGGTTCAGCCCTTGTCTTTTATGCTGTAGACAATTTTAGATGATTCTACCTTATATATTTATAATAGCACCCATACTCTGATTTCTCTTTCACAGTGACGCCAAGGATATTTTTTTCTAAAATGCATATCACACATTACATCTCTCCCAACACGACATACTGTAAAGCACTTACATCCCCCAGTCTTCAGAATAAACTCCAAGCCAACAGCCTATCATGGAAGGCTCTGCATGACCCAAGAATTATCTCTCTCTATCGCCTTTTATCCCACCCTGCCTCCCACACAAAATTATCCATATATCAACTATAGCAAACTTCAGGTTCTTGAAGATGCGGCATTCTTTCTAACAATATTGTACGTATTAGGACTGTGGTCTGCATTGTAAATCTCCACGTACCTGGTTTTCTAGCTCACTCTCAGGATCTCCCTAAGCACTGTCCCTTCTCTCAAGTGCTTTCAGAACTCTGTAGGGTTACAAGATGCTCCTTCTTCTGAACTCTCCCACAACTCCCTGAATCTTCCTTTAATTAAGTTACCTTTTCATTATCATGGCTGATTTCCTTACCATCATCCTGCTAAAATGTATTTAAAAATTAGCATATTTATCTATTTTTTGTTTAAAAATTACTATTGATAGCACACATTAGGCAACCAAAATATATTTGTACAAAAAATACTTAAATGGATAAAATTAATATTGGGGAAATTTAAAAGTTCCATAATGAACTTATAAATCCAATGGTATTTTCAATCAGCTCACATTCTAATATTGCCATAAAAGATACAGCCTTTTAATAATAAAAAAAAGATTTACAACATGGAACTAATTTCCAAGTTCCATGTTATATTTCTAAATGGAAAACCCAAAAATCAAATTGTGATAGCCAGCTTGTTCTCAGAAACCTGCAAGGCATAGAGTGGAATGTCAGTTATGACTTTTATTCCAAAATGTCTGAGTTCCCATGATACTTTCTAACACTCCCTAAATTATTAACAGACCCCAGCACCAGAAACCATAGGGAGCGCACTGGGAAAGTGAACATCACATTTATTTAGTTCTGAGACTGATGATTCAGAGGGAGGGGGAAGGAGGGGTATTTATTTTGATTGGCTGGGAGTCTCAGTGCCTTTTGTATCTGAGCCTCCACCTGTCTCCACGCTGTTTGTGGGTGCAGGCCTGCAGGCCACTTGTGTCTCTCTTTTGCTGTCTCTGCTGACAGCTTCCCTGTGTGACAGCTTGGAATCCTAGCAGTGAAGTGTGAAAATAAAACACAGGCAACAATTAAAACAGGAATTTAAAACTTGAGTTATATTTTTGAAATTTTTGAATGCATTAAGCATTCAGAAACCTGCTTCTTTGGTGGAGCTCCCAGACAGGGAAGCAGGAGTAAACAAGGACAAACCAAATTCAGTCATCGTTTTGTACCATCCTCACAGTCCCTAGGAGCCTGGCAGTCCCCAGTTAACTGTTGTGACTTAAGTTAATGTCAGCATTTTGACCTTTTCAAAACCTTAGCACACAAGAAGTTAACATCCACCCCATCAAATTTATCCTTTTTTTATTATATGGTTCACTTTTAACTAAAGTTTTTTTTTTTTAAAGTTTCCTTTAGTGTATTTTGTAGAGATGGCAGGAGCTATACTTTGTTTCTTCATGATTCAGTCCAGTAGGTTGGTATCTGTCTCTTTCTACCCTTCAATACAGGGTTAAATAGTCCAAGGTCAAGGAGAGTGAAAAAAGTCCTTCTAAGATCTCTAATCAATGCTGTTTAGTCATAAAGCTGACATAGTATTTTGATTCATGTTTAATTGTCAATAGAATAAGGATCTGGAAGTGAGGAGGGGTTTAATTATCAACCCTAACCCCCTAAAGCCTTTGATAAGTACAAATGGTTCTGAAATGCAAAGTATTTTCTAGTGGTTTGGCAGAATAGATTTCTCCATGTATATATGAACAAGTAAACACCACAGTAATGTCTACTCTAGTAACAAATAAAAGGTTTGGAACCCATGGTTTGGAATCCATCTTCTAAAGACTAGGTGAAAGCGAGGACTACTAGTACAAGGATAATTTCACCATGAAATAAAATACTTTAATAAAGAATACTGTAAACATGTATTTTTTTTTTTTTTGACAGGCAGAGTGGACAGTGAGAGAGAGAGACAGAGAGAGAAAGGTCTTCCTTTTGCCGTTGGTTCACCCTCCAATGGCCGCCGCTGCAGCCGGCGCACCGCGCTGATCTGATGGCAGGAGCCAGGATCCAGGTGCTTTTCCTGGTCTCCCATGGGGTGCAGGGCCCAAGCACCTGGGCCATCCTCCACTGCACTCCCTGGCCATAGCAGAGAGCTGGCCTGGAAGAGGGGCAACCGGGACAGAATCCGGCGCCCTGACCGGGACTAGAACCCGGTGTGCCGGCGCCGCAAGGTGGAGGATTAGCCTATTGAGCCACGGCGCCGGCTTAAACATGTATTAACAACACATTCCCAAACTATACAGAGCCAGTCAGCTCACAATGCACATCAGAAAACCTCTCAGTGATGTCTGTTAGGCTGAGGATCGTTGTGGAGGCACATGGAGTTGGAATGGATACGATACACAAAGAAATGGAAGATGGTGGCACAGAAATAGCAAAATGGAGCTTTAACAGCCTATAAAAAGGATTCTATTATTAGAGACAGGCTACAGATACTTCCTACCAAATTTTTGGGAATCTGAAAGCCATGAATTCTAGTCCTGCGACTAGCACCATCCTAGGACTTCAAAGCAGTTCATTATCATGCATATGGGTGCCAAACCAGCTCCCTGCTAATTTGCTTGGGGAAGCAGGGGAAGATGGCCCAAGCACTCAGCACCCTTGCACCCACATGGGAGACCCAGATGGAGTTCCGGGATACTTCAGCCTGCCCCAGAATCACCTCTCTCTCTCACTCCCACTGTCTCTCTATAACTCTACCTTTCACACAAATAAATAAATCTTTTATAAAAGGTTGAAAAAGAAAACCTGCTCTAAAAGCTGTAAGAAGGATAAAGAGTTAACACTGGAAAACCAGTGTTAAAAAGAATCCACAGTTCTCAATTATACCACCTGTTTCTCCTCAAAAGCTAATTAAAATACACCTTAAAAAACATAACCATCTACAACTTTAATTACATGTCTTCCCTTCTTTAGTCCCCAAAGAAGAAATGACTACAACTCCTTGGATAACCATTGTCACTCAGCTGCTCGTGTGTCCTCTCCTGTTGCTTCTTTCTTTCTGATGTCACAATGAAGTAGGCAGGCATACAGGTTAAAATCAATTAGGTTTGTGAGCTGGGAGACCACGCCTTCGCCACGCCCCTGTGTGACCTCATGCCCCTACCTGGCCACAGCTGGGTGCCCGCCAGCCAATCAGGTTAATTAACCACTCCCCTTTGGAAGTGGGTTAAAAGCCTGGGACACAGTGTGTTCACCCTTCTTTGCCCAGGCCTATAGCCAGGAGGGGGCTGGCTGAAGCCCTGCGCCCCCAGGGCATATAGCCTTCAGGCCACCCACCCTAGGCTTCCTGGCCTAGATTCTCCTAGTCCAGGAACTGGGTGATTCCAGGTCCTCGGTATGAACCCAGATTTACCTGTCTCTCTCCTATGCATCATTCACACTAAATAAAGGC
Organism: Oryctolagus cuniculus; assembly: GCF_964237555.1. Classification (NCBI taxonomy): domain Eukaryota; kingdom Metazoa; phylum Chordata; class Mammalia; order Lagomorpha; family Leporidae; genus Oryctolagus; species Oryctolagus cuniculus. The sequence continues at coordinate 171,379,157 of NC_091432.1, forward strand.
TTAGAATGTACCATGCCGCCTCGTTTATTTATGCCAGTATTTAGAATTCTCTAAATATTAGGCAAGAACCCTCTCAAGCTTTTTAATATTGGGGATTTATTAATAAGCATATGCTGATATCATATGGCACCCCAAATTTCAATAGCATATGTGGCACCCCAGATGGCACTTCTGGGGAACTTTAAGGGGCCACATTTTGATATATACTTTAGAGGGTCATTTCCCATATCAACAAGTTATTGTGCACTTTTTGATATCTGTGTAATCATTAGATTCAAATCCTATATAATTTCAGACCTTTTAAATCCAACTGCAAATTTTATGTATGCCTATCTGTCTTTATATTAACTATACACATATATAACATGCACACACATCTATATATATGAAATATATACATACACACAGATATATGTACATTTCCGATTCTAGATTATAATGCATATACCTTGCCATCTGTATCTTTTGTTTCTTGAAAAAAATTTATTCTGTTTGCAAACACTGCATTACTTGTTATTCAGAAAGTAATTTTTCACGCAAACAATGTTACATGATCCCAGGCAAGCCCATTAAATTCTTATGAACCCATGAAGCAGTTGAATTATTGGACCAGCCTGACTGCAGTGAGTTTCAGGGCACTGGAAGAGAACTCTGTTGCAAAAAGAGTAGCACCACAGAGAATGGAAAACCTATGAGGAGAAACGGCATGTCCTCCTTCCTTTTTGAGGTTCAAAACTTTGAAAGAATAATTGTTTAGTATTCTTCCACTTCTTCATTCACCCACCCTCTGACTTGGCTAATGCCTTCAAACTCCTTCCTTTGGCCTGCAGACCTCCACAAATGTCACTTTATTCCCAGTCATTCCGGATGCCAACATCTCCTCAGCTCCACAGATCCATCATGCAAGACTAACCACTCTGTGAAGATGAACTCTCAGATATTAGGAATTAATTTTCAGTTACTGTTAAAGATAGGGATTCTCTCAGTTACATAGTTTTTCTTAATGAGTATGCTTACTAATGCCATTATAAAACAAACTGAGCCGGCACCACAGCTCATTTGGCTAATCCTCTGCCTGTGGCACCGGCACTCCAGGTTCTAGTCCCGGTTGGGGCGCTGGATTCTGTCCCGGTTGCTCCTCTTCCAGGCCAGCTCTCTGCTGTGGCCCAGGAGTGCAGTGGAGGATGGCCCAAGTGCTTGGGCCCTGCACCTCATGGGAGACCAGGATAAGCACCTGGCTCCTGGCTTCTGATCAGCGCAGTATGCTGGCCGCAACGCTCCGGCCAGAGCAGCCACTTGGGAGGTGAACCAACAGAAAAATGAAGACCTTTCTCTCTCTCTCTCTCTCAGTGTCTAACTCTGCCTGTCAAGAAAAAGAAAGAAAAAAACTGAAAGAATTATAGCTTACAAGGAAAAACAAAAAGAGAAAAACACAAAGAAGGGATGAAGTAGGTCATACACATCTTGAAACCCAAGCCGGTTTTGACAATCTCACCAAGAAGCTACCAACCTGAGATGATGCTATTACTTCCAGCTTTATTTTTTTCCACAGAGAGGAGCACTGTACCTTTAAAAGTTTTGTGCCTTAACCTGCACCCCTCCCAACCACATACACAAGTACATAGACTGCTTGGGTACACCAGCAGCTCTTCTCCAACAAACACCAGGTTAAGCAGCAGAACAAAGTTGTGGTGCAAGGCTACCAGCCTCAAGGTGGAGTGGGGGTCATAGGTAAGAGATATCTTTTTTTTTTTTTTAAGTTAGTAAGAAAGAGAGACAAAGAGAAAGGTTTTCCTTCTGTTGGTTCACTCCGCAAATGGCTGCTATGGCCAGCGCGCTGCGCTGATCCAAAGCCAGAAGCCAGGTGCTTCCTCCTGGTCTCCCATGCGAGTGCATGGGCCCAAGCACTTGGGCCATCCTACACTGCACTCCCGGGCCACAGCAGAGAGCTGGACTGGAAGAGGAGCAGCCGGGACTAGAACCTGGCGCCCATATGGGACGCCGGTGCCACAGGCAGATCATTAACCAAGTGAGCCATGGCGCTTGCCCTGAGAGACATCTTATTGTTAAGATGACCTGGGGGCCAGTACTCTAGCTTAGTGGGTAAATTCGGGGCCTGTAGTGCTGGCATCCCATATGGACGCCAGTTCAAATCCCAGCTGTTCCACTTCCAATCCAGCCCTCTGCTATGGCCTGGGAGAGCAGAAGATGGCCCAAATCCTTGGGGCCCTGCACCTGCATGGGAGACCTGGAAGAAGCTAATTCCTGGCTTCAGATTGGTGCAGTTCTGGCCATTGTGACCATCTGGGGAGTGAACCAACAGATGGAAGACCTCTCTCTCTTCCTCCCTTTCTTTCTCTGTGTAATTCTGACTTTCAAATAAATAAATAAATCTTAAAAAAAAAAAAAAAAGATGACCTGAAGATCCCCATCCTTGTATATAATCACATTCCTCTATTCACTAACATGTCAGCACAATGTTGAACAGAAAAACCAACAGCAATGCTACTGGTTCAGTCATCGACTGCCCAATAAAGATGTATATCTATCTATCTCCTGTCTATGATACACTTTGAACACAGTGCAGGGTTTGGGCACTAAAAGGTGATGAACAACTGGTCACTCTAGCACAAGTCAATGACCATGACTTCCAAATAGCTCTGAGAATATTTCTCATAAGACATGCAAAGATATTTTTTAAACCTTAAAGATAAAAATATCACCAGTTCAACATGACAGCAAATTAGCAGTAAGGGCACATTTATTATTTAGTACAAACTAGCCACAAAAGTGTGCAGAATGTATGCAACTCATCAAAACACTTTAAAAATGCATTATGTAAGGGGCTGGCAGGTAAAGCGGCCGGCAGGTAAAGCGGCTCTGTATGATGCTGGCATCCCATGTGGGTTCCCATTTGAGACCTGGCTGTTCCACTTCGGATGCAGCTCCCTGCTATTGCACCTGGGAAAGTGGCAGACGATGGCCCAAGTACTTGGACACCTGTACCTACGAAGGAGACCCGCAAGAAGCTCCTGGGTTCTGGCTGGCCCAGGCCCAGCTGTTGTGGCCATTTGGGGAGTGAACCAACAGACAGAAGATTCTTTCTCTCTCTGCTTCTTCCATTCTCTGTGTAACTCTAATTTTGAAATAAAGAAATAAATCTTATTATGTGGAGTGTTTAGCCTAGCAATTAAGATGCCTACATCCCACATTCCACAGGGAACTACCTCGGTTCAATTTCTAGCCCTGACTTTCTTCCTGTATTTCTGCTAATGCAGATCCTGGGAGGCAGCAGGTGATTTCTACCACAAATGTGAGACACCTCGACTGCATACACAGCTCCCAGGTCCAGTTCTGGGTGTGTGTGTGTGTGTGTGAAGCAGCGGATAGGAGCTCTGTTAGTCTCTCTCATCTCTCTGTCTCTCTGCTATTTAAATAATTTTTTAAAAATATGTTATACATGAAGCAAACAACAAACAGTGTTTACAGAGGCCTAAGTAACTAAATAGTGTTTACAGAGGCTTAAGTAAGAATATAATTATTTATTGAGCTCCTTCAGTAAGAGACTGACTCCTGCCAGGACACACACTCAACAGAATATGCAAAAACTAGCCACAGGAGCTCAGATGAAGCCTGAACTGGGTTTTCTAACACTTATCACATTTCTCTCCTCTTATTTCACACCTAGAGAGATTTCTTTTTCAAAATTGCTAGCAGCCCTTCATTTATAAGGGTTTTCTTTATTAAAACAATATACAGAACATCACATTTGAGGAGGCTACAAATGGGGTAGATCTGCCTGAGTATATTCTCACTACATGCCAGAGATTTCATATTAAGTAGATGGTTTATTTCCAGGCTGTAAGTGCATACAGGTAGTATTTACTTTTCCTCTTTTAGGCCTAACATGGGTTGTTTTCTTTCTGCTGGTTTTTTTTTTTTTTTTTTTTTTTTTGGAGGGTGGGGACTGCTTTTGTAAGTAAGGAATTATTATTACTGTTAGCTTTTAGCATTTGTTTATTATTATAAGCGTTCAAGACTATGACTTACAGGCTTTAAATAAAAGTAACTAGCAGCTCTTAAACCTGAATTCTGGGGAGATGAATTCTCACCATAATTCCAATAGCAGCATTTTGAGTCACTGCTTTCATAAGTCTACATGATTTTCCACACTATAATTTTTATGAGGGGAACATAAAGACAGAGCAGCAAGCTTGGAAGAATAGGTGGAACTGGTTCAAGAGGGCAACGGTACTCTTGGGTGCAAACACAAAGCTGTATTTTCTGCCTATGTTATGATGTTTCTCTAATGGAATGCTCTTCAATTCTATTTAAATCTGACTTTTCATTCATGATTTGACTGTCAGGTGTGAACGCTGAATTTACAGAAACAGGAGAGAATATGAGAGTCTACAGAGTAAGCTTCTTTGAGAAATGGTATTTTGTATAAGTATCTCTTTCATGGAGTCACTCCATTCTCAAAGAGGGGATGTGTGTATCTGTGTGGGGGGGGCGGGTATCTGTGTGTGGGGGGGTATATAAGTATATGTACACACACACATACACACACACATGGTGGTGGGGTGGGGATAATTCCAGAGTCCTGCCAGTGCCTACCGAAGAGCTCATTTCCCTCAACCTTGCATTAAGGAGTCTCCAGATCTTCACATATTATGAAAAACAAAGGGGCTGGCACTGTGGCATAGTAGGTAAAGCCACTACCTGCAGTGCCACTTCCCATATGGGTACCGGTTCAAGACCCAGCTGCTTTACTTCCCATCCAGCTCTCTGCTATGGCCTGGGAAAGCAGTGGAAGAAGGTCCAAAGTCCTTGGGCCCCTGTACCCACATGGGAGATTTGGAAGAAGCTCCAGGCTCCTATTTTCACACTGGCCCAGCTCTGGCCATTATGGCAATTTAGGAAATGAATCAGCAGACGGAAGACCTCTCTGTCTCTCTCCCGCTCTCTCTCTCTTTCTCTCTTCCTCTGCTTCTCTGTAAGCCTTTCAAATAAAGAAATAATTCTTTAAAAAAAAAAACACCAAAGAGGGAATGAAGAAGAAGATAATAAGGAGGAGGAGGAAAATGAGGGAGGAATAGAAAGAAAAGGAAGAACAACAAAAAAAGGAGGAGAGAGAACTGATAAAAATTAAAAACAAGGAGCAGCATTTGACACAGTGGGTTAAGCCACCACTTGGTATTCCCGCATCCCATAGTGGAATGTGTGGTTTTAAGTCCCTACTCTGTTCCCAATTCCAGCTTCCTGATAACATATATACTGGGAAACAGTAGTGACATCTCAAGTACTTAGATCCCTACCACCTTCTCAATCTGTAGACCTGGATTGAGTTCCTTCCTCCTGCCTTCAGGCTAACCCAGCCCCCTCTACTGGGGCATTTAGAGAGTGAACCAGTATACAGCAGACCTCTCTCACTCACTCACTCACTCAGATAAAATGAATAATATATAAATTTTTAAAAAAATTCAAAAAATAAGAGCCTTCTTGATCCAGACATTTGTCTAATGAATTTCACTTTCCAAAGATGAAGATGCACATACCCAACCCTATCAGCCCTCCTCTCGCCGGCAGTGCGGTCTAGTCCTTCCGACTGAGTCTGGGTGGGGAGCTGAGTGAGCACCGCCAGGAGAGCCGAGCATGCTGGAAGGGATGCTGTGCACCTTCCAAGGCTGCACCATAAACCACACAGATCTGCCAGCTCTTCTGCTGGTGGTCTCCACCCCTCTTCTCTCCTTGATCCTTGCCATAACATGTGCTTCAAAAGTTCTAAGTCAACATGCAAGTGTTCTGTACGAAGCAGCCGTACTAGAGAGAACTCAGAGATGTCATACATACAACACACAGACAGAGATACCCTAGGAGACTGAACTGTGCCAGTTCCCAGGTATTTTAAAATTTTCAACTTCAACTAGCAGTCATGTGAGAAAATGAGGCTTCAGGTGGCTCCAGCTACCCCTTTAGATCATCCTGTTGTAGCCTGAAACACCACAGAGCACAGAAAAGCCTCTATACCTGCCCATGCAAGAATTACAGACCTAGAGCATCTGGGAACATCACAGATGACTTCTTTGGAGCCACCAAGTTTTTGTACAATTGGAGCATCCCTGCATGCTGTTAGATGCCAGTAAACCAAATTCTTTTTAAAAAATAAAAAAAAATTAATACATACTAAGAACTGTAATCATCCATACCATGAGGGTCTTTACAAAGCTCATGGAGAATAGAATTAAAAGACAAGGTTATGCTGATGAAAAAAGTTTGAAATACATGTATAGTTTTTTCAAAACATGCATTTTTATGAATTGTTTGAAAATTCCTTGTATGCATGTATTTCAACAATTTTTTGCTGCAAAATAACCTTATCTTTTAATTCCATGTGAAGTACCCCCTATAATCACTTCCCTTCACAGCCACTGCACTAACCATCCCTATGTTACAGATGAGGCTAAGAGGACAGAAGAAATTAATGATGTGCTCAACGTCACAGAGCTGACAGATTGGGACACAGTTCTTTCTGACAGTAAAGCCCATGATCCCTCTCCTTCTGTCACTACCCAACCCTGTAAGTCCATACTGCGAGACAGATTGTAAGACCAAGGTACCAGCCAACAGCACTGGGCTTAGCAAAGCTATCCTCATTCATCTCTCCCTTTTCAACTAACCTCGATCCAAGGCACTGAATTACATCATTTACAGACTAATTACAAACGATAGTTATTTCTAGGTATGTTGAAATAAAACAACAATAAGTTGCTATGATAAATTTGAATAACAAGAAACTACTTAGGAAGATACTTACTTGGAACAATATTAAGGTACCTGCTGTGTTTTGATTTTACGGGTTACAAACTGTACTTCAATAAGAGTGCTCCTATGAATTATAATTACATTCACTTATTTCACAATGAATGTTTTCATTCAAAGAATTTCACTGCTCTCTGTGGGCATATGATTAATATGCATGTCCTCAGATAATATTCACAAAGTACAGAATGAGAGAGGGAGACAGAGAGACAGAGACCAGAGAGACAGAGACAGAGACACAGAAAGTGATCAGCTTTTCCCAATCTAAAGTTGTTTTGAGTAAATTTCTGTACCAGTAAAGATGCTCTTCTGGGAATGGGTTGTGTTTACATTAGAACTAGATGTCAAGATGCCCTTCTGTTCTGATATTTTCAAGGGCAAAGCATCGCACTGTTATTCCAAAGGACTATGCTTATAAAAGACCACCCTTATATTCTGGAAAGCTTTTCTTTGGCAGTGAATGAAACAAAAGCAAAAGATGAAAGGAACAATCTTTAGAAGGAAACAAAAAGGCATTTACAAAGAAGTGCATAAATGTAGAAAGCAAGAAAAAATGTGCATTATATTTGGAATGAGAGTAGAGATGAAGGAAGGCCCAATGGACCAATAGTTGTTTTTTGCTAAAAATTGCTAAAATTTGGGAGAACAATTCATCTTCGAAGGTTCCCTGAACAAAACTGATGCTAGGAGCCTAAAATATACACAGCTAGGATGTTTCCATTTCACTGGTGACCCAGAAAAACTCCTGTAGGCAAACTTTACATGTATAACAAAGTAAGTGTGATATGTCTACATCAAGGTAACAAACACATCAGGAACATTTGGAAATCAGCCAATATTTGGGTTTCAAATAATATCAATGTACTGGCTGGGCTGAGTTTTACCATAAATGGTCTATTTTCAAGTAGTCTGAATGGGAGACTTGCGTAAATACCATAGCAGGCTAATAAAATAGAAAGGAATACAGAATCAGAGGTCAAGCAATAACGTGGCTATACAACCAAATCTACTACATCTTTATTTCCAGATTGAAGTCTTCCTCAAAACTGTATCTTAACATATAGTACTTTTTGTTGGGGGGAAAAAATGACCAAGGAATATGAAGCACCCCCTCCTTTTATGCATTAATGAAAGACTCAAGCCAGATTGGACTGTTTTCCTTTAAATTCTAGCTTCAGTTGTTTTCAGAGGCTCATTTTGAGAAACATCTGTCCAGTCTGACTCTTGGGGAGATGTTCAAAAACAAATGTCCTCATTTGAATGCTAAGGGACTCTCCTAAGGGAAACAGTAGTCCTTTGAAAGCAAGTGAATACTATCAAAACATCTACAAGCCTTGAACTTCTTAAGTTCAGTGTACAGTGCACAATATGACCCAATTTCATACTTTAAAAAAAAAAGAAACTTTGCCGGCGCCACGGCTCACTAGGCTAATCCTCCGCCTGCGGCGCCGGCACCCCGGGTTCTAGTCCCGGTTGGGGCGCCGGATTCTGTCCCTGTTGCCCCTCTTCCAGTCCAGCTCTCTGCTGTGGCCTGGAAAGGCAGTGGAGGATGGCCCAGGTGCTTGGGCCCTGCACCCGCATGGGAGACCAGGAAGAAGCACCTGGCTCCTGCCTTCAGATCAGCACAGCGTGCTGGCTGCAGTGTGCTGGCCGTGGCAGCTACTTGCGGGGTGAACCAACGGAAAAATGAAGACCTTTCTCTCTGTCTCTAACTCTGCCTGCCAAAAAAATAAATAAATAAATAAAAACTTAACTGATTCACTAACACCTTTAAGGCATCAAGCTGATTTCATACCAATAACTGAAGTATTCACTGACCAATTACTTTTGAAGCAGTATTGTCCAATTATGGCCAATAAGAATATGCAGATAATTAATGACTGAACATAGCTTACATGAAACCTGAATTCTTATTTAACACATATGTACAAGTCTACATGTCAGATCCATGTATGTAGGTGCAGGGTAAAAATTCTCCAAGATCCACAACAAAAAATTGTCTTATGAAGAATTAATACATGTTCTAGTTCACACGAGAAGGGATCCAAATAGGTTAATGAAAATCTACTATATGTCAGACATAATGATATATATTTTCTCTTGATTTTTCCAACAATTTCATAAAGTAGGCAGCAACAGCCTCAATGTAGTGTTAAGTAAAAGAAGAGTAAAACAAGTAAAAAATGTGCCCATGTTCACATAGCTATAATTTCAAAGCTGGGATCAGAACCAGAGTTATTTTGGCCAAGAGGCCTAGGAACTTGGGTCAACCAAGTGACTATCTTAATGTTAGTAACAACTAGAAAAATGAGGAAAGGATGAACTGTTCTTTGAGACTTACTGACAGTGCATAATAAAAAGAAGGCCAAACCAAGTTATGACGCAGTTAAAATTACTAAGGCGTAGGTTAAATGTTGACTGGAAGGTGTCAGGACTTAACTGTACATTCTTGTTTTTTTAATAAAGATTTTATTTATTTGAAAGTCAGAGTAACACAGAGAGAAGGAGAGACAGAAAGAGAGAGGTCTTCCATCCACCGGTTCACTCCTCAACCGGCCAAAACTGCCAGAACTGCGCTGATCTGAAGCCAGACACCAGGAGCTTCCTCTGGGTCTCCCACATGGGTTCAGGGGCCCAAGCACTTGGTCCAGCTTCTGTTACTTTCCCAGGTTATAGAAGATGAGCTGGATCAGAAGTGGAGCAGCCAAGACACGTACCCGTGCCCATATGGGATGACGGCAGTGCAGGCGACAGCTTTCCCCGCTATGCCACAGCGCTGGCCCCTTAACTGTACATTCTACCAAGGCAGATAACCAAAGTTTACCAATCAGACAAAACTGCTAAAATTCAACTTCTCTATAAAGCTAGCATCTAGGATACCATATTTTATCTAGAAAAGAAAAGTCTGTGTAAGTTGTTTGTTCAATTGCTTGATTGAAAGAGTTCTCTTAGGAAGATTCCCATAGCATTCTAAAGAACCAAAAAGAGTCTAGGCACATTCTCAATATGACAAGCACTACAGCCTATGGAAAAAATTCCATATATACTATTTATTGAACCAAGATCTCTTCTTAGATTTAAATACATTTAAGGGAATATCTGGAACATCTTGCAGAAAACAGAAGAAACAATCGTAATCTGTGCATGGGCTTAAGTGCCTTTTTCAAGCTTTCTCAATTTCTTATATTAAATTTGTCTTGGCTTGTCTCAAAACTCTGCTAAAAATCTGTGACGGATGGAATAAAAACTGCAAAGCAGATTCAGAAATAAAGCTCTGGCATTTTCAAATGAGAACCAAGATGAACGCCCTTTAAAGAGGGTTCGTCAAGGACAACACAGACAGCAAGTTCCAGGTGTGTGATGTGAACCACGTGGCCCAGAAGCCTTCTTGCACTTGATTTGCTCCTCCTCAGGTGCCAACAGCAACAAGAAACAGTTTCCTGTGACCACAGCTATGGCCAAGATGGACTATGGGTCTGGGAGCCTCAGTCCCATGCTGCAATGTCAAGCAAGAAATGTGACATTTGGGGTACAATATTGCTATTCAAAGCAAACATGTGAGATGGGGGGGAAGAAAACACAAAATTCTGAAGTGAAAAAAACAAGAGGGCTTTAAGTAAAATAGGAGGATCTAACATTTCCCAACATTCCTTTCTCATAGTAAGTTTCAAATTTCACACATCGGTGTCTATATTTCAAAACAATGATTAAAAAATAAGTGTCTTGTGTTTAAGTTTTTGCTGTCTGGTTACCTATATGTCTAATCTCTCAAGAGCAGAGATATCGGTAATCAAGCTACACCACTTTGATAGCTTTTTGAAGTTCTAGATGTTGATGAAATTATTCTTTATTACAATAAAAATTTCACTGTTAGCAATTTTTTTTTCAAAAAAATGTTATTTTCATAAATAATTATTCTAATCCACTTACTTGGTCTTAACCAGTAATATTTAAGGCTGCATACCTCAAGTTTTCAAAAGCAAGGGATATATATACACTGTTATCTCTCCTTCTTATTATTCTAATTCTCATAATCCTTTATCCTTTCAGTTAATTGGTAAAATAAAATGATATGTATCTTAGGTTATTTAAATATATTATTTACATAGGAAGGAAAAGGGTGAATGATTGGGCTAGCAGTTAATTGTTAAATTATGGTATATATATATATATACACTATGCAATACTACTCAGCCTTAAAAAAGAATGAAATCCTTGTTTGCAACAAAATGAAGGAAACCATTATGCTTAGAGAAATAAACCAGTCCCAAAAAGACAAATACCATGTGTTCCCTGATCTGTGGTAACTAATAGAGTACCTAAAGGGTAATCTATAGGAGTGAAATTGACATTTTGAGATTTGATGATTGTTATAACCCTTGTCTCGACTGTTGAGAAACAGTATTTTTTCTTCATAGCATTTGCTGAACTCTTTTCTTAGTGTAGGGTTAACCTTTTGAGTATAAGGTAACTGAAAATAGATCTTTGTAAAAATTAAGATTGGGAAAAGGAGAAGGAAAAGAAAGAAGTGTAGGAATGTGGGAGGGAGGATAGAGTGGGAAGTATCACTATGTTCCTGAATCTGCCTATAGGAAATATATGAACTTTGTATACCTTAAATAAAATTTTAAAAAATGTAGCAGGTTAGGACACCCATGTCCAATATCAGAGTGCCAGGATTTGATTGCTGGCTCTAGCCCGATTCCAGCTTCTTGCTAATCAAAATGCTCCCGGGAAGAGGAGTGACAGCTGTTTTAGGTTCCTCACACCTTGTTTTAGGCACGTGGCCATTGGAAATTGTATTTTGGGAGGAAACTAGGATATGGGAGCAGTCTCAGTCTCTCTCTTTCCCACATTCCCACTGTCTCCTTTCTTCTCCCCTCCCTTCCTCTCAACTTCTGAAATGCATGAAAATGAAAAAAGAAAAAAAACATATTGGGATGAGCATTGTAATAACTTATGAAAAATATAGCCAATTTTTTTAATGCTTTCTTTTATTTATTTTTATTTTTTAACTTTTATTTAATGAATATAAATTTCCAAAGTACAGCCAATTTAAAAAAAAAATTATTTATTTATTTGAAAGACAGAGACAGTGGGGAGGGAGTTAGAGGCAAAGTCCATCCTACACAGTCCATGTAGGTGGCAGAAGCCCAAACACTTGGGTCATCTGCTGTTGCATTCCCAGTTCAGTAGCAGGAAGGTGGATCAGGAGTGGAGCAGCCAGGACTCAATCCAGCACTCCCATAGGGGATGTCTGCATTTCAAGCAACTTGCTTAACCTGCTGTACCAGCACACAAGCTGAGGCAGTTAAAATAGGAAAATATTCAGTAAAAAGAGATAACTGGGCCTTGCCATAGCATTTTTGTTTTCCTGTTAAATGATCAGGAAGTGCTCCTTGAAAAGGTAACCAGCTCAAGTCTCCAAGCAATCAGAGTGACGGACTTGCTGGATATTGCCAGAAGCAGCAGAAAACACCCTGGAGTCAGGGCTGTCTCAAGTCGGTGCTCTGTGGTCACCAAGGGAACCCAGCACAGCAAAGGAGACAGAGAACACAGCCCTGAACCCCATGCTGCAAACTGGCTCCACGATTGACTTTCAAAGCCTTAGTTTTATTTTCCCATCCAGTGTGAGCAACAACTCATAGTTAACCATAATTCACAGATTCATTATAGGATTTCAATTAAATGTGGGTCAATAGAACAGTTTGGCATACATTATGCTTTGGAGAAATATATACGCTGTTGTCATTGTTGGCGATGATGGAGCTACCATTGCTAGGACACTACCACACATTTTTCAGGCTTCTTAGTCACATCATAGGCTGCGATGCCCTTTGCAACCGAGAGATTCAGCCTACAGAATACCAAGCTATCCATCCACAGTTAAATAAGATTATGAAAGATGTGCAAAGAATTGTAGTGAATTATATTCAGTTTCACTTTCCTCATGCATGAAATAAATAAGGTTGTCCAAATCATCCCTCTTGTTCTTTTCAGGCCTATGATTTTATCACTGTAAACATCTATGCCCATATTCATATCATTAGCACCATCAACACAGACATAAACACATTTGAAGGATCCTTCAAATTTTATATCAAGGCACAAGAAATGAAAACATGAGCAAAAAAGAGACTTCAAAATTATAATTTAGAAGCATGATAAATTCATTAATGTTTTTACTCTCACTCCTCCTGAGCAATGGGGATGCTCAAAAAATCAGGTTGCACAACCTCTAAAGTGACTTTGAGAATTGCCTTTTTCAAACAATAAAAAAATTTAGCTAAAGTACAGCAATAAGATTCCAGCTGTAATCAGCACCCCTATGATAGCAAACTAACAAAACACAGGGTAATACGAAAATAAAAACAAAACCAGAGTATAAGTTTCCCTGTATGACTACAGAGAAGGGAATTTTTTCCCTCTGTCATGATTAGCCTATTTCTTGTTACTTCCTGGAGAGATCTGTGGAAACGCAGGATGTAATATCCTATGTAGTCGCTCTTCCTTTAGGATATGACTGCCTCTCTACAAACTCAGTGAAGAGAAACATACTTTTTTGGGGGCAGAATTTTAAAAATTCCTTTTCTTGCAATCCTAAACCCTCCTATATAAAAGAATACCATTAATAATAACTTACACACATGACTATGCATGCACTTTACTTCTCTGAAATATTCTATTATTTCATTTATGTATTCGAGAGGCAGAGATGGAAGGAGGGGAGGAGGAGCAAGAAGAAGAGACAGAGCCAGACAGCGAGAGAGAGCAAGCATTCCCATCCACTGGTTCAGTCCCTACATTCCTGAGAGCCAGGAACTCAATCCAAGTCTCCCAGCTACTTGAACCATCACCTGCTGTCTCCCAGTGTATGCTTTGGCAGAAAGCTAGAATCCGCTTCCAGGGCCAGATATCAAAAACAGATACTCCTACAAGGGATGTGGGTGCTTAACTTGGCATTTTAACCCCTAGACATCTGGCTAAGTGGATAGGACACTGCTTGGGACACCTGTATCCCACATGGAGGGTCTGGATTCAAGTTCCAGCTCTGCTCAGGATTCTAGCTTCCTGCTGTTCCCACCCTCATAGACAGCAGTGATGGTTCACATGGCTAAGTCCCTGAGATATACTTGGAAAGCCCCAAACGAATTCCAGATCCTAAATGCCCTCCTTCAGCCTGGTCCAGCCCAGATGCTGGAGGCATCTGCTGGAGTGAACCAGCACATGGGACATTGCTTTCTTCTTTTTCTCTCACTGCCTCTCAGATGAATTAAAAGGGGAGAGGAGGGGCGACGCCGTGGCTCACTTGGTTAATCCTCCACCTGCAGCGCCAGCATCCCATCTGGGCGCTAGATTCTCGTCCCGGTTGCTCCTCTTCCAGTCCAGCTCTCTGCTGTGGCCTGGGAGGGCAGTGGAGGATGGCCCAAGTCCTTGGGCCCCTGCACCACATGGGAGACCAGGAGGAAGTGCCTGGCTCCTGGCTTTGGATTGGCACAGCGCCAGCCATAGTGGCCATTTGGGGGGTGAACCAATGGAAGGAAGACCTTTCTCTCTCTCTCTCTCTCTCTCTCTCTCTCTCTCTCTCACTAACTCTGTCAAATAAATATTTTAAAAAAGGGGGGAGGGGGAACATGGTAGGAGGATAATTAAATGTCTCTTGAAATAATTATTCAATTATTACTTGAGGCCACAGCCCCAAATCCCTCATGGTCATGGGTCTAAGGCGTGTACTCACTTGACTTAAGAAGGATTCAAAGCAGAAAAGAGAGGAAAGAGAGGAAAGAAATACTTTGACTAAAAAGATAGTTTATTCAAACACATGGGTATCCTTGTCTGGAAGCAGGGTCAACAGTCCCTGAGGGAAGTCTCAGAGCGCCCTGTCCAGAAGGACCCTGAGGCTGTTTTCCCAAGGAAAGACAGGAGACTGCTTCCACTGATTAGTAAAGCCATCGAGATACAAAGAGAAATGAATGAGTAGGTATCTGATGTTTGGTGAGAGTCTCTATGAATTTTGGATTTTTGCAAGTCTTTGATATAACTTCATTATATAGGATTCCTACTAAATTTGAAGGTGCTTTGCCTACTTTGCCTAAATATACTCTTGGTACAAACAGCATACTGAGTTTTTCTTTTGAGGTTGTAAAATAGCATCCAGATTCCAAGAGGCCCAACAATTTTTATCTCAATACTTGCCAGCTTACTTAAAATAACTTGGTTTTGAGTTCTTTCGCATTTTCATTGTGGTATGATCAAATACTCCTGAAATCTAATACCAACCTTACACCAAAAGTAACTTTAGTCCTTTCTATCTACTGCCAAGAATATACTGGCTTGTGTTTCAACAACTAAAGCCTTGAAATATTGCCATTCAACACATAATCGTGCTGTTTTTCCCTTCAAAACCTGCTGTTCCGTTCCTGCCCTCTAGCTCAACTAAGGGCATCAACTTTCTGGATTATAATATTGTTCTCCCTTTGGAAAACGAAACTCCACCTTCATGGTCTTGAAGACTCTTGTTCCTTTCTCTTCTTGATCACCTCACACTCTTCACACTCTTCAGCAGCTCTGCACTAACGTATATGTAAAATACTTTCCCTCACATAGAGACAAATAAATCTGAAGAACATTAACTAAGAAATCAGAAGGTGGATTAGGGGACATGCCTCTCAGCAGCTGGATACACACACACACACACACACACAAAGTTGTGTTTCATTCATGTCACATCCTAACATGAGTTTCAGAGAAGGTCTGTTCCATGTACACATTCAATCTTCCACTGAAAGTTTCCATCCTCTACTCCTCAGAATCTTCCGCTGCATCCTCTGCCTGCAGCCCAGAGGAGACAGAGGGAACATGTATAAATCACCTGCATTCTGGAACGCACCTTCACTTTGAGGTGCCACAACTCACTTTCACAGCAGTTCCAATCATATTCCATTAACATGGTCAGATCTAAGTGCTAGGGATAAGCTGGGAACTTGGTTTCATGGCCTGCATACAAGAAGAATATATTCATGAGTATTAGCAACCTCTACCATAGAAGGCCACCTGTAGTAACAAACTCTGATTTCCAAGAATATATCTCAAAAAGCTACTGTGAGGACCAAGTAAATAAAAGATAGTAAAATAGAGTTTTAATTGTAGTACTATGTAGATATGTGGCACACTGGCCTCTGGGCATCCACAAAATAGTAGTTTTCAAGTTTTGGAAAAAATACTCAAATTCATGAATATAAATAATCTTGGTGAAGTGGGGCTATTGCCTTAGCACATAAAATGCTGGCTATGACACCTGTGTCCCATATTGAAGGGCTTAGGTTCCATGGCTGGCTCCACCCTGACTCCAGCTCCTTGCTGGTGTAGACCCTGGGATGAGGCAGTGATGCTCAAGTGATGGGGTTTCTGTTGCCCATGAGAGAGACATGAATTGAATTCCTGCCTTCTGGTTTCAGGCTCCCAGCTGATGTGGGCATTTGGGAAATGAATCATGAAAGATTTCTCTGTCTCTGCAAGTCCTGTCCACATACATATATTCTGAAACTTGACCCAGTTGAATAGTGGGACCTCTACCTTCTTGTCTTTGGTGGACACAGAAAGAAACCTCCCACACAAACCCATTTTCTTTCTCTCAGGAGCACTCACTTTCCTCAGCTTAATAAATATCTCATGATAAATGTATCCTTTTCTCTAGGTTGACTTTCTTCAATGAAAACAGACTAGGATATCAGAGAGAACACATCCATGCCCATAAAGTCATTCAGGTACTTAAATGGTGAGCAGTTGCTATGTCATTTAATTCCTTTGAATTCTTAACCCTTCCCAGATCAGTGCTGAGGAAGTAAAAGTGGTTAAGCTTCCTCAAGCAGCTCATACTCTGTGAGGGGCACACACTGATCAACTGTCACAACCGACATAAATGGTAAGACAAAAGTCAGAGACACTTCCTGTGGTCGTGAGGACATGTAGTATGTTCATGGAGTTAAGCGAGCTGTTTCTACAGAGTGCAGTTAAGAAACTGCTTCTTGCAATCACATGCCCCTTGCTCTGAGAAGTGCCTGAGGGAACGCAAAACAAGGCAAAGTGGCACTGCCGCACACCGCAAAACAGCCTGTGTTTCTTCAGCATATTTTTGTGGGGTGACCTTTTTCCCCATAGACCTGTCTGTACCCAGAATTTTCCTGAACACCAGTATAGAACACAGCTCTGGGCACACTGTACGTAGGAAGAAAGGATGCAGATGTGTTAATAAAAGTTAGGTAACTTTTATTCTCCAAAAGCACTTGGGATCACAACTTTCTAGGCACACCTGCCAGTATATTATTCTAAGGAAAAGTCTGTGTCACTACTATTCTAGTGCTTGCATATGTAAGTTCTATTTTAAGTCATCAGCTACATTTCTGGATGCCTTTCCTACATGTGAAAGGATGAGGTGACAAGATGGTGACAGAATGTACTGAAAATAAGAGGATACACTTATGACACAGCTAATAACTTTTCAACTCTGAGTTAAATAAATACTTTCCTGAAAAAGACATAAATTGCTTAATTTGACTCAAGAAAGAAAATGAGCAAGCTGAATGGAAAATAGCCAGGAGAGAGAGAGAGAGAAAAGTTGTGTTTTCTTTTCTTCTTTAGCAAAAGGAAGCAAAACCTAGAGAAACACGCAATTCAGAGAAGCCTCTAACCTGGAGCCAATTTATACTGATAACGTTCAGATGGCACCAGCTTCCAGAGTGAACGGCCGACGGAAAATCTGATTTGTAGTCAGTTGCACTGCAATCTAAACGTTCAGGGATTTGGTATTTTCATAGAAAAGTTGAATTTACAAGAAAAATATATATTTTAGGTAAGATCTAAACATGCCCACTAGCAAAAGATAAAAATGACAAAGAACAACACATTTTCTTCAGGATTAAAAACACTTGTTTTCTATCTGTGCCAAGGAAAGCTGCTCTTGCTTAGACAGTTTAAACAAATTCAGAAGACGAAGTAAAGTTCACAGACTCAAATCTTGATGTCTTTTTGAGCTGCGTTTAATAAATATCTACTATTCATTGATGTTGGCAGTCTGCTTGGACCTAATATGTTCTATATTTAGCCTTCATAGCTGTTAAATCTTAAAATATTTAGCATTTTCATTGCTCTCTTTCTCGCTGTGCAGTGTAGTAGTTTGGGACTGTGAACTCTGCTGTATCTTCAGCAGTAGCCCCAACAAACTTCTATATGTTAAAGTATCTGAGGTTCCAGAGAGCAGAATCCCCCAGTAAAAGAAGTTTAAGTCAGAAGGGCATTATTCTGTCACATAACATCCAAGGCAGGGCGGTTTATTTACTGACTCAGTGACAGCATGGAGCGCCACGACTCCTCCCATCCATCTGTCCGCTCTGCCTGCCTCATTGTGCTGCCTTCTCCTCTTAGACTGCTTCCTCTCGTGGCCCCCCGTTGCCAGCAGCAGTTCCAAACACCACATACAGCGGAATCATTCAGAAACAGAAAAGAGAACATCCCTGTCTCGGCCCTTTCTTGCGAGTGAACACGCCCTTTCAAAAGGTTCCGCAGCAAATTTTCTCTCCGTTTTTACCAGCACTGAGCCACATGCCTTTAAAAGTGCATCACCTACCAAGGAAAGCAAGACTGTCCCATTTTTTTGGACCAGTAAATTCCACAACTTAGAACGTAATCTGCTCTGGGACACAAAGTCAATTAAAATGAGGGTAAGTAAAATCTGGGTCATGTTATTAACAAGCTAAGAAGGAAGGGTCCACCAGTTAAATAACCAACAATGTCTTTCAGTCTGTTTATATGCATATGTGCCTCATAACATACCAATTTCTATTTCACAGTGAGTCTCATTGGTAGGATTGATGCATAAGTGATTATTTTTCATAAGTGATAGATATTTTATTCTACGTCTTCATCCACAAATCAAACTATAGTTGAATCTAATAGCATCATAAAAATAAAATGAAGAAATTTGATAACTAATAAACTGATCTCTGATAAATCAAATCAATTAATTAATTTATTAGAAAGTGAGAGAGAGAGAGAGAGAGAGGTGTTAACTACTGGTCCACACCCCAAATGCCTACAACAGTGGGAGCTGCGCCAATCTGAAGTCAGGAGGTGGGAACTCAATACAGGTCTCCCACTTGGGTGGCAAGGATCCAACCACTCAAGCCAGCACCTGCTACATCCCAGAACGCACACCAATAGGAAGCTGGAATGAGGAGCAGATTGGAGAATTAAACCTACCCACTGTGATATGGAATGTGGGCATCCCAAGTGGCAATTTAGTCATTGCACTCAATGACTGCCCCCAAATCATATTTTAAAAGAGAGTCTTCAACCGAGGTTATTTTGGTTTGCTTGTTTGTTTTTAAATATCCACTTTTCTTAAGTTGGCAATGACTACATAAATGTGGGAAGGATGCATGCACACTCATTTACTGTCCCTCTATTCCCATATTACCTTGCCTTTTAATTCAATCACCTGCTCCAAACAAAAATCTTAACCAAAGCAAACGTTGTGGGTCCCTTACTCTATATGGGTCTTCTATTTGATCCTTAAAAATTCCAGCATAGCAGCTGGTGTAAGATAGTAAAAGTCTAATGCAAGAGGCACTCCAAGAAGCAGATCAAAAGAGAGACATTTTCAGAAGCTGAGCTGTGGACCAGAATCCAGTCTCACGTTAAGTTTTTCAGGGTGGCATCCTAACAGCAGAGGAAGAGGACATTGGATAGAAAACAGAGATCTGAGTGCTACAGTTTCAGCTTTGAAACAGATTTTCTGTCAGATGGCACTTTTCCCTCATCTTACAAATGAGGGAGTAAAATGTCTAAAATGAAATTCAGCTCCATCACTTTAATTCATTCACATAATTAACAACTATTGACTGAGCACCTACTTGTGCCAACCACGACCTGAAATTCTAGATGCCTGAAACAAAGGAGACATAATCCCTTCAATTCCTGAGACAAGTTATAATCAAGTAGCCAAAATGTAAAATGTTATGAATAAAATCAACATGATGAGGTAGAAGATGGCAGAGACTTATTTAGAATGGTCAAGGAAGGCACTGCAGAAGAGGTGGCAGGTGATTAAGTAGGACTTCTGTTAAAAAGACAGAACTCTGGGGTCAGCGCTGTGGTGTAGTGGGTAAAGCCACCACCTGCAGTGCTGGCATCCCATATGGGTGCTGTTTGAGTCCTGGCTGCTCTACTTCCAATCCAGCTCTCTGCTATGGCCTGGGAAAGCAGTGGAAGATGGCTCAAGTCTTTGGGCTGCTGCACCCAGGTGGGAGACCCAGAAGAAGCTCCTGGCTCCTGCCTTCAGATTGGCACAGCTCTGGCCATTGCAGCCATCTGGGGAGTGAACCAGTGGATGGAATATCTGTTTCTCTCTCTGCTTCTGCCTTTGCCTCTCTGTAATTCTACCTTTCAAATAAATAAATAAATCTTTAAAAAAAGATAGAATTCTGGGGCGGACATTCAGTACAATGGTTAAGTTGCAGTCTGGAATGCCCGCATCACATATCAGCGTGCCTGGAATGAAATTAGCTCCACTTCCCATTCTTTCTGTTAATTGAGAGGCAGCAGTGATGGCTCAAGTACTTGGGTCCCTGCCACCTGCATGGAAGACCCAGGTTAAGTTCATGGCTCCTGGCTTCAGCCTGGCCCAGTTCCAGCTGTTGTAGGCACTTGGGGAATTAACCAGTGGCTCTCCCACTCTGTCCATGTCTGTCTGTTAGTCTGTGTGTGTGTGTGTGTGTGTGTGTGGCTGCATTTCAAATAAAAATAAATATTTTTGAGAGAGAATGAGAATGAATGAATGGATTCCAAGAGCAGGGAAGGCCATGAATGGAAGTATCAAGAAACTAAAAGGTAGTGAGTAAAGGAGCATGCGCTGTAAGATGAAGGAAGGCAGACAGGATGAAGAGCTAGTACACCAAGGGTCTCAGAGGCTCAGGTAAGGAGGTTTTACTTTATCCCAAGTTAAACAAACAGCCTTCAATGATTCTGTGAATCCAGACAAAGTGCTTATGCTGCAGAAGATTCTAAGAAATGTGAAAAACTATTGTTTCAAATATCGCTACCACCACCAGAGCTAAGCACGAGAAAGAAATTCTCCCTTGGACTTTCCAAGAACTGTTTATTCATTGTGCTTTGTTTCCTTTTTCTTATCAAATTGGCTATAAAATACTCTTGGAAGCATGAGAACAGCAACATTTTCTGGCCTAGTAGGTTGACTATTTTCTAATATTTCTTTGGCCTTCTGAGAAAAAAAAAAAACTTGAGTTCTCAAGAAAATTGCAACCATGGAATTACAGTTAAAATTAAATAGTTGAAAATAAAAGGATGTCTTATTTCTGACAACTAACTCTACTCAAGGCAAAGAAAAGGGGAAAAGACTTAAATTTCTTTCATCAGCAGCTTAAAAAGGAGAGAAATCTGCAGTGAAATGAGATGGACCATGGGGTACTCTGAACATGAACTGAGGCATTCTTTACTTGGTGGGGTTTTCAGATTGCAAATTTGTTGTTGTGTTGTGATTTCTGAAAGGTTACCATGTGTGTATTTGGGTTGGAGAGGGGCACATACACAATTTCATCAACAGTATTATAGGCAGGAAGAATAAACAACTGGAACAGTTCATCTGGACTTTCCACCAGAGCTTTTGGTAAAATGAATTATCATTTAAAGAACATATCACTTAATTTTCCATCCATTATCATAAAGTGCATGAAATATTCAATTAATTATAAATGACCATGGGTGGCTGTAAGCTTCTGAGGTCATGGAAAATAGTGCTCATATTCCTCGATAGTTTCTGCTGCGAGTAAATTATCACATGTCCACAGGAAGCACTCAGTATAAATCTGCTGAATTTTATTATCTAAACTTGTACACAAACGTAAGTCTTCACACAGTGTTCCAATTAAGGCAAAACGTTTTAAATTAAACCTACACAGAAGAAATGTCTCAATGCTTATCAATTAGATATAAAAATTATAGTAACAGCACATTTAATAGGCACTATATACTGAACACCTACAGTGTGCTCGTTGTGCTACTGAGTGCCTTCCTCCTTTAATCTATTTGAGTAATTGCTGTAGCTGCTAAGAAGGTGCTCCTTTTTGGAAATGCTAAGAGGTTAAGAGTCATAAATCAAGGATAGAGGGGATAAGGAGGAGGTACTGAGGGAGAAACGCTAGCTGTGGGGGCAGTCTAAGTTCTTGAGAAAGGATCCTGGCATCCGCTTCAATACAGTAAGTTCATCTCATAAGATCTGTGACACTACTGTACAGATGGTGTGCATTTATTGACTAATAGCTGTATCACCATATCCCACATTCATTTTCTGCTGTATGAACTTTACCTATGTTTGTACTTTATCATGCTCGACTCAGGTTCCTAGAAAACCACAAAAGGAAATCTGCAGTTTAGGTTCAACTGTATACTCAGAGGACTCTACACCGTGGCCTCGGGGGGAAACTGCCTAGAAACTTCTGCTAGGGGGAGCGCCCAGAAATATTCAGGAGACAAAGAACTGGCCTTCCTGCAGGCAACTAGATAGCTTGGTGCCACCCTCTTGGGTCTGGAATAGTGCATTCCAGCCCCACCCTTTGTTTTCACGGATTTTTACTGTTCGTAATGTGCCCAATAAATACTTTCCCATTGCTCAATAACCACAACAACCTTCTTCAAAGTCATGAAAAGTAGTAAATTAGGCTGGCGCCGCAGCTCACTAGGCTAATCCTCCGCTTAGCGGCACCGGCACACTGGGTTCTAGTCCCGGTCGGGGCGCCGGATTCTGTCCCGGTTGCCCCTCTTCCAGGCCAGCTCTCTGCTGTGGCCAGGGAGTGCAGTGGAGGATGGCCCAAGTGCTTGGGCCCTGCACCCGCTTGGGAGACCAGGAGAAGCACCTGGCTCCTGCCATCAGATCAGCGCCGCGGCAGCCATTGGAGGGTGAACCAATGGCAAAGGAAGACCTTTCTCTCTGTCTCTCTCTCTCACTGTTCACTCTGCCTGTAAAAAAAAAAAAAAAAAAAAAAAAAAGTAGTAAATTAGAAAACCCCTGAAAACAAACTAAAAAAGGCACCAGAAGGCTCAGGTTGGAAAAAGAAGAAACTGCAATTTACAGTTATTATATGTAGAGTTTCGAGGGTTGCCATCAAATTCAGTGTCCCTCTGTGTAAATCTTTTCCAAGTCTCTGCTTCTCCTCTAAGAAGAGCATGCCCTGCTGCTCACTGCCATGTGATTCATTCTGCCTCCCCACGGGCAAAGCCTATCTGTCTGTCATAACCTTGTCCATGCAACTGCTTTAGCCAATGGAATTTAGCAGTCATGATACAGGCTAGGCCTGAGCAGAACTTTTAAATGTTATTGAGTGGTTTGGACCAGTCTCTTTCTCTTACTTGTTACCATAGGAATGGCATGCATCATATAAAGGCTGCTTCTTTAGTTTGAGTCCGAAAATATGAAGATGGATGCACAGCGGCCGACCCACAGTTGCCACAAGTCAA
Source organism: Oryctolagus cuniculus (assembly GCF_964237555.1). NCBI lineage: Eukaryota > Metazoa > Chordata > Mammalia > Lagomorpha > Leporidae > Oryctolagus > Oryctolagus cuniculus. The sequence continues at coordinate 171,402,509 of NC_091432.1, forward strand.
TGAATCTGTGATTGCCAAGTCACTGAGATTCAGGGCTAAGTTGTCACCACACAGCAAAGACAATTACCAAGATGCAGAATATTAGGTTCACAGATCTCAGATGTAAATTAAGAATCAGATGAGTTACATGAGCTGTATTTCACTTATCTGTGATGATACAGGTAGGAGCAAGAGGATAATTACCACATAATTTATTCTTCAAAGCTACCAAGCCTGTAGTCCATTTGAGGGTCACCGACCCATCTTAATATTTGTTGTATAGGGCTTCATGACATCATTATTTTCTTTTTTGCATGACATGGTGAAAGTTATATATTCATAGTTTAAGAGTTAAGAAGTGGCTAAATTGACTAAAATTTGGCTTTGATAGAGAACTGATGTTTAATTGGAATGCTCTCTTTATTTCACAAGTGATCCTTGCAAGGAGATCCTAGATTGGAAACATCGACAAAGTCACTCTAACTTTGATAAGCATCATCTCAGAACTAACACCTGATGTTATGACATTAGAAGCAACTCTCACCATTAGGCTTCTCCTTCATGAAGAAGCGGCATCCATTTGAAGGTGTGAATTTTTTTTATTAAAGAATGAATTTCTTACACCCTCTCAGAATTTTTGCTATTACAAAATACACAACCTTTTTATACTTCTTGAATAATGAAAAAAATACAGAATTTATGATCCTTTGAGTGAATTTCTAACAAGTAATGAAATTCAGATGAACTGTATAATGATTCTTCATTTTCTTTATGAAGCCTATCAGTTCAACTCTTTGCCTTGAGGACAGATGCTAAACAGTTGCTCTTGCACATTATTAAATCAAATTTCTGGTTTTTGCAGAGCCTCTCAACATATCCCTGACAGAAAGATGAAACATACAAAGAAACTATCAACATCCTGCATATAATTACAAATAAAAATCATTCTTGAATAATCTGAAAAGGTGATCAGAGTTCTTCTCAATTAATGAATATTTTTCACAATAAGCATTTGAGGACATTTTCCCTCAATTACCTTAACAACCAGAATTAAATCCAACTACAATGAATATATTTAGGCAGATGTATATATTTACTTAACAAAGGAAAAAGGAGCATAAACCAATTCTACTATACAAATTTGAAACAAGGTCATGAAAACTTGCTGAAATTAAAACAAAGTATTTTTTTTTTTTTTTGACAGGCAGAGTGGACAGTGAGAGAGACAGAGAGAAAGGTCTTCCTTTGCCATTGGTTCACCCTCCAATGGCTGCCGCGGCCGGTGCGCCACGGCCTGCGCATTGCGCTGATCCGAAGCCAGGAGCCAGGTGCTTCTCCTGGTCTCCCATGGGGTGCAGGGCCCAAGCACTTGGGCCATCCTCCACTGCACTCCCGGGCCATAGCAGAGAGCTGGCCTGGAAGAGGGACAACCGGGACAGAATCCGGCACCCCGACCGGGACTAGAACCCGGTGTGCCGGCGCCGCTAGGTGGAGGATTAGCCTATTGAGCCACGGCGCAGGCCAAAACAAAGTATCTCTGATTGAAAGAGTAATTGATTAAGCCAATGAGTTTCATGACTACAAGTTCATATTCTGTTGTCAATCTTTAATGTACTAGATAACTGAGTTGTAAGAAATTAATTTTATGAAATGTTATCCATCCCATCAGCTCACTGTAATCCTTATTGAAAGCAAAGGCTAATGTAATGGGAACAAAACATTCACACTCTGTGGTCATATTTTGCATGATCAGGTAGCACACTTTGCATTGAACTCTCCAGACAGCACAGCAAGAGTTCCCCGTTTTGATGAGGATAAAATTGGAAAGTGGTCATTTCATAGATCCTGACTGATCTAACCATTTTAAAAAGTCTATCAATCAAGTCCTTTGTGTTTTTAAGGTCTTTAACAGTGCACTGTATTCAAATGTCAGAGATGCTAGGAAACGAATTCCAGCATTTATGATGACTGCATTCTTAAAATATGTCTCATGCAATAACAGACAAGTAATTTCTGAACATCAACAAAATTACCAGTAATTACCTGGTTATCTCATGTACAGTTCAAATAGATTATGTTTTCCAAGTTTCGCTCACCTTTTCCCAATCACTCAATAAGACATTTTGCTGGTGTATATATTAAGGAAAACTGTATAATTTTATCTTCCTACTACAGCATTACTCTCATTTAGGAAACTGTGCTGCCATCAGTAAAAATACACCTAAATTATTATTTACTGTATTGTAGCAAACCCTCAAATTTCACTTAGAGAAGAAAAATAATCAGCCATGAGGAATCAAAGGTAGTATTTCTATTTCCAAACTTTTTGAATTGTCAAGCAACAGCTTTATTGCCATGATGTACTTAAATTCATTCTCACTATTGAGTATCTCCCTCTTCAAAAAGTGTTATTCAATTACATGGTTCCACAGCACGCTACAGGTCAGCTGCTAATAGCAAAGATGCATTATGATGTGCTTTTATTATTTCTAAGGAGAAAAATAATATATTGTATGAAAGAACTTCAGTCATAGTGTTTTCATTAATCTGCAAAAACAGATAAGCAATTGAATTTAGAATTACACAGCAAAGAAGAAAAAAATCTTTTCACATGGATTAACTAAGAAAAAAGCCCTGCTTTTAGCATGATGAAACAGTGAACAAACACCAAGAAATAAAATTAAATCTAAAATTGCATTAACTCCGACCTATCACTTTCAAACAATCTAGCCAGTGTTTGAGTTACTAAAACACTAATTATGTTTAGCAAGTGTTTGAGGTATATCCGTCTCATAAATATCATTGCCTTTTGTTCATCAGCAATGTAAGGTTTAAAGTTGAAATGTACAAGTTTTGGAATTTTTTTTTTATTTGACAAGTAGAGTTATAGACAGTGAGAGAGAGAGACAGAGAGAAAGGTCTTCCTTCCGTTGGTTCACCCCCCAAATGGCCACTATGGCTGGCACTCTGCACCTATCCGAAGCCAGGAGCCAGGTGCTTCTTCCTGGTCTCCCAAGCAGGTGCAGGGCCCACGCACTTGGGCCATCCTCCACTGCCCTCCCAGACCACAGCAGAGAGCTGGCCTGGAAGAGGAGCAACCGGACTAGAACCTGGCACCCATATGGGATGCCTGCACCGCAGGTGGAGGATTAACCAAGTGAGCCATGGCGCCAGCCCAAGTCTGGGCATTTTTAATGAAAATAAAGTTTTTATTTTATGCCATAATGGGGGGGAGGAGTGAAAATCTTCAATTGTTTTGGGGATAAAAAGTGTCAGAACATGGAAAGGTAAAAATATTTCTACTTAATTATCATAATGACAGAAATAAATAGATCTGTAGGAAATCTCCAATATTTCCTACTGTTTGCCACATGCTGTTCTTCCTTTCTCACCCATGAATGCCTACCTCTCACACTATGCATTCCCAGCATAAAATTATTTTATTCTAGCTGAATGCTTTGTTTACCAAAATTCGATCTCAATTATTGTCATCACTACAATAAGGTATTCCACATAGGAGTATCTTTTCAGTAAACTCCATATTTTATTTTAACCTTAGTTAATGGATTCTTCTCAATGCATTAAATGCCTTATTTCCTTTTGGAAAAAAAAATGGTCAAATCATCTTCTGATAAGTCAGAATTTATTTCTACTTTGCCTTAGTTAATTCATTTATATACCTGGCTTTAGATCTTACGGAAAGGCATGGTGGGCCAATTTAAAAAGAATGTGGGTTCTCTCAGTTATTTTGCATAGCCTTAGTTAATTCTCCTATTTTTTGTAGCTTTTATTCTTATCTAATTTTTTTACAGCTTTTTATTTCCCTGTCAGTCAGTCATTTATTTTTTTAGTGGATCTCTAAATGAGTCAGGAATTTGTCTGAGTTTACATAGGACAATGTTGACGCTAGATAAATAAAGCAGTTAAGAGTTGTGGATAAAGTCAAAGAAAACAGGCTCTGTATGAAGAATGTAGGCCTTTATTTTTAATAAACTACCACATATCCTAGTTGTGCCATATCCTCTGGCTTTTTGGTGTTTTCATTTCTCCCTACCCTTTGTTTCTCACTTGCATAAACAGCCTGAGGTTCATTTATTCATTCAATAAACATTTAACAGTTACTAATACATTAGGTCTTGAGAATAAACAAACAACAAACCCACTTTGGAAAGTTCCAGCTTAGGAGAGATAGAGATATAAAAAAACAGCAACAAAAAAAACCAGCAAGGACGGTTGCAATTTTGATTATAGAAATATGTAGCGACAGGCACACAAGAGGTTCTCTCTGGTCTTCAAGAGAAGGCACACCATTGGAGATGCAATTTAACTCAGCCTACAAACAAGAATGAAAGGACATTTCAAGTGTTCAACACTTGGAGTCAACTCAACTGATTGGAGACCTTTTATTATTTATAATCGTCAATTATTTGTAGAAAGTAATTCATGGCACACGGGTTTAATCAAAACTGCACGAGGAGTTATATGAGACCAGATCATTTAAGTGTTTGGGGTTAGACCAATTGTGATTTGAAAAACTATGTAGAACTCCTCAGATCGAAATGCAAGATGGCAAAGCACAGACTTTCCTTTGAAGAGATTAGCAGACAAGGGAAGAAAGGTGATAAAGTCTAGAGGCCTAGAAGTTTTAGATTTTCTTTACAGTTAAATGAGAACTTAGGTTATTACATCAAAAAGATTCTGCTTTGAGTTGTGTGTGCTGAGGACAAATGAAATTCCTAGCTTAGGAATTCTATTGGTTCTACTTGTGCATTAACACTTATTCCATCTCATTCCTTCATTTCTATCCCTTGAAGAGCTCAGTCTCACCAAGGTCATCAATGTCCTCAGTATTAGCAAATCCAACAGACACTTTTCAAGCCCCACAACAGCACTTGAAAGTATCTCTCCCTAACCGTGTCTAAACAAGATAAGAGTCGGAGAACTCAAGGGGCTTCCACAGCCTTGGAAACTCATGACTGGTGCATAGGGAGATTACTGATGCCATAAACAGGAGTGTCAATTTGTAAAGTCAACAACAGGAGTCACTGTGCACTTACTCCTCATGTAGGATCTCTGTCCTTAATGTGCTGTACACTGAGGCTTAATACTATAACGAGTACTCAAACAGTATATTTCACTTTGTGTTTCTATGGGGGTGCAAACGATTGAAATCTTTACTTAATGTACACTAAACTGATCTTCTGTAAAAAAAAAAAAAAAAAAGAAAGAAAGAAATTATCAATTCCCAACTTGACTCTCACTGGGATTAAACATGACAATAGGTCTGATCTGATTTCATCATCATTTAAAAAAAATCATCTATTATTTTTCACTTTATGTTTCTGTGTGGGAGCAAACTGTTGAAATCCTTACTTAAGGTATACTAAGCTGATCTTCTGTATATTAAGATAATCGAAAATGAATCTTGATGTGAATGGAAGGGGAGAGGGAGTGGGAAAGGGGAGCGTTGTGGGTGGGAGGGACGGTATGGGGGGGGGAAGCCATTGTAACCCATGAGTCGTACTTTGGAAATTTATATTCATTAAATAAAAGATAAAAAAAAAAAAGAAAGAAAGTATCTCTCCCTAAAAACATGTAAGCATTTGGTCTCTTGTATATAACCTTCCCTGGACTTTCCTCCTACTCCACAGCTTTTCTTCCTCCCTCCACTCCTGGACTTTTCCTACGCTCATCCTCCATAAATGGGGGTTGCCCAAGGGTTGATCTTGAATCATAAACTTTTGTTTATGGTGACCTCTATTTCCCATGGTTCTGTTGTCTCTTATATGCCAGTAACTCTCATGAGATTATCTTCAACCCATATATGAGGTCTGGCTCCACATGTCCAGTTTCTATTCTGGCATTTCCAGTACAGTAGCTATTTAAGAGTCAGCTCAAATTCAGACTGTCCCAAAGGAAGGTCAAGTCTTTCCATTCCACACAAATGATAACCACCCTCCCACAATTGTTTCCTATCTTAATAAATACTACAAACATCCAGCCAGGTGCTCATAAAAGAAGCCTGGGAATCATACTTGATCCATCCTTTTCTCTCACCCTTTACACCTACAGAAATACTTTGATTATTCTTTCTTGTTATTTCTAGGATCTACCCCATGCTTCCCAATTCCAGAGTGAGTGCCATCACCCAGTATCATTCGATTGACTGCACCCTCCTTGAGGTACACTGAATTCCCAGAACAGCTCAAATCAATGCTCCTGCACCAAGGCCAATTATGCCCCGCAGGGCTGGCTCACCCGGCCCCTTCCTGCCCTTTCCTCTGCATCCCCCTTCACAATCCCTGAATTCCAGCAAAACTGGTTGTCTTTTAGAATAAGGGTCTCAGTAACTATTTCTGAAAGAGTAACTAGGGGACGGAAGGAAAAAAAACACATGGAAGGAGAAAGAGGAAGAGAAAGGAAGAAGGGAGCAAGGACTGCATGTCACCGGCTTAAGGGAATTTTAAAAAAATCTGCTTTTGGAATCAGAAACTCTGAGTCTGAGTTCCAGCTCATTCAGAGTCTCATGATTTCTAAAATGGGCAGAACATCTCCCTCATGGGGTATACGGTATAATAAAGGCTAAGTGAGGTGTTGTGTGTAAGGGTAGTGTGTACATTGTAAGGCATCATACAAACAGAATATGGGAGTTTCAGACATATAAAGTACCCCAGGAGCCTATCACAATGATAATGCAATTTACAGAGTATGAAGAAATGTGTGTTCAGAGGTTCAAAATCTTTTTTTCTTTGCCCATCTATCATTCACAAGCTTTAACTACACAAAATTCATCAGATCCATGCAAAGTACGTCACTGTACCTCCCCATCAACGCCTCTCATTACACTGCTCTGATTTTCAATGAGAAACTGAAAAATGGCTCAGCTTGTGACATCTCCCCCATCACAAAATTATTGAATTTATATTCTCTCTGCAGGTAAATATATTCTTACTAGGCATAATAATAATCTAAACTTATTTTGAAACAAAATAATTTCAAAACTTTTTGAAGATTTGCTTATTTATGTGAAAGGCAGAGTTACAAGGGGTGGGGAGAGGGAGAGGGAGAAGGAGAAGGAGAGAAAGAGAGAGAGTGCGCACACACGTGTGATATCTTCTATCCCATTAGCAAGGAGCTGGATTGGAAGTGGAGCAGCTGGTACTTGAATGGGGGCTTGTATGGGATGCCGGCATCACAGATAGCAGCTTAACCTGGTCCGTCACAATACCAGTCCCAGAATTTTACAATTTTAAAACCAATACAATCAGAAAAATCCTTGTAAGAAACTTGCCAAAAGTTAAGGTATCAAGCAGTTTCAATTTTGAATTTTTTATTTAAAAAAGCATTTTTACAAAGCTAACTCTGAGAGTTAAGTTTTTATTTAAATGGTCTCCAGTGAGAATAGAGTGGTCCAGCTACCATCCCTTCCTCGTATCACCAGGTAACCAAGCCAGGGACAGCAGGGCACATCCTGTAGCTAGTCACATGAAATATGAGGTGTTTGTCAATGGCTGGTGATGACATTGGCCTGGCCCCAGCCTGTTGCTAGAGGAACACCCACAGTGGAGAAGGAGTTCTTGATGGTTTTGTCTATGGATATGATAGAGGATCCAAAGCTGCTGTCACAGCACTGATGTGCACTATAGCCATGTGTGAATGTCGGTTCCCAGTCAAAGATCTCAAAGTTGTTAGTAATGTCCACCCATACCACATGCTCCCCTGGGCAGGCCAAGTCTGCATCTTACTGAGGATGTCTGTAACAACTACACCAACATTGTCACATAGCTCGTGCGGGATAATCTCCAAGGCCTTGGCATATGCCCCCAATCAACAGCTGCCATTTTCCTGGGAAAGTCCTTGAGTGATCCCACAGGTACTCGGAGAGCTCTGTCTTTATCAATGTTCTTGATTTCAGGCCTGCCTTGTTATCATAATGGATTGAAGCTCAAGTCTTGGCTATGGGCAGCCAGTGAAGAAAGTGAAATTCCAGCATCCAAACTGGATCTTGCAAACACCTGGCAGCTGCCCAGCACATCTGCTGACAGAGCACTCAAGCTGGTCTCCATGGGGTCTCTGCAGGCCATCACATCCTCTTAGATTCTCCTCTAAGTGGAGAACATGTGCTCTCGGCGAAGTCATGAGTGGGCACAGCTGCCATGGGGAGTTTGGACAAAATGACTTTGGCCGCAGAATGATGGAGCCTCTCTAACTCATCACAGAGAATGTTTCAACTGGCATCAACTACCACCTGATATTCCTCAACCCTCTGGACTCTAATTTCAGCATTATCTTTCTCTGCTTTTGGTTCAAGTTCAACATTTAAAAAGGCAATCATCAGATTATTGAACTTCTTGGGTTGCATTTCACACCCAGCCAAACAGAAGTCTTCTTAAATGCAATACTATCTACCAGCTGAGATTCCTCTAGGGCTCTACCCTGACCTCAATTCCAATCATTTTAATCTGCAAAAAATCATTTAGCACCATCACTGCACCAACCCCCAACTTAGTAAAGAAGGCTTACCACTGGGAAAGGGCAGGGCATCAGAATTATCATAGCACACTTCTGCTGCAGCCTCCTCCACTCCACTTTACCTCGCTTCTCCAGTCACAGCAACCTCTTTGATCTTGGAGCACAAACCTTTCTCCATATACAGTTTCACCTGCTTTAGAAACTGTGTAGGGACCAGTGCAGTGGTGTAGATGGTTAACCCTCTACCTGCAGTGTTGGTATCCCATAAGGGCACTGGTTCAAGTCCCGGCTGCCCCACTTCTGATCCAGCTCTCTGTTAATACGCCTTGGAAAAGCAGTGGAAGATGGCCCACCCATGTGGAACACCCAGAAGAAGCTCCTGGCTTCAGATCGGCCCACCTCTGGCCATTGTGGTTATTTGGGGGAATGAACCAGCAGATGAAAGATATATATCTCTCTCTCCCTCTTTCTCTCCATATTGCTGCTTTTCAAACAAATCTTTTTAAAAAAGAAACAAAGAAAGAAACGCTGCAGCCTGCAGGATCATTGAGGTGTTGCCATCACCGTTGTCAGCATCTTGGCATTTGGCATTGTACTCTGAAGTCTTTGCTGCAGGATGCATGGTATTCAGGAGAATCAGAATTGTGGCCACATCATTAGAAATTGTTGCTGTGCCTCAGGAAACCCACAAGAAGCTTGTCCATGCCATGAGGACCCAGAGTGGGTCTCCCAGAATTGGCAGCCACCTGGCAGGCACTGATGCTACTCATGAGCTGGGAAATGCCTTGAGAGCATCAGTCGGCTCTTTATACAGGACAACTACTGAGGGCATCTTTCTGGAAGCTTATTCAGTCTTGAATTGGATCACATTTTTTTTTCCTCAAGGGCCATCCTTTTCCATTTCTGAACTAGCCCTTCCTTTTCCCTTTATTAATAAAGAAGCAACATCAAATAGGATACACAAGCTATCTCTGCTTCCTATGTTAGTAATTAAATGCATATTACACCAAGATTATAGGACAATGTTTCATACTTACATAAATAAAGTGTGCCTCCCTTCATATGTCTACATAGAAAATGCCTTCACAATTATATATCACACATTTATTTCACTGGATAAAATAGTGGCCATATACATGACAGATAATATAGTAGCCACAATTCTCTAGGTGTCTATGTGAGTAACTACACCTTGAATTTATTTTTGTGCACTGTACTTTCCATGAGTAGAGTTTTTTAAAGCTATATCGATAATAATAAAATGGCTAACCATGATTAGCAGCATCCAGGCGGCAGTATATCCATATGCGTGTACTCCAAGCCAAGCATTCATTTCAACCTCATCTGCTGCCTCACTTCTGCTATCTCGTCTACCAGAACTGCTCAGGCCTCAGATTCATCCAAGGAACTGCCAGAATCAGTCCAAGAAAGGAGAAAAGAAGCCAATTACGAATTTCATTACTTTCACAATTATCTTCCAGAGAAACATAAGAACACTGAATTTTAAAAAATATAAAAGAAAATCTCTTCATATCCAACAGATCTTGATCAAACTAAACACTACAGAAGTTCTTCTGAAATTAGATATGATAGGATTTTCAGGAAGTTTTGATACATATTCCAAGGTAAAACAACTTCTTACTACTTTGCTTTTTCTTTGTTTAGTCTGACTCAAGTGTTATTGTAATTACTGGATTAGTGATTCGTTTTAAAAGCAAATTTTTAGACTTGAAATAGCTTTGTGAAACCATCTCAGATTTCAGCACCTGAAGACAAGTGATCTGGTTCTGCCAAGTCACTAGAAGCCTTCTGTGCCTGCATCTTCCCTCCCTTTTCTCTGCCCTTGAAATGGCTTTGAAGTGTTAAAAGAACTTCATCTATTTAGGAAACAGAGAGATTATCCCAAGGCTCTGAACTTGAGTACGAAGAAAAAGTGCTCGCCTCAGGACTAAAGATGTCTGGGCATATGCCAGGCAGGAATGGGTGTCAGGGTCCTTTGATGGAAATCCACAGTCTCAGAAAAGTACCCAAGCAAAGCACAACAAACAATGAAAGCTAATTGCCAGCGTCAGGATTGTCTTCATAATGGATTGCATCTGCACAGTTTAGCGTCCAGTGTTAATTAACCACAGCCAGGTTTCCCTGACGCAGGCCTCCAAAGCAGCAGCCCTATCCACAGGTCAGTGTTTAGTCTTTTGTTGCCACGGTTCCCTCAAGAAGTTCAGGCTTTCTATAGCACAAAACACTGCAAATAAAGAGGTGCAGGAATAACTGAAATGGCAGTTCTTAGGGGATCAAGCAGGAAAGCACTGAGTTTTACTGGTTGTTAGCAAGGGATCAGCTCCAATCAATTAATGATTTAATTACCTAGACTAATTAAGATAATGAACAACAGTAAGCCTACAATCAATTAGCTTTATCCAAACTTTCTGTTTTGCAGAAAAGGCCTTAAAGATTACATTTTTCTCCTAAAGGGTGCAATAGAGTGTGTGAGTATATTACAAAAAAAAAAAAAATACAGATATGATCCTACTCTATAGCTCAACCAAAATACACGGTCATTTGAATGTTTCCTCAGTGACAGGACTTTAAAAGATGTTACCTGGATAGGTGGCAGAGCCTTAATATTCCAAAAAATTGCAGATTTTAAACTGAATTATGTCTTTTTAATGCAAGCAATGGACCACAGACAGACATGTGTCCCTCTGGTCACTTGGCTTCTGGGATTTCAGTTACTTCAAAGTAAACATCCAAGAATATGAAACCTCTTTGAAAATACACCAGAAAGTAGCAGTGTGTCATGATCACATTGTTCTTGGAGCAAAACATCTGTGAAATTACTTGGCATAGGGTAGGATATTCAAATTTCATAAGAAAGAAGTTCATACAAGAAGCAAGCGGGAAGGGGAGCAGATGAGAAGCAGACCCTCAGGAGGAGAGCAGTCAAAGTCCTACAGTGTCGCCCCCATCATCTATATCCACTTTGGAATATAAGGTTTCCTGGTTTGGTGTTCTAATTATACTACATGTTCCTCACATTCTTGTGTTAAATTATGATCCCTATTATAGCTAACCTATTATTGCCCCAAATAAATGCATTTTAGTAGCTTTTTCCGCAAGCCAAATACCACGTGACGCATGGTGTTCAAATATGTCATCACACATCCACCACACTCCTCAGTTTACCTGCACGTATATTATATTTTTCTTTCTCAAAACAAAATTAAGGCCGGCGCCGTGACTCAGTAGGTTAATCCTCCGCCTTGTGGCGCCAGCACACCGGATTCTGTCCCGGTTGCCCCTCTTCCAGGCCAGCTCTCTGCTGTGGCCAGGGAGTGCAGTGGAGGATGGCCCAAGTGCTTGGGCCCTGCACCCCATGGGAGACCAGGATAAGTACCTGGCTCCTGCCATTGGATCAGCGCTGTTCGCCGGCCACAGCGCGCCAGCCACGGCAGCCATTGGAGGGTGAACCAATGGCAAAGGAAGACCTTTCTCTCTGTCTCTCTCACTGTCCACTCTGCCTGTCAAAATAAATAAATAAATAAATAAATAAATAAATAAAACAAAATTAAGTCACTGGGCAGTTTTTCAGTGCCACGTTAGCTAGACCGAATTATGCTTACGAGGGAAGTTCCAAGTCAACCATGGATGAAAAGTGCTAAAATTTCATACCTTACAGACTAAGCCAGCTCTACACAAGGCAAAAGAACTGATTCAGTTTCCTAAAGACTTCTGAAACACTTCCAAAATGCAGAGGGGACCTAAATCCAACAAAATGGATACTACCTATGAAATTCACAACTGTTCTGTAATCAGCTAATCAGTTACTGAGAGCCTACTGTGTGTCAAGCAATGGACAAATAGGCCTGGAACAAAGAAGAAGTCATCTAGTGCACATCACACCATTTGGAGTGACAACTTTCACAACAAGAGTGGTTGGGGTAGGTGCTGACAGGGACCTGGAGAATGGGGAACCCTTCACCCTGCTGATGGGAATGTCAATTAGTAAAGTCACTCTAGAAGACAGTATGGAGGTTCCCCCCCAAAATTAACATGGAAGTACCATGTGATTCAGCACTCTTACTAATGGGTATATAGCCAAAGGAAAGAAAATCAGTATATTGAAGAAATATATACACTCCCATATTTATTGCAGCTCTATTCACAATACCCAAGATATGGACTCTACCAAGTGTCCATGTGTTCATCAATGAATGAATGGGAAAAAAATATGGTATACATACACAATGGAATACTGTTCAGTCATAAAAATAATGAAAGTCCATCATTTGCAATAATATAGGTGAAGCTGGAGGACAGGCACAAAAAAACAAATACCACAGATTTTTCTCATAATGTAGAACCTGAAAACCAATCATCTTCTAGAAGCTGAGAGTAGAATGGTGTTATTGAGAGCCAGAATGGTAGCAAAAGGAGAAGTTTAAGGAAACATTTGTCAAAGGACACAAAACTTCAATTGGACAAAGTTCAAGAGATCTATTTAACAGCAAGATTACTGTAGGTAATCATATATTCTGTTCTTGAAAAATGCTGAGTGAACATAGTTTCACCACAAAAATAAACCCCATGTAAGGTAATACATGTTAATTAAACTGAGTCATTTTACAGTGTATATATACTTTACGATATGTTGTAAACATATCTGATTTTACCAATGAAAGAAATAAAATAATAACAATAAAAAGAGGCCATCTACACCCTAGCAGGAAAGTACATCTCAAAAGAAAGAGGTGGAAATTAGAATGATCAAATAAGTTTAGCACAGGATAGGACACTTTGGAATTCCATAAAATGGGGAAATGATGCTAATAGAATCCACAAGAATTAAGGATGTGATCTCTCTTAAGTCAAACTACATGGTTTATGTTCACAGCTTCATCACTATGTTGAGCAACAGCAAGTAACCACAGACAAGTTACTTAACCCCTCTGAACCACAATTTACCTTATCTTACTTTCTACATAATAAGGGTTTCTAAAACACAAGATTGTTGTTGACTAAGTGAAGTAATCCTTGGTGCATGCTTGTTCTAAGTGTTCAATCAACGTTAATTCTTCCTGTAACTGATACTAGAAACATTTTTCCTTGCAATATTTGACACTTTGTGTCCCTGAAAATGAGTTACAGCCCCTGTGGAGGAAAGCAAATATCTAGACATGTTGGCTTTTCCAAATTCCTCAGGGCAAATATATAAGAAGCTCATGATCAGTAGCAACTATGAGGTATGAGGTAAATCTAGGTGCTACAAACAATGTCTCTTTTGTCATGGTGAATGTGTTTTTAAATCAGAATTAACTGTTTATGCTGGGCCAGTGCTATGGCTTAACAGGCAAAGCTGCTGCCTGCAGTGTCAGAATCCCATATGGGCACCATGCCCTACTTCTGAACCAGCTCTCTGCTATGACCTGGGAAAGCAGTAGAAGATGGCCCAAGTCCTTGGGCCCCTGCATCCGTGTGGGAGACCAGGAAGAAGCTCCTGGCTCCTGGCTACGGATCCGCACAGCTCTGCATGTTGCGGCCATCTGGGGAGTGAACCAGTGGATGGAAGATTTTTCTCTCTCTCTCTGCCTCTGCTTCTCTGTAACTCTGCCTCTCAAATAAATAAATAAAAATATTAAAAAAAGAGATTTATTTATTTATTTATTAGAAAGGCAGAGTTACAGACAGTGAGAGGGAGAAACAGAGAGAAAGGCTTTCCATCTGTTGGTTCACTCCCCAATAGCTGCAATGGTGGGAGCTGCGCCCATCCGAAGCCAGGAGCCAGGTGCTTCTTCCCGGTATCCCATGTGGGTGCAGCAGCCCAAGGACTTGGGCCATCTTCTACTGCTTTCCCAGGCCACAGCAGAGAGCTGGATTGGAAGAGGAGCAACCAGGACTAGAACTGGCACCCAAATGGGATGCCAGTGCCACAGGTGGAGGATTAACCTACTGTGCCACAGCGCTGGCCCCAATAAATAAATCTTTAAAAGATATTTATGCAAATATTATCCAGATATTATGGAACAGTCATATTGAAAAAAAACTATTTCTTAGAACTTCAATTATGAAGGACCTTGAGACACTTGGTGATCACAGAATTTTTAGGATCTCCATCAACTGAATAAAACTAGGCTTTGGGTTAAGACGAAAATTTAAAAATTTATCACAGTAAGCATTTTGACCATCAAAGTATATAGCTTCCTACTGACACTTTTACTTGGCTCAGAGAAAATTTTAAAACTCCATATGTTGTTATGTAATTAATGTTTGATGTGAAAATACCCTACTTCATTTTAATGACAAATATTTTAAATGCACAATTCATAATAACATTAATGTTTCACCCTGTAATTCAGTGTAATTGATTAAATAATTAAATATCATCCTAAAACACTGTAAGAACCAACTACGAATATATATATAAGATAATAATATTTTTCATCAGCAATATAAAGTAATTGTCTTGGTAATTAAGAAAACTCATTTGGTACTAGTGATAGTTTATTCAAACATATAATTATACTATATAACTAACAAGTGCTCCTTTTAATCAAGTATATAATTATTAAAATATTCTTGAGGAATATAATTGGTGTATTATAAATATATTTCTATCATGACTACTTAAGCCTCAATAAATACACTTTTAAGAGGGCCTCAGTTTAATTAGCATAGAGTTACTCTCTCCTTGAAATGAAATTAAATCCTTAAGGGAAACAAGTAATTTGGAGCATAATCTTACATTACTTAAGTGTAATTACTATACCTTGCCAAGTAAAAAAATAATCCCCAGAGAACCTACTTGCCAAAAATACAAAGATCACCTATCTTCAAGCAATATTTCTCAACTTCCCTGTGTGAGAGGACCACATGAGAAGCTTTTATATAAATCATTACACCCCCATCTTCAGAGGTTCTGACACAAATTGGTTGGTGGTGGGTCGTGGGTATCAACCATGTCTTCTTCTTCCTTTTTTAAGTTCCAGAACTACTGCAGCAGAGAAAAATAAAATGTATTTTTTCCCAGTCCATAAAAGTCTACTGCAGTTTTATTTGTAATTACCAAATATTTATCATATATTTGATGCAATCATACGCAAGAAACAATCTGACTGATTCATGCAACATGACTGAATCTTAATTATATTTTAAATGAGAGCAAACAACCCCAAAAGGCAACATATTGAGGAAGTATGAGGTATTTCTTAAGGTAAAGGAATTGTTACATGTAATTGTAGTGGTAGGTACATAACTCAGTGCATCTGTCAGAACCCATAGAAGTTCACACCACAAAGAATGGATTTAACTGGATATAATTTAAAAAAAATCAACCAAGAAGTCGGGGAGGGAGGGAGATGGAACGCAGACTGTGACAAATGAATCAGCTGCCTTGCAAGTCTATCACATAACTGCACTGAAGGAGATGGGAGAGGAGCTGTCCTATGTCATTTTGGCTGACAACACTGACCTGGATTCTGTAAGGCTAAAGACAGCCTATAGTAACCCTCTTTCCTTGCTCTAAATTATGTATGTGTATATATACACACACACACACATATACACACACACACATACATATATAATTATAAAAATGATCACTTCATTATTTCTATAATAAATATTTTTTATTATCCACTACACGTGACTATAAATGAGTAAAGAATAACATGTTAAAATCTGAAGGGTTTTCACAAACATTTTACCAGTGTGATTTTAACCACTGTTTGCTTTCATTTGCTAGCTTGCTTTTTTTTTTTTTTTTTTTTTTTTTGAAGAGAAGCTGGACAATAATGAAAGTAGCCAGAAATTGCTTCATGGATCCACAATGGTTATTTACAGGCCAAGGAAAAAGTGAATTGAAAATGCAGTTATTTTACGGGTACTCTCAACAGGAAATAATCAGCTGAAAATCAGCTGATAACCAGCTGATCTTCTAGATACTATGTACCTTATTCTACTGTATTGGATTTTTTCATGTTAATAAATTTGAATTTTAAGTCTTCAGTATATCAAAAAATCTCAAAATCAATGCATTCTTAAAAACCTAGGTGTTTGTGTGTATATACGTGTGTATACTTTCTAATTTATTTCTAAAACAGAACCTGAGCGGAATAAATAGTAAAGAACTAAGACAAAATTAGGATATGACAACAGAGGGCCCAGCACTGTGGTATAGCGGGTAAAGCCGCTGCCTGCAGTGCCAGCATCCCATATGGGCACCAGTTCAAGTCCCGGATGCTCCATTTCTGATCCAGCTCTCTGCTATGGCCTGGGAAAGTAGCAGAATATGGACCAAGTGCTTGGGCCCCTGCATCTGCGTGGGAGACCTGGAAGAAGCTCCTAGTTCCTTTCTAGTTTCGGATCACCGCAGCTCTAGCTGTTGCAGTCAATTGGGTAGTGAACCAGAGGATGGAAGACCTCTCTCTCCCTCCCTCTGCCTCTCCTTCTCTCTCTGACTTTCAAATAAATAAATATATTAAAAAAATGACAACACCTCCTGCATAACTGATTCTCCAGTGAAAGATTTCCAGGCTCAAACATTTGATTGCATTTTGCTATCCGGTTTCTTCTTGAACTGAGTCCCCATCTTCTCCATCTAAGTCTTTATGCACTGCCACATTCCTTGGAGGACCATGTGTGAATTAATGAGATATAACTGGTACACGGTGACTTAGTTGCCTGCATCAGTTAATCTTATCATAATGACAGAAGCCAGCAAATCCTAGTGGGAAATTTCCTATGGGTTATAATTATTACCAGTGACTAATGTTGGGCCCTGCATTCACAATATAAGGAAACAGGGGTGTATCAGAGAAGTGGGCCATAATTCACTCTTTTTTTTCTCATTCACTTTGCTTTATTTTCATGAAAAACCATCAACCAGGAGTTTTTCACTGCTATCAAGAGCAACGACAGAATTCCCCATACTGAAACCAGAATAATCGTGCAAAACACAAATATAATCAAAATGTCCACCCTCCCCCGTGCATCTTACCGTTTTCTTTTGCCCAGTGCCCTTATTCAGTCATTTCCAGACACTACTGATCCTCCTTTCACAAGTAGCAGCTGTAATCTTTTGTCTACAGTTCCCTGAATTCCAACATGGTTCTAAACAAAGTATTCCTTAAGCTCTCAACTCACTTTTGCCTCCAAGAAGCCTGACCTCCTAATGAGGTTGATTCCCCCCAACACAGGCTGTCTGTACCCTGTCCCTTTCCTTGTAATACTTAACTTTTGCTCCCTGCTAGGCAGCACCCTGCCCTCGTGTCTTTGAATTAGCTGAAGTACTCTTCTCCTATGGCTAATTTCTCCACCTCTTTTAAATCATAGCCTAAATACTGCCTCCTCAATGATGCCTTCCATGACCTGACTGCCCAAGCTCAAATCACATCTGCATCCCCTCTCACACACATGGTGTTGACTTCCCCTGTTCTGCTCTTCTCCGCACCATCATAACAATTTTCATCTTGGAACACATAATATGCTTTCCTATTGATAAACTGCCTTATTTGTTATACTTATTGTTTAATTTCATAATTTCAAGACCCCTAGAATGTGACCTTCATGGAATAGAAATTGGGAGTGGGGGTTTCTGTCTTGGCCATTGATGTATCCCAAAATCCTGGAATGAGAGAAAATCTCTCAAATTCATGAATTACTTATGGACCAAGTATGTAAAACATTTGAAAAGCACCTGGGAAACAGTTCAGATTTCCCAGACCTGAACAACATCTGTGAGTTAGTATAGAGTGCCAAAAAGGTCTCTGGAAGAAAATATCTGTAGACTCAAGGTAACCTATTACAAGGCATATGCAACTAAACACAGGTGAAAAATTAAATCCTGCAGCTATTTAAGTCCCTAATCATTGCCTGTGATAAAAATCAAATTTTTTGTCATTGTTAAATATTTATTGACTTATTTGAAAGGCAGAGTGACAGAAAAGTGAGATAGAGTGATCATCCATCCACTGGTTCACTCTCCAAATGGATGCAATGGCCAATCCGAGTCAGGATGAAAACAAGAGCCTGGAATTACAGGTCTCTCACTTGAGTGTAGGGGTCCAAGGACTTGGACCATCTTCTGCTTTCCCAGGCCACAGCAGAGAAATGGATTGGAAGTGGAGCAGCTGGGACTAGAACTGGCACCCATTTGGGATGCTAGTGTTGTATGCAGCAACTTAAACCACTGCACCACAACACCAGCCCCAAAAGCCAAATTCTGAGATGTCTTAAATTGGGCTAGAAGGTGAAGGGGGGAAGAGACAAGGGAAGTTAATTACTTAACAGCTATAGACTACTAACTCCAAGCAATCAAAAGCAACAACTACCTATACCAAACCTTCCCTGCTTTATTTTATCCACACCTGAAACCTAAGACAATGTAAGTTCAACAACTTATGCTTTCCTTACCAAAGTTCTCATCATAAAAATGTTCTTTGCATCAATTTCTGGTGGATAACCATTTAGCCTTGCTGTTGATAGAGGCAATACTTCTCCTAGGACCTGGTCCCACTCTGGTCAGCATCTAAAACAGCTCAATAAACTTTTATTTCATAGATCATTGAGTCTCAAGAGTTTTGAGTGAACACCAAGTACCTTCCCACAAATTATCATGGTTAATTCTCATGAAGCAATTGTAGGAAATGGTTCTTGTACCCATTTTACAGACAAGCTTGGAAGTTAGGAGAACACAAATCCTGCCTGTCTCCATCTTATTCACTGTCACATCCCTAGCATTCAGCAACAGGATGGGGAGTAGTTAAGTGGAGAAAAAACATCAGCTGAATTAGAAAAAAACATTTTTGTCAGAGAGCTAAATAGACTTGCCCAAGTCCACTTATCTAGCCAAAGACAGTATCTGAATTCAGATAGCTCTATTTGAAAGTTGGTGCTCTTTCCACTTCCTCATATTTCTTCTGATTAAAATTATAAAAACATTTCTGGACCTACACAAATGCAGCAGTGCAGTCAAGCATATACCCAATGTAATTCCTTAGGTCATCTCAAAATAACAACAGGAAATATAAATCAATATTCCTACTTAGCATCATTCCAATCATCACACAACTATCATGCGTCATTTGCTTTAATATGGAGAATTGCAAGCATCATTCTAGACAGAGTTTCATCAAAATGGACAAAGTTACAGCTCTGGTACCAAATCTTCACTCTTCAGTTAACTAGAACATCAGGTTCACAGGTAAATCTTATTACTGCCCAGACAGTACTACAGGATTGGATGAATTTCTCTGTTTCCACCCAGGTGCTCACTGGGGCAGTGCCCCTCTGAGCACTGGCCTTTGAAATGCTAATTCGCTGGCAGAACAACTGTTCTTTAGGTGGAAACATTCTGAGGCTTCACTTCAGGTAGCCAGAGCATTCCCTGACAGAAAAAGGAGCTCCAGCAACCAATGACATGAAGCCTGGAAAGGGATCAAACCAGGAAGAGGGAGAGGGAGCCTCTCTCCCAGCTAGGGCTATCAGGGGCCACCTGAGGTCTTTAAACCTGGCATTGTTAGAACCTACAAGGGGAATGAAAGGATTTAAATGAATAATTCATCACCCCAAATTCACATTCACCACAGTATCTATATAATTGCAGTTAAAGTGCTTTAAATTTGTCCTTCTGCTTTAAGTGTGAGATACCAGGTAATGGAATCCATTCTCTAATTCACTTTCCACAAACAGAATCAGTCCAAATGTTTGCTGCTGGCACACTGTTAAATTTTCTGCTATTGTTAACCACAGAAAGGTCTGGAAACTGCTGGAATTGGGAAATTTTATTCATTTAAATTTCAAAAATTTCTAAAGAGGCCTTGCAGAGAGACTGAAAATCCATGGTGTCAGATGAGATTCATCACACAGACACACTTCTGTTGACCTCAATTTTTAAGTTTGACTTCATGATTTTTAATTCAAGCCAATTTGTAAAAATTAGGGATGGTTCACATATAAATCCGAATTTCCACTTTTTCCAGGAAAATAAGATGCTGAGTTTGCACTCCCAAATAGGAAGAACAAACTAGGTGGCTCTTTGGCTCATGAGATCCCATACAAACTTTCAAAAAGTTGAACCAGCCTGTTCCAATAATGCTTTTTATTTGTCTGGTCACTGTGGACAAATGAATTTACTATCCCTAGCTATATGCAAGGTCTAGTACTGGGGCAGAATCTGAGATGAGTAAATATAGTTGCCCCAAACATGGGAAATGAGAATTTATAGACAACTATATCTAAAAGTAACAGGACAACATGAAAATCATAATAAATGTGTTGGGGAAGGTCCAATTTAGAAGAAAAAGACACACAAAAGTGTCTCCTCCTATAGCTACTTCTCATCCTCTGGCCATCCCATCCATGACTCCCTGAACACCTGTTCAGTTCAACACATCCTACAACCCTGTAGACTCCACCTTCTGATTGGTTCTGCAGGTGGCGTTCTTTACACCATAACCGCATAGTCCACACACTCCTGACTCTCATCTATCAGGTTTTACAGCAGCCTTCTAACTGGTCTCCCTCCTTCAAATGCAGCCCCCTCAACACTGTCAGCGACCCACTAGAAATACATGTTGGGTCTCTTCACTTCCTAGCTTAAACGTTCTCGTTGACTTTCCCTGATGGTTAATAATGCTGGGCTTGAGAATGTAATGCACTTAAGAATGAACTGAGGTGTGTTTTTTAAAAATTACATATGCTTGGTCCTCATCTTCACACACTTTAATTTTATTCCCAGTAATAGCAATGTGTCATCAAGTTGAAGAGTCATTGATCCATCTACCAGGCAAGTTCCAAGCTCCCTAGCTTTGCCCACTCCCCTCCACTATTCCTCTGTTTCTATCACACCTACTAACATCACAATCAGTAAGTGCCTGCTCCTGGCCATACCCTGTGCATTTGTCTACTACTGAACTTAATCCACTCTATGTCAATTATCTCTCTTACGGTGATCTGGGAGCAATGACTTAACTCCATGTTGCTTATATCCCAAATGCTTAGGACATAGTAAATACTAAGAATGAATGGAGACAGCAGAAAAAGATGATGTGGAAAGGAAACACTGTGAAATGAGAAAGAGAAAGTGAGAGAAAACTCGCAAAGCTGGACAACCAGAAAGCACCTTTTCAGCGAAAAAATAATGTTGGTGATCAGGAGTCATTTGTGAAAGTTGCTTTTAGGCCCAAAGAAGCAGCCAGGGTCCTGAGTAAATACAACGAAGGGAATAAAGCCAATTTATTCCCTGCCGAATTGTGGTGTCAGATTCATTTGTTCAACTGCAAACTCTCCAGAGAAAATAGGAGCCAGAATACAGTAACTGTTTTATTATAATTATCACAATACCCCTCCTGTTTCCATCTCTCACTCCAAATCAGAACAATTAAAATGGAAAAAGAATTATGTGTTTTACAATGGCTAAATGATCATCTGATATCCCTTTGCTGATGTAGGTTTGATTACTTCAGAAACAGTAGTTCTCCACAACGATTTCTGCTGCTTGCTTCAAATGATTCATGCTGCAGGGCCCTCCCTCTTCCCTTGAGATTTTACTCCACAGCTGAATAGACTTAACCATTAGTCATTTTCCTTCCTATGAAGCCAAGGTTTTTGTTTAATCTAATTAGTCTTTCTTCTTCATACAATTCTAAACAACCTCAGTCCTAATGAGAATATAGCTATGCCCTTCATACACTTGCACAAATGTGTGCCTTCTACTAGCTGCCAGCACAGACCGACAAGGGTCGCCTCTTCAAATTATCCCATCTGAGTCAGGGATTCCAACTACAATACATAGCATGCTACTCTGCTGCCCATCCTGCACAAAAATGTTTTTCAATTTGCTGACATGATGGAGCCTAAGTGGCATTTCTGAGCACTCGCTGCTGGATCAATGGCTCTTTCTTGTTAGTTTTAGTTTGTTTTGATTTATAAGCACTGAAATGGTACAGAGTATATCTAGACCAGAAGTACCCATAATATGATCAAATTCACCATGACGTGTCTGCTTTTGCTTTCCTTTATGGAACCAATATCAGGCTTCGATACCCATGATTACAAACTACTTCTTTATAGGCCCTTTACAACACTCCCAGCAAAATGTAACACTTTCTAGCACTCCTTTTTTCTCTGTATTTAAGATGCTCATAGCTCCAAATGTCAGGTGCATGGTGCAACCACAACCATCCCACAGCTGATAAATTATTCATGTTTCTAGAGTTCTCAATGTGAAATGGCACTAACAGCTGACTACCTGAAACACCTCCCAAAGACACAAAGCACAGTAACATGCAAAGCTTCTTCTGCATAAATTCTAAAGGTTAAGCACCATTAAACATCTTTGTTTATCAAGAGATGTGCTCCTTGAACTTAGTTCTTCTAATTAATCCGCTCCCAATAAACATTACTAACAAAGCAAAGTACTGAGAGAGGCTAATCAAACGTGTCTCTTTCCCTTGATGATCTCACCAGGTTAAACAAGGCCCTGTGCTGATACTCTGCACCACTCTTATGTGGCGAGAACATGCAGGTGAGTCAGGTCACAAGCCACATTCATCAAATGATGGCCCTCAGACAAACCTTTCTCACTGTACATAGTTTTTAAACAGGCTTCACTGGGGGAGCCGGTGTTGTGGTATAGCGGGCAAAGCATCCCATCCGGTTACCAGTTCAAGTCCCAGCTGCTCCACTTAGATCCAGCTCCCTGCTAGTTTCCTGAAAAAGCATAAGATGCCTAAGGTTTCCCTGCCACCCACATGGGAGACTTGGATGAAGCTCCTGGCTCCTGGCTCCTGGCTTCAGCATCACCCAGGCCTGGCTCTTGTGGCCTCCTGGGAAATGAACCAGAAGATGGAAGATAAATAGATCAATCGATCGATCAATCTCTCTCTCTCTCTCTCTCCCTCTGTTCACCTACCTTTCAAACACATAAAATAAATCTTTTTTTTTTTTTAAATAAGAAAAGGCTTTACTAGAATACAGCCACAGCTATTTATTTATGTGTTGTGTACTTGACTTCTGGCTACAACAGCAAAGTGGACCAGTTGTTACATACACCATATGACCTGCAACACCAAAAGTATTTACCATAATAGCCCTTTCAGAAAATATTGGTCAACTCTGGATAAAAGGTACGTAAAATGTATAAAACTTTCAGAAGGCTAGCACTAAGTAGGATTTTAACTGGTAAATATCATTAACATGTTCATTTATTCAACTGCATTTAAATGCTTGTTAAGGACTTCTTTTATGTTGCTGTTTCAGAGGGGATATTAAGTTAAAACCACCACAGGTCTAAGATTGCTCTTTGGGGCCGGCACTGTGGTGCAGCGGGTTAAAGCCCTGGCCTGAAGCCCCGGCATCCCATATGGGCACCTGTGTGAGTCCCGGCCGCTCCACTTCTAATCCAGTTCTCTGCTATGGTCTGGGATAGCAGTGAAAGATGGCCCGAGTGCTTGGGCCCCTGCACCCACGTGGGAGATGCTGAAGAAGCTCCTGGCTCCTGGCTCCGGATCAGCGCAGCTCTGGCCATTGTGGCCATCTGGGGAATGAACCAGCAGATGGCCAATCTCTCTGTAACTGTCTTTCAAATAATTAAAAAAAAATCTTTTTTTTAAAAAAAGATTGCTCTTCAATATGGTAGGTGCTTCATTTTGAGGACAGTAATTGTCCTGTGTTTCGATTATTTACTGCTGTGTTTCAAAACACCTCAAAAGTTGCTAAAGGCAAAGATTTCTTTGCACATGACTCTGCCATACAGGCTTTGTTAGGAAATTAGAATCTTCATCTCACTTGAGGTCACTCACATGGCTACAGTCATTTAAGAAAAGACTGGAGCTGGCTGGAAAACCAAGACAGCTTCACTCATATACCAAGTTCTTCACCAGGGACAGCTGAAACAGATATGGGCTGTTGGCTGAGCATTTTTCTCTTTCCATGGGGATGCTTCTGCAGAGGAGCTGAGCATCTTGGAAAGATAACTCAAGATGCCAGAGAGCGAAAGTGGAAGCTCCCAAATCTCTTGAGCGCCAGCCCCAGAGCTGGTATAGTACCATTTAACTCAGCATCATTCTATTATTAATGAAAGCAAGTATAGATACTAACACATATTCAAGGTTGGGAAAACTGAATCCACCTTAATCTGAGGAACTGTAAAATATTTTGGTCATGATTTCCAGCTTCCTGACTGTGAGGATGGTAACAACATGGTTTGGTTATAAAATCACGGAAGCAAACATTTTTGCTGACAATTTAGTATCAAATTGACAGACAAGGGTGACAAGACAGCCTACTGAATAATGAACTCCATTTTATAATAAAATACTAGTTGCTCAGAATTTAAAAGATTCTGATTTTTTTTTTTAATTTGAAATTGGACAGAAGTCATTCTGAAAGTCACTCAACTGTCTCTAATGCATACAGGGTGCATAAATTGTGCCTGTGGAATAATCTTTCTTCCATGAGTCTGGATCCTTACTGTGCCTATCAATGAGAGTCCTGAAGGACTCTGGACCTGACACCAGGCCAGCATCACCTGGTCACTTTGTAAATAGTTCTGACAGCTGTGAATTTTGGGCCTTTGTGCCCGTGCTTTTCAAATGTTTTGCTTCGGGGCCAGTGTTGTTAACGCAGTGTGTTCTACCTTGCAAAGCTGGAATCCCATATGAGCGCTGTTGTGAGTCCTAGCTACTCCATTTCAGATCCAGCTCCCTATAAATGTCCTGGGAAAGTAGCGGATGGTGGCCCAAGGGCTTGGACACCTGTCACCCACGTAAGAGATACAGACAGAGTTCCAGGCTCCTGGCTTCAGCTTGGCCTAGCTCCAACCATTGTGGCCATTTGTGGAGTAAGCAGCAGATGGAAGATGAGTTTCTCTCCCTCTCCCCATCCACGAGGTCCTTTCAGGTAAATAAAAAATCTTTGAAAAAAGTTTCGTTTTGCATCTTCCCTAGAATTCAAGAAAACTTGAATTCTACTTTCCTCCTAACCATCTACTCACCTTTTTGCTCTAAGCAGGCATCCCTTCCGACACTTGGTTTTTATTATTTGAGAACTGGGGATTGTAAAAGATACACTGTCTACTCGAGAAGAAATAAGAATCAGCTATAAAGAGTCTAATTATTCAAGGGGATGGTATTACCATGATGATTCCTATGGGATAATATTTACTGCTAAAATATTAAAAATTAATATATTGTAAAATACATAGTTAATATAATAACAATGACTAATACATGTCTACTTACCATGAGAGAAAGCAGTCTTAAGAATTTTACACTGGTTAACTTATTTAATCTTTACAGCAACTATAATTACTATCAAGACAACAAAACTGAAACATGAAGAGGTAAGTCCTTCTATGCCTCTGGTTCCAAAGATATTAAAAATAACTATGATTTATCTTTCCATTTTGCACATTTTCAAAAACTAATGAGAAGGTCTATCATATTTCTGAAATAAAATTTTCCCATCCAACCCCTATGGAAGTAAGAAACGCAGTGCTGTATCTCCCTTCCTAACCTCTGCACCAACACTGAGCACCAGTGGTAAGTCTGCCCACCAGAGGACATTAAACAGGGTGTGGAGATATTCTGATTGCCACAACTGGGAGATAGTGTGTTAGCATATCTTACAGAATTACAGAAAGTCCCATAAAACAAAAATTTCCCAACACAAAATGTCAATAGCAAGTTTGAGAAACCCTAGTTATCCTGATGACCTAAACATAGCATGGAAAATATTTCAACAGTTCAACATCTAAGTTATAACACAAATCTATAGTGAGATTTCTTTTTCTTTGTTACCGCTTTAAGAAATACTGCTTAATTACTTGAAAATTATCTCAGTAGGTGAAAATGTTAGACACCAGATTTATACATATGCCAGGCATTACTGTATGTATACAGAATTTGATGGAAACAGACTTTCACTGAACACCTGTGTACCTCTCACAGCAGTCCACATTCAGGAGCACATCTAAATGTCACAGGCACTGGTGGAATCGATGTGTATCCCCAAAAGTCAGAAAAATTAAGAAAATTGCCCCAGGTGGGTAGAGGATTCAGAATTTAAGCTAAATCTGGCTGTTAATACCAAGGACAGTTTTACAGAAAACACTTAAGTTATGGCTTAATAATCATTTTGTGGATTATTTTACATTCCCATTGGAATTAAAACTCAATCCAAATATGTTAAATCACAAAAGCAAAAAAGGTTGTTTTTTTTCCTTCTCCCAAATGGAAGAGGTTACTAGGAAAAATTTTATTAAAAGGCTTTCATCTATTTAGAGAAGACAACCTAGGAATCACTTAGGAATCCTACTGCTATAATTTTGACTAAATGGAAACATAAGACAAAGGATTAAAGTTCCTTTCTTCCCAGAAATTCTATGTTGGCCATTGCCCTCCAATTACAGCTCTGCTTTACAAATGTATTCTCTTTAGACCTCTCCCGCTATGGATATTGATGAAGGGAAGTATAGACTTAATTACATGTTTCCAGGGTAGAACTATCATCAGCTTTGAAAGAAAAACAAAACTGGCCAGAGATAAAGAGCTAAAAGCAGACATGTGTGCTTTTGTTAACCAAAGGCTTTAGTATTCCAAGTCTACATTGTCCACATTGTCTGATTCAAAAGAAATTTCAGGTAAGCTGTTCCGACAAGGAGTTTATAACTTCATCACTAGGTTGTACCAACATTCAATGTGCTATTAGCAGGGCAGGGGAAGGGGGTGGTTTTCTCTAGTGGGGATGGCAGTTACTAATTCCATCTTCACAAATGGATATTCGAAGAAAACATCTTTTTCCTTACATACTTGCATACATCTGATTGCTCCAGGGCTATGTGACTTAGCCCCACCCCTGTGTGTCTACACCTTCTTTGCTTTACAGACCTTATTTTACCCTTTGAACACAAGGCTCTTTATGGACTGAGATCCTCTGCAACCACTTTTCATCGGCCTGGATACTCTGAATTCCACTTCTTCATGACTCACCCTTCCCCATCGTTCATCTTAAGTTTTATGTAGGCTGAGCATCTCTAATTTGAAAATGTTAAATACCGCAAATCCACATTTTTGTTTAGTTCCAACATGACCCCTCAAGCGGAAAATTCCACACCTGAACTCATGTGACTGGTCACAGTTAAAACACAGGCACACTAAAAATGTTACATGAAATTACCTTTAGTAAATGTATAAGATATACATGAATGTATAAGATATGCATGAATGTATATGTATAAGATAAATGTAAATGTATAAGATATACAAGAAACATAATGAATTTTATGTTTAGATGTGGGTCCCATCCCCAAGATATCTCACTGTATATATGCAAATATTCCAAAATCTGGAAAGAAAAATCTGAAACACCTCCTTGACATAAAATGGGGTGCCCTGTCCCTTCCCCTAATCTTCTCATGCTCTCATACCACATCAAAGCACATGCCCTATTTTAGGATCTTTGTAGAACTTATCACTCTCTATGTCACACTGTTCTGAGGCCGGCTCTGTGCTGCAACAGGTTATGGCCAAAGCCTGCAGTGCCAGTTTGAGTGTCAGCTATTCCACTTCCAATCCAGCTCCCTGCTAATGCACCTGGGAAAGCAGCAGAAGATGGCCCAAGTCCTTGGACTGCTGCACCCATATAGGAGAGCTGGAAGAAGCTCCTGCTTCTGGCCTGGCTCAGCTCTGGTCTTTGCGGCCATTTGGGAAGTGAACCAGCAGATAGAAGATTTCTCTGTGTCTCTTTTTCTCTCTTTGTAACTCAGTCTTTCAAATAATTAAAGAAACCTTTAAATCACAGTGTTCATTTACTTTTTTTCCATAACCATGTCTTATTGTGCCTCTCTTACCTCTACCACACTCCAACAAAAAAATTCTATGATAATGGGAACTTGGATCGGATTTGTTAGCTACATTTCGTAGGCATGTTTTACATAAAATATTATCACTTTTAAATATTGTGGCTTACAATTACTTTTTATTTATTTGACAGAGTTATAGACAATAAGAGAGAGAGACAGAGAGAAAGGTCTTCCTTCTCTTGGTTCACTCCCCAAATGGCCTCTACGGCCGGCGCTGCGCCGATCCGAAGCCAGGACCCAGGAGCTTCTTTCTGGTCTCCCATGAGGGTACAGGGGCCCAAGAACGGGCCACAGCAGAGAGCTGGACTGGAAGAGGAGCAACCGGGACTAGAACCTGGCGCCCATTTGGGATGCCAGCGCCACAAGGGGGAGGATTAACCAAGTGAGCCATGGCGCTGGCCCCTTTGCAATTACTTTTTAAAATTATATATATATTTATGGGTTTCCATTCAATGTACTTGAAATTACTGTAGTTCAAAGGTTTAAATGACCAATGTTAGGGATAAACAATAGCATTTTTTCTCACTCTTTTATAGGCATCTTAAAAGATAAAGAAAAGAAAACCTACTGGATTGTATTTAACTTAATATATTTGTTGTACTTTTCTATACTTTTAGTTCAAAAGCAATGTATTCTGTACTGTTTTCTAAATTGAAGATATAAGTACTTGGCATTTTTAAATGTCAGATTTAATAACTAGTGTTACTGCAAATGACTGTCACTCTACCATGTTTTGGGTTTTGCAAAACCCTGTGCAAATTATAGAGTGAATTTAAAATTTTTCTCAGAGAACACAACTAAATTGAAGTATCTTTTCTGGTAAGGTACTAAACTTCATTCACAATTCTGATTCTGATTTCCACATTTCTAACAGGTATTAACACAGTGATAAGTATGAATAAAATTATATGAACTTGATGATCAAAACAAAATTATAAGAATTCATTGATATTTGGGGAGAAAAATAACATGTTCAAAAGAAAAGGTTATTTGTAAGATACCAAAAACAGGTTGGGTTCCTTATCTTGGTTTGCATTTTCATTCCAAGTTACAACAATCTGTTTGGTGGTTCAAGTTTTAGGAGATTGCATCTTCACAAAAGTCAATTAAAATGTTGTGTGTGTGTGTCAAGGCAGTTTCCCTAATGCTGTCCCTGCAAAGCACCTCGAATTCAGATGCTGGTTACCACCAGGTCACGGCCTCTAGACTCCCTTCTATAGCTTAGGGTGTTCTTGCCCTGTTTTTTGATGGCCAATCAACTTCTTACTAGAATTAACTTTGAATTGATGGGCTGGTGCAGCCACCACCAGAGTGCTGAGGTCAATTTTTTCTCCAATAGGTAAGTTTTGGATGGTCATTACTGACTCAAGATATATCCTTCTGGGAGAATCCCAGGCCCAGGGCAGGAAGTTAACTACCACCTGCAGGCAGCCCCAGCTATCACTGACCAATCAAGCATGGTCACAAGCACAGCAAGAACAACCGGGCACTTGGACATGACCTGAACAGGCTCCTCTTAACCCCAACTTCAATCTCTAAGACCCTTAATCCCTAAGCCCTTGGGGAGTGCAAGTCTTAAGCACTAGATGCCTGGCTCCTTGCTCTTCACTCTGCAAGAAATACCTCCTTTCTTCCCTTACCTCAATGGGGGAACCCTTCTGGTCCACTGCTGTCTATTAATATATTTGCCTACAACAAATATCTCTAGTTCCTTCCTCTGAGTAGCTCAAGAAAATGCATAAGAAGCAACACCAGCAGGCATTTTTTCTACTGGTTAAGACACTGCTTAGGACACTTGTGTCTTGCATATCACAGTGCCTGGGTTTGACAAATGGGTTGGATACTTGGCTCTGCTACTGACTCCAGCTTCCTGCTAATGCATATCCTCCCACTCGACATCAGCAGTGACTGGCTTCCTGTGCAGCAGGCAAGCAGACCCAGTTTTGAGTTTTGATAGCAACCCTTCCAACCAGGTTTATGGGTGGTTCTATATCATAATCTGCACCATCCTGGTCCCTTGAACCTCATCTTCACCATCACTTCCAAATTCCTTCTTGGATCTCAAGGCCATCCTGACTGGCCTCCCTCCAGAGCATTTTTTCTCCCTTCAGCCTCACTGGGGCTTTTAAAATGTAAATCAATGATCCACATCATTCATAGGATAAAAACCAAGATCCTGAACAAGGTCCAGGAAGTCTTGCATTAGCTAATCTATACCCACCTCTCTCCTATTTGGAATCCAGTCAAAACCATTTTTCCAATCTCCCAGAATACAACATATTTCTTGTTTTAGGGTGCAGGAACATGTTCTTCCTTGGACTTTAACAGTTCTTCTCAGTAATGCATCATTTAGCTAACTTCTATTCATCCATCAGATAACAGTTCAAAAACTCCTCTCTCAGATCTTACATGTGATCAAATATATTAAGTACATATCTTAAAACAAAATCAGTGCATGTAAATACTGGTGAAACCCAAACAGGGGCTTCTTGGTTCTGGAAATGTACTGTGATTATATATTATTATTGGGGAAAACTGGTTGAAGGGTACATGGGAATTGCTGTACATTTTTGTTAACTTCAAAAGTATTTCAAAATTAAGAAAAAAAGTCCCTCAGGAAAGTATTTTTTTATTACTCAAAATAGATAAGGCATTCAGCTACCTATTTTCTTTCCTTATAACACTTGTCACAGTTACAAAATCCAAAAGTTTAAGATTAATGTTAAATATTTACCTATTCTAGTAGAGTTTAGGCTTTTTAGGGCTAGGGAGCAGATTCCTTTCCTCACCATTGTATCCCTGGCAGCTGACTCAATGCTTGGCACAGGAAATGTATCCAATAAACACTGATTAAAGGAGTAATGAAATACATGAATGAGCTCATCACTCAATGTCCTTTGGAACCATAAATGTATGTAAAGATACATATTTACATTTGTAAAAGATTCTGCTCCAATTATGAAGTTAATGGGATAATAAATGCTAATAGAGATCCAACCATAGATGCTTCAAATTTGAAATGATGCAAGCTAATGAGGAAAAAAAATATAGCAGTAACTAACATTTAGTGAATATTTATCCTTATTATACAAAATACTTTACAAGCAGTTCCCCATTTAATCATTATGATCAGGACATCAAGTGTTTAATAATTTTAATCTCATTTTACAGGTGAGGGGCCCATGGCAATGTGTAACTGGCCCACATTCAGAGTCACTTACAGCAAAGGGAGGATCTGAACATAATGACTCCAGCTACAGAGTCCATATTCTTCTTACACAGTTTCCTTCCTAGAAACAAAGTCTGAGGATATTGCCTGAGAGCATCCTAGAGATGAGCTATGAATTTTGAAGATGTATTGCAAGCTGATGTGGGCCTACACCTCAAAATGTTTACATCCCAGCTACACTGCACAGAGCTTTGCACATAGCTGGCACACATGCGTGCACAGACACAGCAATCTGGTGAAAGGATAAACAAAGCCGACACAAACAGGGGCAAAGAGAAAAATAAAATTATAGGTCAGAGAATTGGTTCTAAAAGTGACTTTTCAACTCAGTCATCACTAGGCCTTTTCTCTGATTCTTCATTCCACTATGGCTGTTGACTTGGAGTTTCCAAACTAACTGAAATAAATGGACAGAGGCAGGAAGAGAGGGGACTCCCATTCAATCAGATGGTTTAAATGAGGCAGGTAAACAGCAGCTGAGTGAGGAAAATTAAAGAATCTAAAAATGTGTAGAGACAGAGATGAGGAAATCATAGAATAGGAAGATCAAACACCACCAGGCTATTATAAATAATAACTCCCACTGTTTCAAATGTCATTCCATACTTCAAGCTTAGGGCCTCATCACAAACAGAGATCAGAGATAACAAATATGTCCTATTTTGAATTTTAAAAAAAGGAAAAGTCCCATTACACTCAATAAAACGCTTTGAAGTGTACACATGGGTTGATTGTATGACATATTCTTAACCTTACGAGGTAGCTGCAGCTCCACTGGGAGCAATTAATTCAGAAAGCTACAGAAACCCAGCAATGGGGCAAAAAGGATCAGTAAAACAGCTGAAATTTTTTTCCTGGCTGCAGACAGCTGGATTTTGCTAATTTAGCTGCTTTAGAGTGAAAGGAGTAGGGAGAAGAGAGAAGTAATGTTTTCTTTTGCCACACCTCTGTCAATTCAGAGAATAGGAAAACATAGACGGCGTTTGATAAACATGGTAAACGCAGTGGCTTTTCCCCTGCTCTCCCTAATGAGCACATCCTGTTTTAAGGGACCTGAAGAAACCAAGGCACTTACTTTCAAGTTGCAGACACTGAAAGGACTCTAACCGAAGAACTACAGTAAACAGCAAGTTACCCTTTTAAAAATAATAAAAAGAATAGCTTTATTGATATATAATTTACAAGCCTCAGAGTTCACCTATTTAAAGTGTACAATCCAGGGGCTGGCCAGGGCCCGGCACTGTGGCATAGTGGGCTAAGCCTCCGGCTGCAGCACCAGAATTCCATATAGGCACTGGTTCAAGTCCTAGCTGCTCCTCTTCCAATCCAGCTCTCTGCTTTGACCTGATAAAGCAGTGGATGAAAGATGGCACAAGTGTTTGAGCCCCTGCACCCGCGTGGGAGACCAGGCGGAGACTCCTGGCTCCTGCCTTCGAATCTGCTCAGCACCAGCCGTTGTGGCCATCTGGGAACTGAACCAGTGGATGGAAGACCTTTCTCTCTGTCTCTCCCTCTCTCTGTGACTGTATCTCTCAAATAAATAAATAAATAAATAAATAAATAAAATCTTTTAAAAATAATTTAAAAATTTTTTAAAAATAAAAAGTGTACAATCCAGTGGTATTTAGTATGTTTACATTCAAGTAGTAATATCACCCCAATCTAACTTTAGAATATTTTCATTATCCCAAGCCATTTACCTTGTAGAGGGTAACTAAATTATTTGAAAAACAAGAAGATGGGGAGCACACTCATAGTCTAAAACAAAAACAAAATCATTTTTAATGTAACACGTTCCTGGTGTATAGTGAGCCTGTGGGAAGGTATGTTTTTAAACCAATAAAAAAGACATCATTTTTTTCCTGAATTTATTTTGGAAGCTGTCACACCCATTTCTGTAAAGCAAAAGGAACCATGTGCCTGCCTTTCAACTGCATCCTTTTATTTTTCTTTTTTAAAGAGTTTTTGGATGGAAGTTCTCTCTCTCTGCCTCTGCTGTAACTCTGCCTTTCAAATAAACAAATAAATAAATCTTTAGAAAAATGTTCTGTTATGCTTTGTTCTTTTCCTTTTTGCAAAAACACTCATGGCATATCAATGGCCACCCTTCCTTGCTGTGTTCACCTCCATCTTCACCTTTCTGGTCCACTGCTGTGTATTAATGTATTTGCCTACAACAAGCATCTCTAGCTCCTTCCTCTGAGTAACTCAAGAAAATGATTAAGAAGCAACACCAGCAGGCATCTGATCTACTGGTTAAGACACTGCTTTGAACACTTGTGTCTCACTTATCACAGTGCCTGGATTCAACACATGGGTTGGATACTTGGCTCTGTTACTGACTCCAGCTTCCTGCTAACGCATATCCTCACTGCCGATGCAGCAGTAATTACTCAAGTAATTGGATTCTTGGTACCTACATAGGAGACTTGGATTGAGTACCAGCTCCTTGCTTCTGCTTCTACCCAGCAATGGCTGTCCCAGGCATTTGAGAAGTTAACCAGAAAATAGGAGCTATCTCTCTCTCTCTCTCTGTATCTCTCTCTCTCTAATAAATTTTTAAAGTTAAAATATATAATATTTTTTTAAAAATCAACTGAAAAGATAGATGAAACACCTTCCATTATTCATTCTATCCAAATCAAATTAATATTAAATCAATAATTATAGAAGAAGAGCTTTCCACTCTGCTATGGCCTGGGAAAGCAGTAGAAGATGGCCCAAGATTTTGGGCCCCTGCACCTGCGTGGGAGCCCCTGGAGGAAGCTCCTGGCTCCTGACTTCAGATTGGTGCAGCTCCAGCTGTTGCGGTCATTTGGGGAGTGAACCAACGGAGGGAAGACTATTCTCTCTGTCTCTTCCTCTCACTGTCTGTAACTCTACCTCTCAAATAAATAAAAACTTAAGGCCCGCGCCGCGGCTCACTATGATAATCCTCCGCCTTGCGGTGCCAGCACACCAGGTTCTAGTCCCGGTTGGGGCGCCAGATTCTGTCCCGGTTGCCCCTCTTCCAGGCCAGCTCTCCGCTGTGGCCAGGGAGTGCAGAGGAGGATGGCCCAAGTCCTTGGGCCCTGCACCCCATGGGAGACCAGGATAAGTACCTGGCTCCTGCCATCGGATCAGCCTCAGCATGTCGGCCACGGCGGCCATTGGAGGGTGAACCAACGGCAAAGGAAGACCTTTCTCTGTCTCTCTCACTGTCCACTCTGCCTGTCAAAGAAACAAACAAACAAAAAAAAACAAACAAACAAACAAAAAAAAACTTAAAGAAGAGCTTTCTCATAAGCATGTTATTCTCTAAATTTCCCCTCCTGATATTCAGTTTAATTGCAGAGGATCTGTGTTTATAGAACCTCCCATGGACAGGAATTACTGAGACGCCAGCTCAGGACTTTACATGCTCCAAGTAAACATGGCTTATCAACCAACCAACTTTGATCATCTTTAAGTAAAATAAAATAATTTTAGCACAGTACTCCACACTAGTGCTCAATAAAAATATTTGCTGAATGTTTTTCAGAATGAAATAACATTTGTTGGTTTAAAAGATTGACTGGAAAGGCAGAGTGACAGAGAGAGGGAGAGACAGAGAAAGAAACAGATCTTCTGTCCACTGGTTCACTTTCCAAATGACGCAATAGCTGAAGCTAGGTCAGGCTGAAGCCAAGAGCATGGAAATCCACCTGGGTCTTACACGTGCTCAGTAGGGGCCCATGTACTTGATCCATCTTCTGCTGTTTTCTCAACCTCATTAGCAGAGAGCTGGATCTGAAGTGGAGCAGCCAGGATTTGAACTGGAATCTGATATGGAATGGTGATGGCGGCTTAACTCATGTTTAATAAAAGTTAAACATGCCAGAGGTAACAAGCATGACTTATCAAATAACAGATTTCAAAACTACACTTCGATTTCAGAGCTCATATTCCTAACCAATAACTCATGCTGCCCATCAGGAAAAAATGGTTATCTTATCATAGAAAAGTCAATCTGTTCTCTAGTATCAAAGAAATAACTAAGTTCCACAGGGCACAATGATATAACACCACAAAGAGAAAAATGCTTACTGCTTTTATGTAACTCAGAAATATTGTGAGTACAGTCACTACAGTAAGATTCTTTAACAAAAAGCAAAGAAAATTAAAAGGTATTCACTATCTAAATAGAGAAATGTCAAAAAAAGAGATAAGAAAATGGATAAATTAAAATATTTGAGGAATTAAACTATCAAGAGTTTTTTTCTAGAATGGGGTGGAGGGAGAAAAAGAAGCCGCATTTCTAATGAAGATCTGATAAACACTCAGGTCCAATTATAGTGGCCCGAGTATAAACACAGGTCTAGAATGTAACAGTAAACTGTAAGTGATTGCATTAGTGTTGAACCGGCTAGACAAAGAAGACACTAACAGCACATTCTTGGTCTGAATTTAATTTGAAAAATAAAAAAAGGTAGAGCCGGCGCCGTGGCTCAATAGGCTAATCCTCCACCTTGCGGCGCCGGCACACCGGGTTCTAGTCCCGGTTGGGGCGCCGGATTCTGTCCCGGTTGCCCCTCTTCCAGGCCAGCTCTCTGCTATGGCCAGGGAGTGCAGTGGAGGATGGCCCAGGTGCTTGGGCCCTGCACCCCATGGGAGACCAGGAAAAGCACCTGGATCCTGGCTCCTGCCATCGGATCAGCGCGGTGCGCCGGCTGCAGCGGCGGCCATTGGAGGGTGATCCAACGGCAAAGGAAGACCTTTCTCTCTGTCTCTCTCTCTCACTGTCCACTCTGCCTGTCAAAAAAAAAAAAAAAAAAAAAAAAAAAAAAAAAAAAAAAGGTAAATAGCAAACTAAAGCTATATATGAAATAAAACTACCAGAAGCTATTTTGAAAATCCAGCCAAAAGAAAAAAAGATTCACCTCAGGACTGCACCAATACAATCTAAATTCATCTTCAGTTTGCACTGTTGAATTGAGCTGAATCAAACCACGGGCCAACCTAGAACACCGGTTGGCTCAGCCTGAGGAAGCTGCTCAAGGCGCTCACACAGAACCCACTGGACTCTTTCCTGAGATGCTGCCTCTGTCATGTGTCCATGATTTTAAAAATAAGCAAAATGTTCTGGAGCATTCAAGACACAGGAATGAAAAGCAGCAAGATTCACACACATCTAGCCTTTTAAAATAACAGTAGGGATCTGTAGGGCATTTTAAATTGGCAATGGCAAAGACTATAATTTTCTGCTAAAGAGATTATCACAATTTTTCAACCTAGGTTTGAACCAAGGCTCGTAAGCGCTCTGCTATTTGATGCAGTGTCATACCTAACACAACTTGGTTATGGCTTCAACGTAGCAGATTATAATCTCTGACTCCCGGACACCTTTGAGTCAATCAATTCAAAAGGAAGTGAGTTTGACACATTAAATTATTATGGTAAAGTATAGTGCTTCGTTCTATTCCCCACTCCTATATTGTCTTCTTTTTTAAAGAAGGAAATTTTTTGAAAAATATTTCGAGTTCTCAAGTGGCTCTGATGAGCTGAAATTACATTTTTACATTTACATTTTAACTCTTGATTCCTGGGATCAACACAATCCACAGTTAGGTAAAAAGAGACAACAAATATGGCTAGAAGGGCTACTGAAGTCTTAAGGAAATAAACCAGTGGCCCAGCTCATGAGAACCTGAAAAATAGCATATTTACATAATGGTGAAGAACTTTTTCTTTAGTGTTTATATCTTTGGTATGTTTTTTCCCCCAGTATTTTAAGCAAAGGTAATGACACAACTTAATGAGTTACAGTCTGCATCCTGTTTCATCCATTGTTCTTTAAGCATTTGTGCTGAGTAAAATTATATCTTCAATTACCACCCTGGGCTTTTATGCACCACAGATACTCTCTAGCATAATCATTGTTCCTTCTTTTAATATGTACTGAAGAAACCATGGTTAAATTTTCTTCTTTTACCATGAACTTTCAGGATACACATGCTGTTCAATAGTGCCAAAGGAGTCTGTTTAAGGGAAAACATATCAATCCAGACTGAGAAGAAAATCAAAACTGATTGGGAAAGCTGGAAGCCTGACTTTGTTTTTTTAACTGCAATGTGAAAGGTAAGAGGGAATAGATATCTTGAGGTAGAAAACTGGTATCACATAAACCTAAGCATAGTACCTAATTTAACTACACATTGCTAACAAGTGTATGTAATTTCTTTTGTAAAACAAAGCTGCACAGGAAGTACAATGAAGGAGGAGAGGGAGAAGGGCAGGATGAGAAAGAGTAGAGATGGCCATTTGTACTATAAATTGTTTTCTGTTAAACAAGATTTTAAAAGTGCTTGTGGGGCCAGCACTGTGGCATAGTGAGTAAAGCTGCTGCCTGCAGTGCCAACATCCCATATAGGTGCTGGTTTGTATCCCAGCTGCTCCATTCCCGATCCAGCTCTCTGCTATGGCCTGGGAAAGCAGTGGAAGATGGCGCAAGTCCTGGCTCCTGGCTTCAGATCAGCCCAGCTCTGGCTGTTGCACCCAGTTTGGGAGTGAACCAGCAGATGAAAAACCTCTCTCTCTCTCTCTCTCTGTCTCTCTCTCTCTCTCTCTCTGCCTCTCTGTGTAACTCTGCATTTATTTATAAATAAATAAATCTTAAAAAAAAAAAACGTCCTTGTACCTAGAAGTGTGTGCTTGGTCTAAAGGTTAAGATGCCCTCATCCCCTCCTGAACACCTAGGTTGGATTCCTAACTCCGGCCTCCTGACTCCAGTTTTCTGTAATGCACTAATGGCTCAAATGGTTGATTCCTGTCAGCCACCAGCCACAAAGGAGACCCGGATTACATTCCTGCATTCCTGGCTCCTGACTTCAGCCTGGCATAGTCCTGGCTATTGTGATCATTTAGGAAGTGCAACACAGAAGAGAGAGCTTTCTCCCATTCTGTCTCTGTGCCTGTGTCTCTCTCCTCTGGCAAGCAAATAAAATCTTTAAAAATAAAATCAAAGTTCTTGTTCCTAAACTCTTGAAATCTGTATGCCACTTTCCATCAAAGGATTAAGCTAAGCATAGCTGCTCAGTGGAATATTTTTACTTATCTGAAAGATTAACTTCAATGATATACAGTAGTTGTATCTAGTAACTTTAAGAAAATATGTGACTATTCCGACATTAAAGTGGGTTCCCAAGGTCTTAATATGCATTGCCTGAAATTAACAATGGAGCAATTGCTCACTTTTGCACTCTAGCCCAAATACACACCAAACAGATAAAGCCATATACCCAATTTCTTTTTAATAACTAAACTTAGATTTAAATTTTAAAATAAGTTTTGACATTGATGGCTGTAAAATAACAAAAGCATCTTATATTTGGCTCTTTTAAAAGTTAATTATCTGCTGGCATTATACTAGAAATTCCTTGGCTTCACCTTAAAGCAACACTCCCAAGTGCTAATGAGGATATTATATACATTAGCAGCCAGATAATGTTATGCTTAAAACATGCGTGTTCCATATGTATCCTATTATTAACATTATTCTTGGGATGCCTTGAAAGATCTTTTTAGAAAACAGAGGCCCTATACAAATGAAGCAACTGGGTGCTACTGAGGGAATTCTTGTCAAAATGCAATAAATATGAAAGTGCCAAGATGACAAATTCTTTGTCTTCAAAACATCCTTAACATGAATCAAATTTGGTCTCACTGAAATAGTCAGTGAAGGGAACAGTTAATGGCTGCAGATGTCAGGCATTTTAATCATATCAGGGGATTCCCAAAGAAAAGGGCTAACCCACCTAAGAACTAAACCACTACCATGCAAGCAGACAAGCCCTTCCCCAGTACTGTCACTTCCAAAAAGCCACAAGACAGATGGGAGAAGAAACACATGTAAACAAGGTGGGCCTAATGATTTCCCAATTACAAAAGAGATATGATCTTCTCATTAACTGGCAAACTAATTGACCACAATCGCAGTTTTGTGAATTGAGTCCAGAATCCCAACTTTGGTGTCTGTACTCCACAGAACTCTCCTCGCACTTGCAGAGACCCTCCATCCAGCCACGAAGTTGTCAGTTCTGCTTGATTTGTTTGAATACTACACTCGACGACAGCTGTCGGAAATGGTACATTACAACAGCTGCTATGACAGCTACAAGGGGCTTGGAAGTTTAATTGGGCTCAATGTGACATTGTGCATGATTCTAAACATAGAAATATCCATAAAACTAAGGAAATTTCTAATGGGTCCAAAAAGTATTTACTTATTGGCACCACCAACTGGTTATCCTCAGTTTGAGTCACATCACTGGTCTTGTAATATCTTGGTCACCAGTCTGGTAAGATGTATTAAAACAAAAAACAAAAAAACACAAAACAGTATGAGCAGTTAGATGCACACGAAAAGGGGCATTAAGAGAGGGAGGAAATGGTAAGGAAGTCACGTCAATAAGCTCTTTCAAAGGCTGGCTGGTAGCCAAGGAGGATCCCACAGTGTCTCAGGATTTACTTCCAAAGGAAATGTATTCAGAGGCCCTGAGCCCAGTGCCAACTGCAAACAAAACCGCTCATTATGGTCACAGTCCCCTAGAGAAGGGAGAATGGCTTACTCTCAGCATCGGCAAGGAGGAGGAATGCGAGCAGCAGCAGCAGTGGCCTGGCCATGTGCACCATCCTGCAGCTTGGCAGCAGCACGCGCTGGCAGCTTGGAATCACTGCCTCTGAAGCCACAGCGAGTCTGTCCGGTCTGGAATTTCAGGTTGAACACTTTCAGAGCCTGCAAGGAGGGCAAGACAACACAGTGGTGGTCAGATTTTTCATTCTTTCTCCCTGTTCCATCACAATCAGCATGAATGAAAATTCATTGTAAATACACAATCAACTATAACTGCCATGCTTTAGTATTAGGAAGGAAGGAATACTATTTTTTTTTTTTTTTTTTTTTTTTGTAAAATGTGGTGCCCTAGAATCCCCATTTTCAGGCCATCCCAAAGGCAACCACCTTGAATCTCACTCTCTGCTCATGTTATCTTTCCGGCAATGCACTCTGAGAAGGAACTGTCACTTCTTATGAAACATTACGTGAATACATCAGTGGGAGAAAGCACACTGGTGCAATAAGAAAGATTTAAGTTCCTCCATGCAGGAAAGAAGTCTATTATTGACAGAATAGTGGAAGCTGCTTCCTTGGCATCAGGTGAAATGACAGGGCTATTTCAACTTCTCCAACAAAATAGCAGAGGTTAGAATTTTTCACACTAACACATCTGGCTTCTTCCCTGAAGACACATCAATGTTCAAGTCTAGTTTGACTTCAGTGAGTCAATATAATAGTTAGCATGTGATTCCTTGATTTAGCTGGAATTTTACAGGCCTCTCAGACAAGGGTTTAATTTTCTGTATCTTTGTAAAATCTACAGGCAATAAATCATGTTTAAACAGCCTACTGTGCATAAGACATTAGAGGGAGCTACTTAAAAGAGTCTCAAGATATAGACAAAGTGGATTCTACTTTTTATGAGTTTCCAGATTGGTTAAAAAAAAAAAAAAAAGGTATACCAGATGACTAGTATGAGTTAACAGCTAATTATAGTCAGGAAGGAAAACCCAATAGTGTCTTAAGCAGGTCAGGAATGGCACCATGGATAAAGCAGTATCTCATACCATGCACCTTGAAGTATCATGTAGAATTTTCACAAGAAGAGAGAAGAGCATTCCAGGAACTCTCGGCAACGGCAGGCCAGTGGGAAATAAACTGAAAAGGGTGAGTTTGGTTGGAGCCCAACTTCTCAAGGGCCAGCATGCGTCTGACCACCAAGAAGGCTTGTTAAAAGACAGGTGGGCACCACCTCCAGATTTTATGGCTAAGCAGGTAGGTGGTGGGATCCAGGAATTTGCATTTCTAACAAACTCCTGGATGTTGAGGGTGCTAGTCCAGGGTTCACACTTTGAGAGCAATTGGGTTGCAGCAATGGATCTATGAGATAATTGGAAGATGAGGAAAAGAAAAAGGCTCAGGCATGAAAAAAAAAAAAAAAGGGCACAGACAGATGTGGATGCCCATCTAACAAAGTCCAACAGTCTTTATTCAGCAAACCACAAAAAGAGCTATTTAATGTTTGTGAGCAAAGGAACAACAAGAAACTAAATTTTAGGAAGATTAACTGACAGCTGAATCAGGGATGATTTAGAGAATGCCATTAGGCCACAGCAAGAGTCCCAGGTGAGAAGCGACGCAGGACTTAAGAGTGACGGTGATCCTGGTGGGAATGGAAAAGAAGGGAAGTGATGCCTGACTGGCTCCAAGCAAGAATGTGAAGTACGACTCTTCGGTGATAAGTAATTGTTCCCACGGCACCGCCAATAAATCTAGCCCAGCCTCTTATACAGGGGAGACTCTAAATAAAACGACACAGTGAGAATATCAAACGCTATTTCCTCCTCTATCATCATACGAAGAGCCTGACAATGCAATGACTGTTAAAAATTTGTCCTCAAAATGAAACCGCATACCTCTAATTTTTGTATATTGGATAAATTTTAGACACATAGAAAATTCTTGACAGGAAACACTAGAGATGCTCAGAAATAGCCCAATCTACCAAAATAACTTGTACTTTAAAAAGAATTGTAATGTGGATACTAGAGTTTGTCTTTTCTGAAACTGAACTTGAGTATGAGAACAAAATTTCTTTTTAAGAGATACTATCTTTTACATTACTATGCATGAGCAGTTTGAATGCAGGAAAGATAAAGCAAAAAGGAAGGGGGAAATCATTCTAATTACCATTCCACGAGACAGGCTCTTATTTTTTTTCTTTTTAACGTATTTGTGGGTGGCATGAAGTTGTACACTGAAACACATTTTCTTGAATCCAAAAGCTACCCAGATGTTCCAAATCAGCTATTGTTATCAATCTCATCTAGAAAACAACTTATCAAGCAATTCCCAGCTATCAAATGTTAAAAATCTCAAAACTTCATCGACAAAGTGCTAAGGAAATCAGCTCTCCCCACA
This sequence comes from Oryctolagus cuniculus, assembly GCF_964237555.1. Classification (NCBI taxonomy): domain Eukaryota; kingdom Metazoa; phylum Chordata; class Mammalia; order Lagomorpha; family Leporidae; genus Oryctolagus; species Oryctolagus cuniculus. The sequence goes on from NC_091432.1 coordinate 171,445,043, forward strand.
CCACCACCCTCCTCCCCCTTCCACTATTTCCATCCTCATGCCAGCATCTCTAATGACAGCAAAGTCCAGGAGACATCAGTCCTGTCGGACTCAATTTGTGTCTGTGCAAGCGTATCAGAGCCAACTGCTCCATAATGACTCTGTGCAATCACAGCAATGGAGATCTACACTCACTCAGGGAAGAGATGGCATGGCTTTTCCTTCTACTCAAGCAGAGTGCATAAGTACACTAACCTCTTGCAAATGAACCTTCCAGTGTTAGCTTTGGACACGGAGCAGTGATAGGATCTAGCACTCTAAAAAATGAGCACACATACAAACATACATAGTGATACTTAAATAGGCCATGCCTTAGGCCAAGATATGACACAACAGAGATCAGTGGTATAGTGGTATGAAGGTAAAACCTATTCCAGGTGTGCATTCCAGTCGATTTCCACCCCTTATCTTGGCTGCACACAGATATTGCCAAAAGGGAAATGCTGGCTGCCTTTAGGTAAGATGGAATTTAAATTTTAAAACAAAAGTAGAGCCAGCGCCGCAGCTCAATAGGCAAATTCTCCACCTGCGGCGCTGGCACACCAGGTTCTAGTCCAGGTCGGGTCGCTGGATTCTGTCCCGCTTGCTCCTTTTCCAGTCCAGCTCTCTGCTGTGGCCTGGGAGTGCAGTGGAGGATGGCCCAAGTCCTTGGGCTCTGCACCTGCATGGGAGACCAGGAGAAGCACCTGGCTCCTGGTTTCGGATCAGCGCAGTGCGCTGGCCGCAGTGGCCATTGTGGGGTGAACCAATGGAAAAGGAAGACTTTTCCCTCTGTCTCTCTCTCTGTCACGGTCTAACTCTGACTGTCAAAAAAAAAAAAAAAAAGTAGGACATAAATTTTTAAGATTTAAAGGAAAAATAGCAAGGATGAATAGGACAAATGATTTCTTTTACTACACAGTAAGAGTGGCTTAGGAGTCTTTAAAGAAAAGGGAGTTTGTGCTTCCTAAAAGTAACATGTTTTAGCTTACATCACCAATTACTCTGCTTTTGTCTTACGGCCTTCAACAGAGGCCAACACTCTTGCTTCCATATGCTTTGTCCTTTGTGTCTTCATCGATAGGGACTTGCAGATAAAACTGAATCATCTATATGAATTTGTCATAAAATTTTAAAACTTAGCTTTCAAATTTCTTATACCAAAAAGATCTTATGAAAGAATAATTTTGCTCAATTCCAATTACCTGAATATTTACTTTTGTGTGTATATTTAGACCCAGTTCAGAGAGCCATATAGTACACTGTTATTTTTAATGGAGCAACAAAAAGTATACTTGCTAAACGCCTTAACAAGTCACTGTTTAAAGTGTTCAAATAAGCTGGTTAACTATTCAACTCTTTGTCTTCAATTTAACAGTGTAATACTTTTCTGTTTTAAGTATATTCATATTCAAGCTAATACAAAGGTTGAAGTATTTGTGGGTTTTTTTTTTCAACTTTAGGTGCAACTAATAAATATTTGTGTAGACTGTGTTAACATACACCCAAAAAAGGGCAAAATAGGAATTTTCTGGTTTTATAAACATTGTCAGAGTCCCTAAGAGAAAATGGCTGATTGTAGGTTTTGGGTACAAATTGTAACGTAGACAATAAGTCTTGAACTTTTTGTCATATCAGGAAGCAAAGAAGCTTTGAAAAACTACTTGAAAATATGCAAAAAACAACTAAACAAATTCAAGAGGATGAGAATTCCATAAACTAAATGACAACAAGTAATAACTTAATAAACTAAAAATGTCATCAATAAAATCCATGAGTTCACTCTCTTTAAAATAATATTTTTAAAGACAACCAGAGAAAGTTAAGCAATTAAGCACTTAATAAAGTCTCTATTAAGAATATAAACACTAGTGTTGTCACTAGAAAATCAGGTATGATGGTTTATCTATAAATGCTCTGCTTTCTGTGTTTTAACAAACCCATGCACTCAAGTCTAGACAACTCAGAAGCAGTATGTCATAATGATATTTAAACTAGGCATACATCCATACAAATGTCATTAAGGAGGAAGGGGAATGGTGTGGGAAGGAAGTAGCCCCCAAATGCTGTGATTTCTTTTTAATCAGCCTCCCAGACCAGGCCTGTATAAACTGACCAGAAATGGTACCCATTACTTAGAAAAAGAAACTGTACAAATGATGGGCTACCAGGAGCTCCCATCTATAAAAGAGACAAAAAGAGGAGCTGCCCTGGGGCAGGTGCTGTGGCACAGTGAGTTAAGCTGCCACTTGCAAGACCAGCATCCCACGTCAGAGCATTGGTTCAAGTCCAGGCTGTTCAGCTTCTGATCCAGCTCCCTGCTAATCTGACTGAGAAGGCAGTGAATACTGGGCCAAGTACTTGGGCTCCTGCCACCCATGTGGGAGGCTGAGAGAGAGTTCTTTCCTGGCTTCAGCCTGGACCAAAACTAGTTTCTGGGGCCATTTACAGAGCGAATCAGTGGACAGAAGATGTTTCTATCTTTTTCTCTTTGTCAGTCTGCCTTTCAAATAACTAAGTAGATCTGTTAATAAAAGAAGAGGAAAAGCTGCTTTGGCTGAAGCTGGCAGCAAGGAGGGGCCTGAACCCTGTAGCAAGCCTGACAAAGGCCACTGAGGGTACCCTTCAAATTTCTTCTGCCCTCAACACAGTTACAACACAAGGACACAAAAAGAAAAAACAGAAACAGACTTTCAACATTTTAGCTATTCATTTGCTTTTCCAAGAAAAGCCAGTTTCCTTAAATATTTTATCATGTTACAGGACAAGAATCATCAGCACTGTTTAATATAACTTTTTCCAGGACGGAAATACTCACTATCAGAATTACCTAATAATTGAACACTGTCAGCAAACAAGGGGACTTAAAAACTTTCATGCAAGACTGGAACTGAAAGATAAGTTTATTTTGGTGCAAAAAAATTACATTTATGCATAGCTTTTAATAATACACATTTTCCATGGCCTTTTTAAGTGCCTTCATAGCTCGTGTAACTGAGAGAGTAAGTGCTCTAAAGTTTCTTTTTTTAAAATTATTTATTTGAAAGATAGAGAAACAGAGACAAACAGAGATATCTCCCATCTGTTGGTTCACTCTCCAAATGCCTGCAATAGTTAGGGCTGTGCCAGGCCAAAGCTGAGAGCCAATAACTCAATGTGAGTCTCCCTCAAGGGTGGCAGGGGTCCAAGAACTTGAGCCATCATCTGCCGCTTCTCAGGGCGCACATTATCAGGCAGACAGAATCAGAAGATCTGGTAATCAAACCCAGTGCTCCAATATGGGACGTGAGCAATCCATCTTAACTACTGTGCCAGATGCCTGCCCCTAAACTTTTCACTGTGTTTAAGTATAATTTAAATTTGAACAGTCAAATGAGGATAATAGCTACCACCCTACTGGACGCTGTCTATGGACTCAGTGGACTACAGCTACACATGTCAACAGCCCCAAACAGCACAGCTGAAAACAAGGTCTGTGTTCTCTCCATTGCAGATTGAAGACCGTGGGGTGGAGATTCTACATCTTCGTAGTTTTGACTTCCTAATAATTTGACCCCAAATATTCATTGTTCTTGTAGAAAAGCCCACTTAACCTTTGGGCCACTCACTGCCTGTCTACATCCCTCATCTTGCCAAAAAGGAAAGTTTCTATTTTTTAAACTACTTTAAATAATGTAAAAGGAGGATCAAAAACAGATCAAGTGAATAACTGGGGTGCCAGTGCTGTGGGGCAGCAGATTACGCCACTGCTTACGAAGCTGGACCCGTTTTGGAGCACCAGTTCGAGACCTGGCTGCACCACTTCTGATCCCATTCCCTGCAGTACGCCTAGGAAAGCAACAGAAGATTGCCCAATTATCTGGACTTCTGTCATCCACACGACAGTCCCAGATCCCCAGATCGGCGTTCCAGGCTCCTGGCTTCTGCCTGGCCCACCACTGGATGTTGTGGACATCTGAGGGAGTGAATCAGTCAATGGAATATCTGCCTCTCTTTGTCTCCTGATCTCTGTCACTCTGCCTTTCAAACAAATAATTAAAAAAAAAAATCTATAACTTGGAAATGTCCAAATAGAAAACACTGCTAAGACAGGCCATATAAGAGGATTATTAAATTGATAAAGCAATGAACAATACCAGATATATCTCTGAATAAAATCCTTTAAAAAATCTAGGAAGTTATTTTTTGGAGAGAAATTTGAAGTGCCTTAAGCTTACACTGCTTAATATAAGAGCACATCAAATCAAAACTTTAATTTTTTTCTTCTGTTTTGCCCTAAACATGTTTGCACCACAATAAATCAGAAAAAAAGAATTTATGAGCTATTACATATAAATTTGAAGTAGTAATTAAATCATTTTACTTTTGTCTTAGACTGTGACAATATGAAGATATCAGGAGACTATAAATACACAATGGGTCTTTGGAGAAATCAAGCATATGTAAGATTCTCTGTATGTTTAATTCTAATGCACAGAGAGAAGAGCCAATAACTACCAGTCTGAGTTTTATGCAGTATGATTCACTTTCCAAATCACTATCGATGTAACTCTGGAAGATTTCAAATAATTTTACATTCAGAGGCACACATAAATATTAGTTACTTTCAGACATGGCAAAATGACATTATTAACTTTGACTGTCTCTCCTTTGGGAAGTAATAGTGAGACAGACCAGGAGAAAGGAACAAAGAGGAAGGAAGGACAGAAGGACGGAAGGACGGAAGGACAGAAGGACGGGAGGGAGGGAGGGAGGGAGGGAGGGAGAGAGGGAGGGAAGGGGGGAAGGAGAGAGGAAAAGGGGAGGGAGGGAAGGGGGAGGGGGGAAGGGGAGAGGAAAAGGGAAGGGAGGGAAGGGGGAGGGAGGGGGGAAGGGGAGAGGAAAAGGGGAGGGAGGGAAGGGGGAGGGGGGGAAGGGGAGAGGAAAGGGGAGGGAGGGAAGGGGGAGAGGGAGGGAGGGAAGAAATCTCATATCCCAGTGTATCTATTTTTTCCTTAAAAACAGAACTATAATTCTGATTTGAACAAAGATGGCATTAGAAAAAGCATCTAATTTCTTTGAGTGACTTTTGTATGTCATATCTTCTGTCTAGTCTTCTGTGATGCTCATGATACCTGGAAATGGAGACTTTAAAATCCAAGTCTTTTCCACATGCTGTTGGGCTGTTGGGACTCTGCTATTCCCCTCCTCCAAAAGGCAAAGGAAAAGTAATAAACTGATTTTTCTCAGAAATTACAAAAATATACAACCCAGTCACTTACCACCCAAACAATCCAATACAGACTCTAGTATTTTAATCTTTCAGCAAATGGACGTGAAACCAACATGTCTCACTCATTATATGATTTCATTATCTTAAAAATCAAGAAGGGGTTTCTTTTATAACGTGCGCAAATTTTTGTTTAAAATACACTACTTTGGAGTGGGCATTAAGCCTAGTGGTTAAGACGTCCATATGCTCTCTGGGAGTGCCTGTATTGGAGTTCCAGCTCTGGCTGATTTTAGCCTCTGGTGGGGCGAGAGTGGGGCAGTATTGTGACTATGAGACCAGCCTTGTATATGTGAATGTGGCCATGCCAATTCAAGTCCCAGTAGCTGCATTTTCCAACCAGCTCCCTGTTAATGCAGCTGAGAAAACAGCAGAAGATGGCCCAAGTAATTTGGGGAGTGAATCAGCACATGGAAGTCTCCCCTTCTCTCTCACTCTACCTTTCAAGCAAATAAATAAATCTTTTTATAAAAATGCACACTGGGATGTAGCAGGGATGGCTCAAATAATTGAGTTTCTGCAACCAACGTGGGAGGCCTATACTGCAACCCCAACTCCTGGCTCTGGTCTCACTTCAGCACCAGCTGTTCCAGGCTTTCAGGAAGTGAATCAATGGATGACAGCCCTCTCTCTTGTCTGCCTGTCATCTGTCTATTCTCACGTTCCTTTTGTCTTTCTATCTCTCAAATAAATAAAAAACTAATTCCAAAAAATTTAAGTACACTTACCTTTTAGAATATATGATTGGCAATAATGTTTTAATTATTGTTATATCTATTTTCATCATTTTAGCTCCATCAAGCATAGGAGGAAAAAAGCTCAGGTAATATATGTTTTATTTCCTTACTATGAAAAGCAACTTCAAAGATTCACTTTGTGAGCATTTACTACTCCCTATAGGGAGTAATCTAGTGCTGATTTCATTTTTCTTTTGATTGTTTTAAAAACAAAATTAAGGATCTTTAAATAAGTTTTAAATACTTCATCACTTGAGCTCTAAGGAAACTGATTTAGCCTGTATTATACCTACACCTTCTTGCTCAGAGTGATAAAAACTCTGAACCAGTGACTCTCAACAGAGAATGGTAAAACCTCCTTCACAAGGACATCTGTTCAGGAACCATTTTTGCTTCCACAGCTTAAACAAAGTCGGTGCTACCATCATCCAAGGGTTGGAGGCCTGGGATGCTGCTAATTACTGTACAGAGCATGGAAGAGCCCCCACGCAAGGAAATATCCTGCCCCAAATGTCAACAGGGCCAATGCTGGGACACACCATAGGAGAACGCTGAGGGAAACCCGAAATGAAGAAAGGGGGAACCTTTAAGACTTATTTCTTGAAAATGTATTCTGAACTCGTCTATTTGCGGTGTTTGCAGAGAACTTTTTTTTTTTTTTTTTTTTTTTGACAGGCAGAGTGGACAGTGAGAGAGAGAGACAGAGAGAAAGGTCTTCCTTTGCCGTTGGTTCACCCTCCAATGGCCGCTGCGGCCGGCACACCGCGCTGATCCGAAGCCAGGAGCCAGGTGCTTCTCCTGGTCTCCCAAGCGGGTGCAGGGCCCAAGCACTTGGGCCATCCTCCACTGCACTCCTGGGCCACAGCAGAGAGCTGGCCTGGAAGAGGGGCAACCGGGACAGAATCCGGCACCCCGACCAGGACTAGAACCCGGTGTGCCGGCGCCGCTAGGTGGAGGATTAGACTAGTGAGCCGCGGCGCCGGCCTTGCAGAGAACTTTTTATACATAAATCCAACACACGATTTGAACTTCTGCACGGGGAAATACAGATGACACCCAAATCTCCCTGTTGGTCGTAGGCTATACAGAAAGCTGGCTGCCTTACGGAAAGCTCAGTTCACAGGTTCGAGCAACATAAATTGTGTCACCAATTAAAGGAATGAACCTGTTAAATGGAGCAGACATTACTGATGTCTGTCAGTGGATAAACACCGTCCCCATCCTCCATGATGGGACTCTAAGGGGAAGAGTATTAGGAAAGAAATATTCTGTTCAAAACAATGTTTTCATTTCTTTTCATTTTCAAGAAAATCTCTGCCAGCAACAGACGTAGATGGTGGAATGGTGAGTGGCCATCAGAAATGTCTGGGGAAAATGAATATTTTGTTTACTTTCTCAATGTTGTCCTCATGACTAACTCTGTCTCTCTGAAATTCTGCTAACAACATGGGAAGCAGAGGGAGAAACCAAACAAATGGTCACTTAAACAAACACAAACATAGTCTAAAGAATGGTAGCAATGACAAATATTCATCAATAACACACTCTCCTCTCACTCTGAACACTTATTTTATTCCATTACATTGCACTCATTTTTATTGTTAGTACCCTTTTCCCACCCACTTGTCTCTTTCAATGAAACCACACATTGACAAAAATCAGAAGAAAAATGACAGATCATCTGGAGCAACACTCTCAGTTCACAATGAACAATGAAGGGGATGGGCCTAATGGAACCAACAGGGATACACATCTGGCTAGTCCAGGGGAGGTTTAGAACCGAGTTCCTAGTATAGCACTGCATCTGCTTTTATCATCTTTGTTTACCAAAGCAAAGACAGCTAGCTCAGGTATGACCACGACTAACTATGAAATCAGCAACACAAAGAAAAGGCTTCTTCTCTAACTAGCAGACAGACAATATAAGGATTGACACAAATGAAGGAGGAAGACAACATTAAAGGTGGGGACTAGGAAGAAATGAAATGAATAAAGAAATGGATAAAGATAAAGAGTATTTGAGAATCACTGTCCAGTGCCAATAAGTAACTCACAAATCAAAGTTTATCCCAAAGTCAAAACTTCTCCGAAGGGTCAGTTGTTAACTTGGTAATCCATTATTATGTACTCGCATTCTTAGTCAAGGAGCTTATAAATGTGCTTTGGAAGGAGAAATGATTAACCAGAAATGGACTTTTTAAAAATCTCACGTTAGTAACTGAAGGAGTAACAAGCAGACACAGGTTTATAGCACCTTAATACATATGTATTTGTATATTACCATCAAGTTCTTTTTCATAAATTATTTTTCTTAAACTTTAGCAAGGACACACATTGACTAATTGGGAGGAATTACAAATGTGCTAGATGGTGAATTCGCAGAATTACACAGGATAGTTATCCAGGTGGAAAGAAGCCAGCCCCAGTACATTTTATTATAAAGTTGCTGAGGGCAACATGGCCATATTGAAAGAAGAAATGAAGGAACACAATGGATATTTTTCAAAAGCACTTGGCCTTATAAAGTGATTTGATAATAAAGTACAAAAATTTCCTGCAGCAATAAAAGCACTATGCATTTCCCATAAGAGATGTGTCACACTAGCAATGAAAAAAATATTTTGCCATATTCACTCTTTTAGAAAATATATTCAAGACCTCCAGAAATAGATTTTCTGTATAATACCATCATTTTATTATACTTCTATAAAATACTCAAACAAAATACACAGTACAGATATCATAAAGGAGCTTAAAATCATTAAAAAACTAGTAACAAACTAGATGTAGTAACCTTCTCAATTCCAGGTTTTCTAGATACTAGTTGTAAGCTTAAATGAATAGTGCACATGATTAAAATAAAGGAAATGCAAATAAAAACATCAACTAAACTTCTACGCTGGATTTATGTCTCATTAGGCCTCTTGAAACACAAATTTTTATATTCCAAAGTAGAGGAGTAGCTGGGCACTCACATGATGAGCAGGAGCAAGTCCAGGGAACTGGCTGGGACTAGGACAGGCAATCCAATGGTGCTGAAAAGCACTGGGGACCAGGGATGCCCAGCCACTATTTGGTAGAGGATCAAGCCCAAGGTAAAGTGGCACATTTTAGAAATTCTTCTACCTTCTGTGATCTACTCAATGATGTTTTAATCAAGCTGAGCACACTCACCCTTTCTTTTATTATTTTCATCAGATATTTTACCATAATGTGTTGTTATCATCTACCTTATACAAATTTTTGACAAGTCATACCTAGAATGTATGCTCCCCCTTTTTCCTACAGCAATTGTCACTAGAGTCAAAAATGTTAATTGTATAAATCTTTATCATTTTCAAACTTGTCATTATAGATGTGTCATTATACATGCATCTCATAAATGATACACATCCCCCATGCACAAATAGGAGGGGTCATCAAAACAGTTCATGAAAATGTGTATAATTAAAAACTGTATATGGATTTCAAAAATTTTTTGAACCAAAATAAACTTATCTTTAAATACCATTTTTTCCAAAAACACTTTGAAATCCCCTCATACTCTGCATGTTTAAAAATACATGTGAAAAAGTATATATTACACACACTTATGTTACTACTATTGAACTAAATTTATTATCAGACACTTAAAAATTAAAAATTTTCTAAATCAGACAGAATGAATTCTGTAATTTTTCCTAGATTAAACACATTATTAGAGGCTCATTGCCCTAAATACTGTGTGGTTTGGATTTTTTTTCATATATGTTCTACGTGACCATAGTCAAAATAAGAGCTATGATTTATTTTACCAATCTATTTATGGATTGAAACAGTTAACATTAATAAACAAATTTTAAAGGCTGTATTCAAAGGCTGATGTCAACATGATGTAACACACAGAAGAAAAAAGCAACTGTTGTTGTTTGAGACTTTCAGACAATGTCCTTATACTTGTAAATCATGTACTAAACTAGAATAACTTTACACATAAACCACTTTTTTGTTTGAAAAATGAATTCCTTTATTCTTTAATTATAAGAACTTTTTTTTTAATGCCAGGCACGGCCATAGTTACAAGATGCATGCAACAATGCAGAAGACAAGGTCTTTTATGTTGATACATTCTGGTATGAGGAAACAGAAAACCACAATTTTTTTTTAAGCTTGTATGGATTTATTTGAGAGGCAGAGTTATAGACAGAAAGAGGGAGAGACAGAGAAAAAGGTCTTCTATCTGGTGGTTCACTACCCAAATGGCTGCAACGGCCAGAGCTGGGCCAATCCCAAGCCAGGAGTCAAGAGCTTCTTTTGGGTCTCTCCAACAGGTATAGGGGCCCAAGCACTTGGGCCATCTTCTGCTGCTTTCCCAGGCCATAGCAGAGAGCTGGATCAGAAGAGGAGCTGTCAGGACACGAACGGACGCCCACATGGGATGCTGGCACCACAGGCTGGGATTAACCTACTGTGCCACAGTGCTGCCCCCTCCCCATGAATGATTTTTAAGAATTAGTTACCTGGTGTTATAAACAAAATTAAGCAAGGTAACGCAGTGGAGAATACCTGGTTTATGGAGGGGATAGGTGAGGCTTTAGATAGAGTAAAAGGTGAGGCCTCGGAAGAGGAGGCACAGGAGCCTGAACCTGAATGACAAGACAAAACATAGAAGAGCTTTGCAAGCTAAGGATCCGACTACCCAGGGCAGAGGCTTGGCAGCAGGGATGAGCTTGGTGTGTCTGGAGCAGAAGGGGGAAGGCAGAGAAAGATATAAGGTAGGCTGGTAAAACAGGGTGGCCCAGACTGCACCAGGCCTGCAGGCCAGTGTAAAGAATGGATTACATCTGAAATGCAGCAGGAAGATACTGAAAGGCTTTATACATGGAACGGCATGATCTGATTTATATTTAGATGACTTTCCAGTGGCTGGGTTTCAGTAGTTTTAAAAATGCCATCTCCACAATGGCTGAACCCACCCACAAGTCCCAGCAGAGAGTTCCAATCCATTTATTTGGACATAGCCATTTAACTCTAGTGTGAAGTCTTTTGACCCTTCATCAAAGTCTCCCCAGTTTCTTTATTCACTGGTCTCATGGCAGTCTCCTCTTCCCAATTTTGTTTAAAACAATCAGAAACAACGCTTTGTCCTTTCAGGTTGTAAGCTGCTCTCTGTCCTACTTAGCAACGTGCCCAAATAAATCTTTTCCCTCCTATAGAGAAGCTTAACACATGTTAGCATTTTTACGTGCAAAGTAAAGTACCTGATGTTAGTTCTCATTTGCGTTCCTGAAAAACTCAAATGGAAAAAAAAATCTGCTTTCACGTACAAAGAAACAGTGTGCATTTCGGATCTCTGTGGTCACACTTTTAAATGTGTGATTCCAGAAAGGCTTTCTACACTCACTCTACATTTTTTCTTTTTTTGAAGTTTAGTAGATCAAAGTCTTTTCATTTTTTCATTTTTGTTGACCCTTTTAAGCCTTGTAATTTTAGCAATGATACTAATACCAAACAGTACACTGAAATTCAGGCTTATTAGAAAACAAGGCCTTTCCAATAAGTCAAAACTCCTTTCTTGCAGGATTTAGAAGCAAGGTCTTGCTGTGAGTCAATTGCTGGCTAAGTTCCCAAATTAGCTTTTCAGTCTCAGTTATCTTTTACACTTCATCCCTTAGTCTTCACTCCAGGATTTCCTCTATTATTGAAGCAAGGCTTTTAATACTCCAACAGGAAGTCATTTAATTTCTTAGTATTTCCTATTAGTTACCTAAATTGACTTGAGACTAACAGTATTTAAATGTCTTTCTAAGACAAAATACATTATAGAACACTTTATATGGAAAATGTAGAAAGTAAGCCTCCTCACCCCCTCCTCCCCAAAAGCTCCCTTTTTCGCTATCTCATGTGGAAGAGGGGAGGAGTATATTTACCCTCTGTGTTGGCTTAGCCACCTGTCTTGGTCAAAAGAATGAGACAGAAGCAATGTTCTGTCCTTCTGATGCCGAGCCTCAAGATGCCCAAGAAACCTCGGGCAGGTGTACATAGTCCTGCTCACTTGCTGCCCGGGGTCCCATGCCACCACTATCATCTAAATGAGCCCTGGCTAGCCTGATAGAAGTTGAGGAAGCATGTGGAACAGACGTGAGCTAGCCAGCTGAGCCATCTTAGAGCAGGCAATTGCCTGAAGACCTGGCAGCTAACCACAGACTCAAGACCAACCAAGATCAGCTGAGCCCAGTACAAACCAGCAGAGCCATCTATCTGAGCCCAGCTCAAACTGTCAATCTGGAGAACTGTGAGATAAATAAATGGATTTGGGCTAAGCTACTGTGTTTGGAGATGGTCTGGAATACAGCAAAATCTAATGGCCACATGGTGTTAAATATTTACTCACACACTGTTAAACAAAGATAAATAAGTGCACATTTTCTTCAGTATGCTTATCCCACTTTAAATCCTCAGATAGGCAATTTGGTTTCCTATGCCAACACCTAAATTAGTGTGACCATCTTTAGATAGGAATCAAGTATTAAAACCAATACCAGCTCTTTCAGAATTTTAAAATAGGGTAGCCTGTGCCTGGCATTGTGGTTAAGCACATAAAGCCACTTCCTGCAACACCAACATCTCACATGAGTTCCAGTTCATGTCCCAGCTGCTCCACTTTGGATCCAGCTCCCTGCTAATGGCCCGGGAAAAGCAGCTGCTCCACCTGCAGTTCAATTCCCTGCTAACCTCCTGGAGAAAGCAGTGGAAGATGGCCCAAGTCTTTGTGCCCCTGCCACTCATATGGAAGACCCAGATGAAGCTCCTGGCAGCCGCCACAGTCATCTGGGTAGTGGACCAACAGACAGAAGATCACTCTCTGGCTCTGTCTCACTCTCAAAACAAATAAATCTTAAAAAAGGGAGGGAGGGGCGCCCTGCCACTTAGGAAAATTAGTTAAGTTGAAACATTTTGTAATTTATGCCTCCTACAATTATAAATATTCTCTGCTGCACAGCTCAGAGAGAGCAAAATTGTCTAAAATGTGTTTAATCATTGGCTAAAACTTATAGTATGATGTATATATTATTTATATATGTATATTTATTTAATATATATATTTACTGTGTATATTTTTAGTATAGATATTAAAACTTGTTGTATGTAATAATGCATGTATCTGGGTCTCAGCTGATCTTACCAAGTGCACTGACAGGTAGTTAGTATCATTTTAGAAGGTTTCCTTAAGTAGTTGCTACTCAGGGATAAGTCCCACAATTGAAGTTAGGCTAGCAATCTTAAGAGGGAATGTTCAACACAAGCTTTTTAAAGAAATGACACTTTGAACAGTCAGTGTGTGCTCCTCAGTTCTGTTTCTGACAGCATGCAAGGTGTGTCTTTCCCAAGACATGCAGAAGTCAAAATGACTAGGTGTTACAATGTGTGAAAAGGTACAGGTATAAAATTATTTAAATTAATAAATTAACAAGGCTGCTAAATATAAGGTCAATATGAAAAACCAGCTATAGCATATACTCAAAATAATTAGAAAATAAACATTTTTATTATTCTCATATTTGCATGCACTTATTTATATTTATTAGAGTGTGTGTGTGAGAGAGAGAGAGACAAAGAGAAGGAAGACAGAGAGATCTTGCATCCACTGGTTCACTCCTCAAATGCTGACAACAGCCAGGGCTGCGCAAGGCTAAAGTCAGGAGCCTAGAGCTCAATCCAGGTTTCCCTTGTGGGGACAAATGCCCAAGAACTTATGCCATCACTTAATGCCTCCCAGATTTCAAGCTGGCAGGAAGCTGGAATTGGAAACGGAGTTGGGACCTAAATCCAAGCACTCCAATATGGGATGCAGGCTTTCCAAGAGGCAACTTAACCACTGTGCCATCCACCAGTCCCTACCCCTGAAAACAACCATTTTTAAAATATGCTTGTTAAAATATCATAAAACAGTGTAAACAATCAAGGAAATACATGTAACAAGTTTACAGAATTGCTATGCAATTACACAGCATTAATAAAAAAGATAACCAATGACTGCAATATGTTCACGATTTGAAAGACTCATTATTATAAATATGTCAATTTCCCTATATCGATTTGTGCATATAAAACCAATATAAACTGTAACATGTTCTCCTTGTGAAATAGAAAACTTGACTTTAGAACTTATAAGGAAATATAAATAACCAAGGATAACTATGACAATTTTATAGAAGAGCAAAACAGAAAAGGATTTATACCACAAGTTTTCAAAACTTATAAAGATATGGAAGCCCTTTATGTCCCAAACTTTCAATCCTGTAAATAATTCAATGACATATATTTATTTCAAAGTTAGTATAAATGGTGTATTTATTGCTCAATTTGTCATTATAGGTGTCCTATGCATAGGATGATGGAACATAAGGGGTTAAGAGTGATGTGCTGCCTTAAGAACAGAAAGTGTTACAGAATAAGTCTAGAAACCTATCTACAAATTCAGGCAGTAAATTGATGCACAATTCATTATTCAGGCAGTTGACTGATACACAACGGCATCCCCAAAATGCATTAGAAAATAAAATAATCTTTTCAATCAGCGGTGCCGAGTCAAATGGGTATCTGTATGAATAAAAATGTATGTGGCCGGCGCTGTGGCTCACTTGGCGAATCCTCTGCCTGCGGTGCTGGCACCCCGGGTTCTAGTCCCAGAAAGAGAGCCGGATTCTGTCCCAGTTGCTCCTCTTCCAGTACAGCTCTCTGCTGTGACCCAAGTGCATGGGCCCTGCACCCGCATAGGAGACCAGAAGGAGGCACCTGGCTCCTGGCTTCGGATCGGCGCATGCCGGCCGTAGCAGCCATTTGGGGGGTGAACCAACAGAAGGAAGACCTCTCTCTCCCTCTCTCCCTCTCTCTATCTAACTCTGTCAAAAAAAAAAAAAAAAAAAAAAACACATATGTTGACTCCCATCTTTCCCTATCTACAAATTCAATGGATTACAGCCTAAACATGAAAGATAAATAATAAATACTGTGAAAAGCAACACATAAGAATATCTTTCTTCTTGGGATAGGCAAAGATTTCTAAAATAAGGCAAAATAAAAACAAAGACTGGTAAACTGGAACTAATTAAAATTTAAAATATCTGTTCATCTAAAGACACAACTTAAAGAGAACATCCCACAGAACAGAAAAAGATATTTGCAAACATGTATCCACCACAGACCAGACATTATCCATTTTTCAGTGTATTGTCTATGTTTCTTTTGGGGAGGGTGAGTGGGAATAAAAGCTTTGAACGGGCAATTCACAAAAGAGATTATCTTCATGGCCACTGAACATATGAAAAGTGCTCAACAATGTTAGACATTGGAGAATTGCAAATTAATTATCACAATGAGAAACCACTACACACCAGCAGAATGAATGTCAGAAATTGGAAACACCACACATTGGCAAGGTTGTGAAACAAAGGAATATTCATATATTGCTCATAGGAGTACATAGGATAATGTTATTTTGCAAGATGTTAAAAAACAAGGCTGCAAATTCAACTTTCAGCTCACAGGCTGATGGAGGGGGTGTGACAGCATCAAAGGTGCTGTGCCTTGCAGACAGCTGCACTGCTTACTCCATCAGGCCTAGTACTGGGCTGCTGGGAGGTAGGTTTCTTAACATTTTACAGGTCTAGCTTCACAAAAATGTTACTGCCCAATCCTCAATCTTAGTACCTGTTTAAGAACTTAAAAATTATATATATAAACAAGCAAAAGTAAAAATCTCTAATTAATAACCTTATTTTAATACATGTTTTCTTTCCATGTTAATAATTAAAAAAGAAAATTGCTTAATAATAAAACCAAAGGTTTAATATAGGGTCACAAAGAACCTATCAACAATGATATTGAATGTTAATTTTCTACATCCCACATCATGCTAATACATGTCAGACACAAAGAAGATTAAACAAGGGTGATACCTCTAATGCATTTACTTGCTTGGAAATAAAGGAGTGTGAAATATTAACAAAGTATGACAATATTTGTATGTGTTATGATTAAAATAAATGGTCTGAGTAACACATATCCATATGTACACAGTGAAGAAAAATACTATCTCTGTACACAGCAAAGTTTCTGAGAAATTTGTGGTATCTGATGAAGATCTGTGACCATACAAGAAGGCCTCAATTTGACAAAATATACTTCAATAACAAGCATAATACTTAAATATTGGTATGTTAAAAACATTTTCGGGTGCCAGTAAGTTGGCTATTATAAATATACCATATTTGGGTATAAGAGGGAATTAATGTGTGGATAAAGTCAGCTTCCAAGGCAGGCTGAGTTTATCCAAAAGGCAGCAAAATCTGCACATGGACCTCAAGGCTAGAATTATGACAATAGCAATGGGTTATCTTTTGGACAATAGTCAACAAGATGATAAATCATAATACTGCATTCCAACAGAACGTAATCAATATGCATTATTGCCATAATAACATAATCCCAATTTCTCTTATATGGCATTAGACAATTCTGATTTTCTCGAGAGCAACAGCTGTGTAAAACATTACATATATATGTTTTACAAATATAAAACCTTGGCCACTGAAACAGACTAGTGGTTGAACAAATGCAGAGTTCTCCACTTTACTATTATCAAATCAGAGAAAAAATTAAAATCAGGGATGGGGGTAGCAATTGGAGGAAAGAATTTTCTGTCCTTTAGTGTTAAAACAAGATTTAGTCAGACTCTCAAAAGGGGTTCCATGCGAAAATGATACTGTATAGAATATAGTATCACTGAGTCTTCTCAATGCTCTTAAGGATCATAAAAACCCCATAGTACCATTCCAAATGCAAAAGACAGAAGTTAATTCAGTACCTACATCAGATGACACAGGCTCTGTGAATTCAAGATGAAAAGAGCTTACACGGTATGCTACGAATAAAGTAGGATTTAGATTTGATATATTTTGTTTTAAAGGAAAAAAACCTATATGTTTATGGAGCTGTAGATCCAAAGCCTCACCATATTCTAGAAGAAAAAAACAGCTTTGCCTGCCAGAATGAATGGCCCATAAATTTTAGGATGTCAGAAGTAACAAAGAAGCAAGAAAAGAGTATAAGTACTGTCATACTTATAAAACGTCTTTTGAAAAGACTTTCTGATTTAATAGCTACTATTTATGGGGCTCATTTAAAATTCTATACAATATGCCTCTACAAGGTAAACATTTATTTCTTGTTTTAGAGATGAGACTGAAATCCAGGAAAAATAACCTCCCTAACATCTAAAGCTTGTGTGAAACAGAACTTCAGTTCCAAGTCAGTTTAATTAGATCAGAAGCTGCCTGTCTTGTAGCTATCTAATCTCACAAAAGCTTCTCAAAGTAGGATTTATCTTCATGTGCAAATGGGAAAACAGGCTCAGAGGAGTAGCCAGTGTCTGGCCCAAATGCTCAGAGCTGGCAATTTTCAGACATGGTTCCTCTGATTGCAAATCCCACAAATCCTCCAAACTAAGATTGAAAACAAATCAATGCATGCTAAGTTGGCTTTTATAGGTTGAACTGCATCTTCCCCCAATTTTCATATGTGATGTTTTGTTAGTAGGATTCCAGAATATAACCTTACATAAAGATAAGGTCTTCACAGGAGTAATCAAACTAAAATGAGCCATGAGGGCGAGCTCTAATCCAGTATGACTGGCATTCTCATAGGAAGGGAAAATTTACCTACAGACAATGTGCCTAAAGAGGAAAAACAATGTAAAGACACAGGGATAGAATGGCCATGTTTATGTTAAGGAGAGAAGAATGGTACAGATCCTTTATTCATGGCCCTCCAAAGGAACCCACTGGTACCTTGGACTTGCTCCCACAACTGTTAGACAATAAATTTCTGTTACTTAAGTCAATCAGTAGTAGCAATTATCACAGCAGCTCTATCAACCCAAGACAAAGGCAAATGTTTATGAAAATAAAATAAAAACTCTATTGTTCAAAATTCACAAACTAGTGGCATACATTGCATTGCAGATGTTAGTTAAGGGGCTGCTTGGGAGACCTACATCCCAGAAGGACTGTCTGGGTTCAATGACTGACTCAGTTTTCATCTAGCTCGCTCACACTTGTTCTCTCTCTCTCTCTCTCTCTCTCTGGGATAGTCTTTCTATGGGATGGTTAATGAAACATAGAAAAATGCCGACAGATGTCAGCTAATGCTATTGTCATTGCTATTATTATTAAATCAACTATTTACAGTTCATTTTATTTCCAATATTAAAAAGATTCAGGAATAGTCAATATTCAGTGGATTGTACACTATTTTTAATTTTTTCTAATCATACAATTCTATTGTAATAATAATAGTTTTCTTGAAATTTATTTTTTTTGAGGGGCTGGTATTGTGGCGTAGTAGGTTAAGCCTCCACCTGTGACGCTGGCATCCCATACGGGCTTCATTTTCATTCTCATTCTGTTCTTTATGAGTGTTTTGCAGGAGACTACTAGTATTTTAGAGTTTCACTTCTGTTCTCTGCATGTCTTCCTCATCTTCTTCAATACACTTTTACATTAGGTATCAGTTTTACAAATTTTTACACTGTCAATCTTACTTTATTTAGATCCAAGCAATATTTTAATTCAGTGTTGTCATTTTTTTCTTCTCTTCAAATTGTTCTCCTCCTGAAACTCCCTTTCCATTTCTTCAATATCTGTTCTTTCCAACCTCATCCTGCCGCTCATGACTTTCTGATCCTTCATAAAGTCCAATTTTCTGACTTTCTGCTGAGGAAGTAAAACATTTGCTCCAAATCCTCTCTGGCTCACTTAATAAACCCTACTCAGAAAAGCAGCCCTTGTGTCCTTCATGGGGTCAGGGAGACTTCCCTTCCTGGTGCTTCGTGGACTCATGTTTGCTTCCTTCTTTTATCTAGTGTCCTCTGACTTAGGCAGATCTATCCAGATACTGTGTTTGCAAGAAGATGCTATGGCAACATTTCTCTCTGTATGCCCTGTCTCTACGCTGCTAAGGAGGATGCTAGTGGAACTCTCTTCTCAGATCTGGGCCTTGAGGGTGACTGCAGGGGGCACTAACAAATCTAAGGCAGCTTTGTGGGATCAATGTAAGAATGCTCCATAATCCTATTGCCTGGTTTTCTTAAAGAGGAAGCAAAGAATAATGTAGCCAAATGCACTAATAACATTGGGAAAGCAGAAGGGCCCAATACAATGAGAGTCTCAACAACCAGGGCAGTAGAAAATTCAACTATTTTGCCAAAGGTCACAAACTCAGGATCCCTCTGTCAAAGCACATTTGGTCAGTTTGAAACCAAGTAGCTTCCTGTCTTTTTAGGGGCCACTTTTCTTCTTGTCCTCCATGTATTCAGCTGGTGTTGTGTTGATGGAAATGTCTTACACTTTTAATTATAGCTGTATATCTTTATTTTCCAGTGTTATTCAGTTCATGGACTGTCGCTCCCCCTCTTCATGGAGGAACGACACAGGACCCTGAGCTGTTCTTTTGTCTGCTCGGCCCTTCCCGGGTTTGCTGCTGGTTCTTCCCGGGTTGGCTGCCATCCCTCCACCTCCGTGGAGGGGCGGGCCCCCCTGCCACTTTCCCCACTTCCACGGGGGAGAGGCACACCGCCGGCCGGCTCTCTCAGGGGCTGCTCAGATGTTCCTCAGGTGTTCCTGGTGCATGTTGTCTCTCTCCTCCTTTATAGTCCTCTTCCACCAATCCCAACTCTGCTACCCACACACCGAGTACGCTGCTCTCCTCCAATCAGGAGCAGCTCCTGCAGCTTGTCAAGTTGGTGAGAGGCAGCTGTGTAGAAGCTGTTTACTCCTCTCCCAGCGCCATATTGTGGGAGAGCAGATGCATAGAATAAGTCTTAATTCCAGTAACTTAGTCTAGTCCGAGTTGCTCCCCACAATGGACATGTCCATGGTAAAAGAGAACAGGCCATGCTAAAAGCTGCCAGTTTAAAATATTAAAAAAAAAAATTTAGTCAGAATTAATAATGTGCATAAATATCATGTCTGTAATTTTATTTAATTTATATTAACATTTCTCCCCTTAACCTTGTTGTATGTATCGAAGTAACAATAAAATGAGTGAGATGGATCTTATTTGTGTTTGGGGTTTCCTTTGGTTCCTTATTTTATTTTGACTTAATTATTTTGGCTGTTACTCTCTTTGTTTTAAACAGCTTAATTCTATGTATGAATTGACTACACCAGTTAAAAATAACAAGAAGTTATTTCATTCCTAATCTACTAATAACCCCACCTACTTAATTATTTTCTATTTCTTCAAATGAATCATTTGAATGTTACTGTCAAAAATGCTGAAATTGAGAAGACCTTACTGCGTGCACACACTCTCTCCTGTATGTGTGTGTGTGTGTGTGTGTGTGTGTGTGTGTGTCATGGAAGTGCCTGGTCTGGCTTGGAGAGCTATCACTTTGATTTTTAATGGAAATGTGTATCTCCCTTTGATGTTACTGTGGTTTCGAAGAATGCATTGGCCTTTTAGGACTTGGAGACCTGCCTTCCTATTTCAAGGGAAAAAAAAAGGATTTTATTTGGTGCAAGTGGAAAGTAAATTGAGGTAAGAAACTGTACTTGCTTTTCTGGATAACAGAATTTGGGGATTATTAATTTTGAAGTTGTGACTAAGACCACTTCTATCTGTAGTCCTTCAACACAGTAGGCACATTTTGTGGTGTTTTATTTCATGAATGGATCATTTAAGCTTTAGTTCTTTTTCACTAAAAGGTTTGTAACTAAGAAGCAAAAGCATCAAGCTTTTTTCTCTCTCTTGTATCTTCAGCCAACTGTAGGATGAAGACGCAAGTAGGAAAATAAAACCGACAGAAGCTGATTTCATTTCTTTACCTAAAATACAAGTGATCTAAAAGATAAAATTTATCTTTAAGTGGAGGCAAACGTTGCACTAGCAGCCTGTTATCAAGTAATACGGGGACAGAAAGTGAATGTTAACACGGTAGCTCTGACGAAAGACCAGAGACAGGCATTTAGTCTAGCAGTTAGGGCTCCATTTTGTTCCGTGTTAAGAGTACCTGAGTTCAATTCCCGACTCTGGTTCCTGATTACAGCTTTCTGATCATGAAGATCCCAGGAGGCAACAATGATAGTTCAAGTAATGGGGTTCCTGTCATGCATATGGGAGACCTTGATTAAGCCCCAGTTCCTGGCTTTGGTCCAGGCTGCCTGTTGGGAGCATTTGAGGAGTAAAACAGTAGATGGGAGGTTGGTCTCTCTCTCTCTCTCTCCCCACCCCCCCCTCTCTTGTCTCTCCTTCTATCTCTCAACTTAAAAAAAAAGTCTATTAGAGAGAGGGAGAGAGGGAGAGAAAGAGACCAGGACACTCTAGCAGTAAACAAAACAAAACAAATGAAAAAGCAAAACTAAGAGTTAAATAAAGAACAATCTAGGTAAGTATATTGTAACTGATAAACAAAAATGTCTGTATTTTTTATCAATTATAACTTTTTTTAGTGTGGTTATTTTTATAAAGCTAAATGCCACACAATATTATTACTGATTGTAATTAATAGGAATAGAAAGAGTAATCATATTCCTCCATGATAACTTAAAACCCAAATCCACACCACAGAAGGTAGAAGATGCCAAGGTTAGCTGAAAGAAATAAAATATATCAAATATACCTTCTTAGGGGTTATAGTCATAAGAGCATACAGCTAATCACTAACTCTCTGGATAAAGCTCATTCACCCAAAAAGTTTAACGGATCTGTAACAATACTGTTAATGACTATAGGAAGATATATGTAAAGATGTAAGGCATATAAAAGAAAAAGGAAGAGGATGAATTCAAATTTATTTTAAAGGTCACCATATTCTGTCACTCTAGAGGTAAAAAACAGAGATGAGGTTTAAAAGTTTCCATTTTAAATATACTTGCAAAGTAGACTAAGACTGTGAACAAGATCCATCATCCCTCGCTTCATAGGTGAACTACAAACCAAGGTCCTGGGGTGGGTGCTTAGCCTGGTTGTTAAGATGCCAAGTCAAGATGCCCATATAAGAGCACGTGGGCTGGATGCACAGCCTGAGCTCCTCACTCCAGGTTCTCACTAATCAGACCTTGGGTACAGTTGGTAAAGGCTAAAGCAGCTGGATTCCTGCCACCCACATCCCGCTATTACCCAGCCCAGCCCTAGCAGTAGCTTGGGTAGTGAACCAGTGAGACAGGATATTTCTCTCACTCGCTCGCTCGCTCTCTCTCTTTCCCATTCAAATTCTTTAAACAAGCTTCTTTTTAAAGTAAATAACCCAAGGACCCCAAAGCACCACTAATCCATGAATCACAGATGGTCAAAGAAACTCAGATGCCCAGTTTAGCTACATTAAAAACATGTATGTGGGGGGAATGCGTAGGGAGAGTAAGACCGAACACTGCATCTGCCTTAACATGAAGACTACAGAAGCTTAGGAGGACAAGTGTGGACACACGTACACACATGCATACATATATGTAAGATTATATATGTGTGTGCATATTCAAGTGTATGTGTGTATAACATCTTTATAGGAAAGTTTTCCCCACTGAACTAAATATATCAGTACAATTCTCAATTTTTTTTTTTTTTTTTTTTTGCACCCAGTAGAACTGTATCCTACCTAATCTTCTTTGAGGCAAAAAGAGATTCAAATTTTAACACTGAAATGAGATTGACTTTCGGACATTTTTTTTTCCCTGAGAACGTAAATTAAGCACCATTACTGTCAGGACCATAACAGTGCAACGGCAGGTACCACCTTCATGGAAATGCGCAGACCTTCAGAGAAATCAGCTGTGATGACAGGACACAGATTTAAAGGCTTCATAGCATAACTACTTTATGATTTTTCTAATTTAATCCAATTGCTAGCATTTTCCTAAAAGGCACAATTAAGTAAGTACACGGATCCTCAGCAGCATCTCTCTGGCACCGAGGAGACAAAACGCCACACTAACAGATCCTGTCGCCAGATGAAGGGGCTCCTTCAACAGAAAACCTCTTTCAGAATTAATGGCCTGCTGCAGCATGGTGAGTGCTCAGGAAAGGAAATATTTATGGTTTTTCTCCTACCTTCTGACCCTTGAAATTAAAAGCACTTTCTCCACCCCCTCTCCTCCAGTTAACCCATAGGAAAAATGTCTATCTTTATGGCAGGGAGAGATTTTTATGATATCCAAAGATACAGCTATATAGATAAGTGATCCAATACAGAGCTCCCCCTCTAAGAAAGCTTACCTCCCAGTGGTGACAGAAAGCACAGAATACCCTGGGAACAAAGGCCACTAGACCGCCTCACCCACCCAACTCCAAGCATGAGATGGATGTGCCTTTCAGCTTGGCGTGGACAGGCCTGGACAGTTCTGAAGGTGACCCAAGGGGCCTCTGAGGCTAATGACCAACCTGAGGTAGGCCGAGGCCCAGATATTAACCCAGTGCCCAGCAGCAGCCACCACTCAGGCTTCCTATTTCTTGTGCCAAATAAAGAGGATTTCAAGTCAGGTAAGATGTCTTTTCTCTGCTGACACTTGTTATCTTCCAAATAATACAGCAGACTATCTCAGAATCAAGTGATAGGAACCCAATCATACATTATAAAGGCAATAATTATGTATCAATATTATATATAGTCATTATACATTGCACAATATATTACTTTGTAAGGAAAAATATTTTGCTAGGATGGCACATCCAGAGAAATAAATGTTCCCCCACATATGGCTCCCAATCTTTTTTCAGTATGTTACTATGTTTGCAGGCAGACTTTATTTTTTTTTGTCTGGAGGGGGCATGATCATAAGTTCCTACTCTCATATCAAATGACAGAGTCCCACTGAGAAACAAGACCACAGCAAAAAGGCACTTCATGAAAAGCCACAAAATACATTTTCTTTCTCTAAAATCCTTCTTTTATCTGACTATGGGAAATTCAAGGCCAGATAATTCTGCACTGATAATTTATTTTCAGAATGCTAATGATTTCTGAGTATCAGTTTCAAGAGTTCATTAGAAATTACTGAGGGATAGTTTCTTAATAATGAAATGCAAATATCAAAATGAAAGGAGTGTTAATGACTTGAAAATGTGAAACCATTTGCAGTATTTAAAACAAACTAAGGGCACTCTACTGCTCTAATTATGTCAGGACTGAAGGTGGGTCTTAGTCCCACTGGTGTGTACACATGGCCCTACATTAGACATGACACATGTGGAGTGTGTTCTTTCTTCTTTCTACTCTACATATTTCACCATGATGTGAGCCATATGTTTCATTACAAAGAGTGGTATGCAAAGGCGATTGCAAGAGGCCAAAACTCTTGATTCAGATTTCAGCAACACAGAAAGCCCTCTTCATTAAAAACACATTACTGTTTTGCTCCAAGGCATTTACCTTATGTTCCCAGTAACACCCTGGCAGTTTAGAGATTGAAAACATCTGGAATTTTGGCATTAAGATTTTAGGGATCAGGGGTCTCACACTAAGTATTCAGACTATTATGGAACCCTCAAAGTAACAAGCTATTTGGTGGTGATGGAGCTCACGTGAAGAACCAATTCATACAACCATTAAATGATTCAATACATCTCATGCCTGGGCATCAGGGTCCACAGGCTGAAATTTTAGGTGCCGATATTAGACATTATCTGCCATATATAAGCTAGCAATCTCTCAGATATTTTTATGCTACTATATAAATTTCAGAAATTCATTTGGTTGTGTGGTTATTTTAAATGATATCCAGCTTCCTTTTGGGGGCTAGGAAATGAAATAAAAAGGGCTTGTAGCCAAAATTATAATTTTACCATTATTAAGTGCTAAATCAGGTTTGAAAACACATGCGGAAATTTAAGGTACTCTTCCCATCAACAGTTTGTGGAGCATAATTCTACTTCCCTTGGCTGTGGGCTACACTTGGTGACTTCTAGCAAACATGTCACAGGTGATGACATTTCCAAAATAAAATAATATAAAGTGTGACTTTGGGAGGTTCTCTTCCCCCCCTTCTCTCACTCTCTCCCTATCACTTCCTTCCTCCTCTCTTCTATTCCAGTCCAGCGTATGACTCCTAATGAAGACCCTGGAAGGCAGCAGGTGATGGCTCAAATAGCTGGGTCCCTACCACACACATGAAAGACCTGGATGGAGGTACAGGCTCCTGGCTTCACCCTCAGCCCTGGCTGCTGTGGGAATATGGGCACTGAACCGTGGATGCTCGCTCACTCTCTCTTCCCCTCTCCCTCTCTCCCTGTCAAATAAAATTTTTAAAAAAGTTTTTACAATAAATTGACATTATTACTATAAGTTAAAATTTAGAAGGAAACAAAATAATTCACAAATTTCTCAAATAGCTGTACAGACTGGAGGAAATAATATTTAATAATATCTGGCCTCAGTTTGCATCTTTAAAATTCATTAAAATCTTAGCTATCATGGGGCAGGCATTTATAGCACTAAGACACCAGTTAGAATGCCCACATCCCGCATCAGAATCCCTGGGTTCAATACCTGGCTCTGTTTCCTGTTTCAGCTTCCTGCTAATGAACACCCTGGGAGGCAGAAACTGATGGCTCAGGTAGTTGCCAACCTCATGAATTGAAGCCCTGATTCCTGGCTTTAGCTTGGCCTAACCCAGCTACTGCAGGCAGCTGATGAATGAATCGCTGGATAGAGTTTGGCTGTCTCTCTCCCCCTCATGTCTCTCATATAAATAAATGAACAATTTAAAAAGGAAACTTTAGCTACCAAATTACATTCAAAATGTAAAAAAAAAAAATTGTTTAGTCAACACTACATTAGACTAGTGTGATCACTGTTTTTTTTTTTTTTTTTTTTTTTTTTTGGACAGGCAGAGTGGACAGTGAGAGAGAGACAGACAGAGAGAAAGGTCTTCCTTTGCCGTTGGTTCACCCTCCAATGGCCGCCGGGGCCGACATGCTGAGGCTGATCCGATGGCAGGAGCCAGGTATTTATCCTGGTCTCCCATACTGGTGCAGGGCCCAAGCACTTGGGCCATCCTCCTCTGCACTCCCTGGCTACAGCAGAGAGCTGGCCTGGAAGAGGGGCAACCGGGACAGAATCCGGCGCCCCGACCGGGACTAGAACCCAGTGTGCCAGTGCAGCGGCGGAGGATTAGCCTACTGAGCCGCGGCGCTAGCCCTGATGCTTTCTTCATGAATTATTTCCCCCCTAATTATGACATGAAAATATAACTTAAAACGTCACTGAAAGAAAAAGAATTAAGATGCACAGAGATGAAGCAATCTAGTTCTTCTTTCACATTATCAATAAACTGATGCTCTGAATACAATAGTTGGTAAACAGTTTGCAAGGAACTGATAATAGTCTTATGCTGTATATCAAAGGTGTGTGTGCACACAGCAGGTGGCACAACACATATGCTTGTCCAAAAGAGTTCCATCTAATTCTTTACATCAGCATAATGGCAACTTTTATCAAAGATTTGTGAATCATCCAAGGAAGACATTATAATAACTGCAATATCTTATATATTTAAGTGCCCAATATCAAGGGAAAAGAATTAATATGACAAATGGATTGTGTTATAATGTTTACAAGGGATTGCATTCAGAAACATATCTGTGTCTGGTATTTGACCTCATTCAGAATTACTTTATTTACTTATCCACTATTTATATACTTTTGTTGAGCTTCCTCACACTGGAACAGTTTTGTAAACAGTAGTACTGAGAACTAAATTGAAATTGCAAAAGTGTAATTACAGCTGGATGAGAATGCTAAGCACTCACTCTTGAATTTTAACCTGAGAGTGTCTTGGATGAAGAGCATCATCAATCAATATTTATTGAGCATCCTCAGGGTACATGATCTGGCCTTGGCAGTCGACAATAAAGACATTCGTAGCTGTGTGGGTGGATTTCCCTTCTTCTCAAAAGTGGTGGAAAACTGCCAAAGACCTACTGTGTTAGGTTAAAAAAATGTGTCTCCCCACTACTCATGTGAACACCAACTGTAATGAACTGGGCTAGCTGCTAAAAATCAGTGCTTGATGTGAAAATGAAATGGTTCCACTTCAAGGAATATCGATATCAGAAGGAAGGGAACCATTTTCTTCAACAATTTTCTACCTATTAGAAAATCTGTTTTCTTTTTCTTAATGAAAAAAAAAGTTTTTCTCGTATAAGTGATTCAAATTCTTTTAAATTTTGAAAAATACATAGAAAATCTAGCCACTTTTTTCTATAACCAGTCCAAGAATCAGTAATAGAAAGCAGTGCTAACCCAAAGAGTCAAAAATGAACATTGAAATAAAAAGAAAATGAGAAATAGTCTGTACAATAATAATGCACTGAGTTGTACAGGCCTCTTATTTCCAAGCACCTTCTCAATCTGGTATGATAATGAAACAAGAAAAAAGAAGATCAGCTGTATGTTCTAAACCAAGGAAA